>NC_134101.1:6751021-7069108 GCF_000715075.1 Nicotiana tabacum | reverse complement strand
TCTATTTATTTTATGGTGAGATTTAGAGTAAAAGCACGAAGGGTGATGCCGTGCATTTTTTCTTACTGTATTCACTATTCCTGTTGATTCATGGTATATTGACTGCTCCGGTGATCATTCTGTTGTAGTTCTTTATCTTGTATTCCCCTCAGTATGTCTCCCCTCCCGATATTTTCTATTTAGTTTTTCATTTCTCTTATTTGTATATACACTGTTAAATTGTACAGGTAAATTTGTAGGTGCCTTGCCTTAGCCTCATCACTACTTCGTCGAGGTTAGGCTCGAAACTTACCAGTACATGGGGTCGGTTGTACTGATACTGCACTCTGTACTTTTTGTGCAGATTTTGATACCGGCTCGGGTTGATCGAGATTTTGCTATTGGTCCGATGTCCGGAGACTCAAGGTAGATCTGTCGGCGTTCAGAGACCTTGAAGTCCTCGTCTATCTTTTCTGTTCTACTATTTTCTTTCATTCAGACAGTTGTATTTCTTTCTGGCTATTACTTGTGGAAAATTCTAGAATGCTCGTAAATTGTGACTCCAGATCCGGGTGGTAGTAATTAATACAGTGTTATGATATTTTACACTTATTATATTTTATCTTAGTTAATTATTGTTATTTACTGAATATAAATAAGGAATTGGTTTAATGATTCTCTAGCGTTGGCTTGCCTGGCAAGTGAAATATTAGGCGCCATCACGGTCCCGTCGGTGGAAAATTTCGGGTCGTGATAGTGATACCATTTGTCATGACCCGAAATTCTCACCTTCGGACCGTGATGACGCCTAACATTTCACTTGCTAGGCAAGCCAACATTAGAATAATATTAACTAATTTTTAAACAATCCCTACATTATTATTAATCAAGGAAACAAAAGCGGAAGCAAAGTTTGAAATATAGTGAAATAATCCAAAAAAGAAATAATGGTGTCTAAATACCATCCCAGAATTGGTGTCACAAGTGCACGGGCTTCTAGAATAAATACAAATAAAGGTCTGAATAAATAAAGCTGTCTGGAAAGAAACACACAACTAAAATAAAATAGACGGGGACTTCAGAACTGCGGACGCCATGCAGTTATATCTCAAGTCTCCTCTGGTAGCTGAAATCCGAGCAAGTCTATGGTACGCCGTTGGGACCAACTCCAAAATCTGCACAAGAAGTGTAGAGTGTAGTATCAGTACAACCGACCCCATGTACTGGTAAGTGTTGAGCCTAACCTCGACGAAGTAGTGACGAGGCTAAGGTGGTTCACTTACATTAACTTGTACGCAATATTAATAACAACAACAAATAATAGAAATAAATCAAGTAACTCATTTATAATAATTGAAGCCACTTCAGCAGTCATAATCCATTATTATTTCAACCAATGATGTTGCAGCGTGCAACCCGCTCTCACAATATATTCACATTCAATTCTGTTGCAGCGTGCAGCCCGCTCTCCCAATATATTCCTTTTAATCAAGTCTGTCGTGTATTTATTTCAATCAAGTATATATATATAGACTTTTAAATAAGTCTGTTGCGGCGTGCAATCCGATCCCCCAATATTTTGTAATTGAAACCCACTTATTTAAGTTTGTTCAACACTGGTGAATTGCCTTAAAAATCTAATTTTTACCACCCAAATGAATTTAGTTTGTTGAAATAATGTTTGAGTCACAATTACTAATTCGAAGATTAGACTAAAAACTTGAGAATTAAAAAAAAATAGAAATTTCGAAAACCTATTTGGAGTTGAATTTTGAATTTTAGCCTATTATTTTTGGGCTACAACTTTGTAAAGTTAATATGGGCCACTTAGTTGCAATGTATATGTTTTATGTGTAATTCTCCCTTACAAATACATGATTAATATCTTATTAACTAGTGAATTGATCCGCGCTTCGCGCGGTTATAATTATTTTTATTAGATTTATAAAATAATATTTTTAATACTCGAATATTGAAATGTATTTAAATTTTTTGTAATCTTTAAATCCAAATAGATGAGAGAAGTTAAAAATATTTTGAGAGGATGACTTGGCACCACTCAAAAGCTAAGAATGACGTGTTTTTTTTCTCCTTCTTTTGAATTTTTCTCCCCTTTTTACCTACTAAGCTAACTTTAATTATTTACCTCATTACTTAACCAGGAACGCCAAACGTCTTCATCAAACCTGAGTTAGGAGAAGTGACTGATTATTATTATTTATTACTTTTGCTGAAACGTTATTAATCAAATGGTTATAACTTTTAGTATTTATTTTAAGTAATCAAGCAGATTCGAACAGTTATAACTTTAACATCTTTTGCATGTCTCAAGAGTATTGTTGCTCATCAATCTTCAAGCACGATATGTTTTCTCTTCTCATTTTGCTATCTAATAGTCTTGGTTATTTTTTCCTGCCCTATTTAAAGGCCCTATTAAATGTATGTAATTTCTCAACAACACATAGAAATTTAATAAGGGTCAAATAATATATTTGTATATAATTTGTATCTTATCACAATCTCATATTCAGAATTTAAGATTGGTTCTTGCCCAGCATTATCACAATGAGAAAATGTATTAACTCTTCTTTTATATTCACTATGAAACTATTACCTATAAGTTATTCCTTAGAGGCAAGTTATTTTATGAAATAATAACAATGTTCTTTTCACAAAGTAAAACTAAACCTCTAGTATGCACAAAAAAAAAATGAAAGGATCAACTCATTTCTATTCTATAAGATCACAAGATGGTATAAGATATAAGTACATGTACTAAATTTAACCTCTCTATCGCAATAGAAGCTGATTGTGTTCTTTTTTTCTTTCTTAAAAAAAGTAATACAATTACCAGGGACCTATAGAAAGGTTGTGCACAAATTTAGCCATTTCTTGCACCTATAAAAATAAAACAGAAAATTACCATTAATATAGAAAAATACATGTAGAAATAAATTTTTAATTGCACATAAACCTGATTATCTACAAAGTTTACTTCTTTTGCAAATATGTAGAAAAAAGTTACAACCACTATTATGAAAAAATGCATAATGCAGATAGTTGTAAACTATTGAAGGTTTCGACACGATAGTTTCTTACATTGCACTTGCACATAATGCCTCGACATTTGATCAAGTATATAAAGGATGCCATGGTGGCACAATTGAATCACATGAGCTGTGAACTACTAAATTAAGAAGACGCCCGCACAAATATATTCATATCTTGCACCTATAAGAAAAAATGAGATTACCATTATTTTTAGTGGAACAAAAAATAATCTATATATAATTAGCATTTAGTTGAAAACAAAATGGCATGAAATTTACTTACACATATGAAAGCAAGTTGAAGGATATAGTTGTAGATATATATAGAGCGAACTTCAAGGTTGTGGAGGTCCTTTTCAAATTTAATAATTAAGTGGTGTCTTTCCATTTTCCAGATTAATGAAATAATCCGTTTTTGCAAACATGTGAGCATTTCTTGGGAAAACCAAACGACTACTTGGGCTTTATTAGGCATATTCTACTTACTTAGTATTTTAATTAATTTTTTTATAACTGAATTAGATATAATGAGATGTAATAAATATGATAGAAAATGATCATTTTTCAATTATTATACAAATTAAATGAAAAGAATGAAGGGAAAATACAAAAAAAGGAGAAAAAGATAAATAAGATCATTGGCCAAAGAGACGTGCCACCTCACTTTTTTGTGAAGATCTAACTTAAAACTTCCTATTTTTTTCTTAACAAAGAAAAGGCTGAAGATAAAGGAGAATAATTTATTTATTTATTCCTTGGCATAAAGGATTCATAGTTTTCTTTATTACTTGTTTGGTACAAGTGCAAAGGAAGTAATAGAAGCGTGCTTTTTCATCTTTATCTAATTTAAAATTGATATAAAGAATTTAAGTGAATATATATAGGAATTCTTCTACTTTTCTTGTCTTTAGCTTCTCAAGCGAAAATAACTCTTTAATTAGGTATTATCCTTCTTCTTTCTTTCACCTAAAAAAATGGTTCTTTTAATAAAAATTCATTTTAAGCAAATTCTGATTTTAGTTATATCTTTTAATTTTAAGGTCTTGATTTTGAGATTAGATTGATTCTTTATTAATAGCAATCAAAATTTATTCACTTGTCTATTCTCGAAGACAATTTATCCATATTTTCACAAAAGGTCTTTCTTTCCTTAAAGTGATAAGATCAAGGAGAAGAAAATGCCTGCTTACTGTGAAGTTATTTTGTTGACCAAAGAAACAAAATGTTTTTTTTCATAAATTAAAAAAATATATTCTAAAGAAAGAAAGCCCATTGTTGTTTGGGTAAAAACTAAACTAATCAAATACAAATTATTGTTAAAAATTCTTAGAAATTTCACCAACAAAATATTTTTCAAAAAGGTGTCGAAATACTAATAACACTAATTGTGTCAAAATGGTAATTCGGAAAGTGAAACAAACATTAACATCTGTTAATATCAGATAATTGTTCATCCTTGTTCTTAAAAGTTTCAAACATTTTCAAAAATATTTTCAAACGGTAATGTATGAAACAAATATCATCATGTATTTTTGGTACTCATGTTAGTTTCGAAACACTGAGTACCTAGTTTCTTGCTCCTTGTTCTAATGTTATTTTTGGTGCTAATTTTCTTCTCATTTTTCCTGTCTTCCCTTTCTTTTTCTTTTTTTCTTTTTTTTCCTTTCTTCTGACTTTTCCTTACCCATCACTTATTCAACAAAAACTATAAATCATTACTCTAGATATAGGCAAAATCCCTTTTCCTCCAAGAATCGGACCAACATCTTAAAAATATTCCTTATCTCATGAAATCCATCTATACCAATCACATTTTTTTACCACCTTCTTCCATATATAGAAGACATATAAAAGAAACAAAAGAGGAGAAAAAAGAGTAGAATATTAAACTATAGAGTGGACAATATAATACTCCACTTCAATTCCATCAAATTTTTAAGTGAGTTTTCTTCTTGAACTCACTCATGATATTCTTGTTTTCAAGACGCCATTTTTTCAATGGTTTTCCCCTTAGTATTTATAAATAATCACTGAAGGTTCTTGCACAATGAGATCATTGCAAAAAAAAAAAAAATCTTACAAAATTAATTTCATTGAAGTGATGGTATGAATGCAAAATATTTTCATACCTCTTGAACATCAAGTTAAAACCTCAAATTTCAAGCGAAAAATTAAAAATTATTTTTCAAAAAACATCAACAAATAGTAATCGATAGATTTAACGAAAAAAAAAAAAGAAATAAAGGCAACATTATCACACTCAACATAAAAAAATTTATTAACATAATAACATTAAAATAAGAAAAGATCTATCTTTTGGGAATATAGTGCCTTTCGTGAAACCATATTACACTTCAATATCCAATGCTAACATAAACTTAATCAATGCAAGTTGCGAGGCTATATTATATTATTAGAAATAGATGAGACTAACAAAGGGTTAATGATCAGAAAAACCTGTGTTGTCTCAAGGATCTTTGAAAGGGATAATGGCAACCTCTTCAGAATTCTTCTTGTCGGTAGTGTTTGATAACTTGGCAAGAGGAGTTCTTTATAGTTGTATATGGTCGAAATAGATTTCGGCCTTTCTACGTTCGATCGAGTTCAAGTGATAAGAAATCGGAGTGGGATTTTGGGAGTGAGCTTCAAAGACAGTACAAACGAGCCTCGAGTCCGAAGGCTCTTCGAGGATTCGGCTCGATAGTCTTATCGAGCCCGTTACCAAATCAATCCACAGGGCATTGCTTAGAGGTCGGAAATATGCGACGCCCATCCCGAAGGTCGAACTCAAGCCAAGACCGAAGGGCTCGACCCAGTAACGAGTTCGAACCAGTATCCAACTCACAGACAAGAGCCGTTTCAACCACACCAAGAGAGAGAATCTTGGCGGGAATCGAGGAAGAGACAAATCATCATGGGTCCTCCACTATATGCTTTATTTTATTATTTTTTGTTATAAATAAAGTAATGACCCTCTAATATAAAAGGGGATCCTTGTAAGTTATGGATATACTGAATACACTGGAACAAAAGATATATCCTTGTGCTTATTTTACTTCATTTTATTCATTCTTTCTGTTCATTATTCCCATTCTCATAGTCAAGAATATTCGTATTGCTATCTCTCTATACGATTTGCATCAAAGGGTATCATGTATCCTTAGAACCATACATAAATTTAACGTTATCCGATTTTTCGGGTAAACAGTTTGGAGCCCACCGTGGGGCTAAGAATAACAGTGATTGTTTGATATAAATCTACAGTACACACCAGTTTACAAACTTCAAATCAGCAATGGCTTTACCTATCGACCACGAAGCCGGCCTTCAAGATGAAACCAATAACTTGGCACCCGGGGGCGTAAGGCTACTTGACGATGGCACTGAGGCTCGAATCGAAGTACCCAAAATTCGAGCCGAAGTACCATTGGATGTCAATTCACAAATAGCTCTGGAGGCGAATCAGCGTTCCGAACCGGAAAAAAACATTCAGGGCGGTACTCGATCTGTAGCCCGAGACACCCATAACATGGGGGAAATCGAAGCCAGCTTACATATGATCTTCGAGATGCTACATGCCCAACAAGTAGCGATAGCCCAGTTACAGAGCCAAATTCATATACAAAGCAGGCCGGATCCCAATCCGCTGAGAAATCACCCCCAGAACGGTGACAAGAGAGTGAAAACATACAATGCCATGGTCGATCAAATCCCGGGAGCTCCACCGATGATAAAAGGGCTTGATTCGAAAAAATTCATACAAAAGCCTTTTCCCTCGAGTGCGGCCCCAAAACCAATCCCCAAAAAATTCTGTATGCCCGAAATTCCCAAATATAACGGTACGACCGATCCTAATGAACACGTCATCTCTTACACATGTGCCATCAAAGGTAAAGATTTGGAGGACGATGAGATCGAATCCGTGTTGTTGAAAAAGTTCGGGGAGACCCTCTCGAAGGGAGCAATGATTTGGTATCATAATTTACCGCCAAATTCCGTCGATTCTTTTGACATGTTAGCAGATTCGTTCGTAAAGGCACATGCTGGTGCCATAAAGGTTGCAACAAGGAAATCGGACCTCTTCAAAGTAAAGCAAAGGGGCAATGAAATGCTGAGGGAATTCGTATCCCGATTTCAAATGGAACACATGGAGTTGCCACCGGTCACAGACGATTGGGCCGTACAAGCTTTCACCCAAGGGTTGAACGAGCTAAGTTCGACAGCATCACGTCGGCTGAAGCAAAATTTGATAGAGTATCCAGTTATAACTTGGGCAGATATACACAACCGATATCAATCGAAAAATAGGGTCGAAGATGACCAGTTGGGAGTTCCGTATGGACCCGTGCATCAGAACAGGACAGCTACTAAAAACCAAAGGGAGATCGACAGAGAACAAAGGTCGAACAAAGACCGATATCAACTGTACGTCGTAGATCGGATGAACAATGGTTCAACACGCAATACAGTTCAGAACAATCGAAGGATTGATCGAGGGCAAAATTCTCGGGGACTTATGATCAAGAGAGGCTTTGATAAATGTGCCGATCCTATAGAAGCACCTCGGTTATCAGAGTATAACTTCAGCGTTGTTGCATCCGCCATCGTGTCGGCTATCGGACAAATCAAAGACACTAAATGGCCTCGACCCATGCAGATCGATCCTGCCCAAAGGAATCTCAATCAAATGTGCGAATATCATGGCACCCATGGCCACAGAACGGAAGATTGCAGGCAACTAAGAGAGGAAGTAGCCCGCTTATTTAACAAAGGGCACCTTCGGGAATTTCTGAGTGATAGAGCGAAGAACCATTTTAAAAACAGGGAATTCGGCAAGCAAAACGAGCAAGAAGAACCATAGCACGTCATTCACATGATCATCGGCGGCGTCAATACCCCTCAAGGACCAGTGCTTAAATGCACTAAAACATCGATTGTGAGGGGAAAGCGATCTTGGACTCAAGATTATGCACCCATAGGGAATTTGTCCTTCGATGATGAAGATGCATAAGGAGTCATCCAACCTCATAACGATGCGCTGGTGATATCTGTACTCATGAATAAAACTAAAATTAAGCATGTGTTAATCTATCCAAGTAGCTCGGCCAACATCATCAGATTGAAGATCGTAGAATAGCTCGGTCTGCAGGACCAGATCGTACTTGCAACTCTGGTTCTAAACGGATTCAATATGGAATGTGAAACCACCAAAGGCGAGATAATCCTACCAATAAACGTGGTCGGAACCATCCAAGAAATAAAGTTTCACTTGATCGAAGGCGATATGAGATACAACGCCCTTTTCGGAAGGCCATGGATCCACAACATGAGAGTTGTACCTTCGACCCTACACCAGGTCCTCAAATTCCCAACATCGAGAGGTATCAAAATAGTATACGGAGAACAACCGGCCGCAAAAGAAATGTTCGTCATCGAGGAAGCGAAATCAATATCCTCGCCTTCGCCGATAAAGGGATCGGGCTCAGAAGGAGAACGGGACACCAAATAGCAATCACAGATGTCGGCTTCGACCCAGCCAGATAACCAGAAGATCGAAGAAGATGATGATCAAAGGGTCCCTCGGTCTTTCATGATTCTCGATGACTCCGACGCCACCAAATCAACAATTGAGGAACTAGAGCAGGTCACACTAATCGAGCACTGGCCCGAGCGAAAGGTATACTTGGGAACGGGGTTGAGCCCCGAACTCAGGGAGAAACTTGTTCAATTTCTTATCGATAACATTGATTGTTTTTCTTGGTCCCATTTAGATATAACAGGGATAACACCGGACATAACGACGCATCGGCTAAGCTCGTACCCTAGGTTCAGACCGGTGAAGCAAAAGAGAAGACCCCAGTCCGAGGAAAAGCACGCATTCATAAAGGACGAGGTAACCAAACTTCTCAAGATAGGGTGCATTCGGGAGGTGAAATATCCCGAATGGTTAGCCAATGTAGTTGTAGTGCCTAAAAAGGGGAACAAACTTAGAATGTGTGTGGACTATAAGGATTTGAACAAAGCATGCCCTAAAGATTCCTTTCCGCTGCCCAATATCGATCGCATGATTGATGCCACGGCCGGCCACGAGATCCTCACTTTTCTCGATGCCTATTCCGGGTATAATCAAATCCAGAGGAACCCGGAGGACCAGGAAAAGACTTTATTTGTCACCAAATATGGAACATATTGTTATAATGTGATGCCCTTCGGGCTAAAAAATGCATGGGCTACTTACCAACGCCTAGTAAATAAAATGTTCGAAGAACAAATAGGTAAATCAATGGAAGTTTATATTGATGACATGCTAGTTAAGTCCCTGCGCATAGAGGACCATTTGACCCATTTGCAGGAAACGTTCGAGATTTTGAGGAAATACAACATGAAGCTCAACCCCGAAAAATGTGCTTTAGGGGTCGGTTCGGGCAAGTTCCTTGTCTTCATGGTATCAAATCGGGGAATCGAGATTAACCCCAATAAAATCAAGGCCATCGAAGACATCACTATCGTGGACAGCGTGAAAGTTGTACAAAGGCTAACGGGACGGATTGCAGCCTTAGGCCGATTCATTTCGAGATCATCAGATCGAAGTCACAAATTTTTCTCTCTACTCAAAAAGAAGAACGATTTCGCTTGGACCCCGGAATGCCAACAAGCATTAGAGGAATAAAACGATATCTATCGAGCCCACCACTACTTCACACTCCAAAAACAGACGAAAAACTTTGCTTATACTTGGCAGTACCGAAAATCGTCGTAAGCGGTGTCCTAGTTCGAGAAGAGCAAGGTACGCAATTTCCCGTTTATTATATATGTCGGACCTTAGGGAAAGCGGAAACTAGATATCCGCACCTAGAAAAATTGGCACTTGCACTGATAAGCGCCTCTAGAAAGTTAAGACCGTACTTTCAATGTCACCCCATATGTGTATTGACCACTTACCCACTTTGTAATATTTTACACAAGCCCGAACTATCAGGCCGATTGGCCAAATGGGCCGTCGAACTCAGTGGGTACGATATCAAATATCAACCCCGTACGGCCATCAAGTCTCAAATTTTAGCAGACTTCGTGGCCGATTTCACGCCAACCCTCGTACCCGAAGTCGAAAAAGAACTCCTGTTGAAATCGGGTACATCATCGGGGGTATGGATCCTTTTTGCGGACAGGGCTCCGAACGTGAAGGGGTCCGGGCTAGGCATAGTTTTGAAACCATCCACGGGTAACACTATTAGGCAATCTATTAAAACTACCAGGTTGACTAATAACGAGGCCGAGTATGAAGCCATGATTGCAGGTCTCGAGATAGCTAAAACCTTGGGAGCAGAAGTCATTAAAGCCAATTGTGACTCTTTGCTAGTGGTGAGTCAAGTAAACAAAACCTTCGAAGTTTGAGAAGGTAGAATGCAAAGGTATTTAGACAAACTGCTTGTCACTTTGCACCATTTTAAATAGTGGACGGTTTGGGATCGTCGGTCGAGGTAGACTTGAGCTCGGGGACTGTCGTTCAATTTTTGAGATCTGTAATCGAAGAAGGTCACACCGAGATAAATTCTACAAGCTTAACCTGGGATTGGAGAAATAAGTATATTGAATACTTAAAGAGCGGAAAGCTCCCATCGGACCCTAAAGATTCTAGGGCCCTACGGACTAAAGCTGCTCGATTCACGTTGGCTTCAGATGGAACGCTATATCGAAGGACATTCGATGGACCACTGGCAGTATGCTTGGGTCCGAGAGGTACCAATTACATCCCACGGGAAGTGCACGAGGGCACTTGTGGGAATCACTCCGGTGCCGATACATTAGTTCGAAAAATAATCAGAGCAGGGTATTATTGGACCGATATGGGCAAAGATGCAAAGGAATTTGTTCGTAAATGTGACAAATGTCAAAGGTTTGTGCCAATGATCCATCAACCCGGACAACAACTTCACTCAGTCCTATCCCCATGGCCGTTCATGAAATGGGGGATGGATATCGTCGTCCCTCTGCTATCGACCCCAGGTAAAAGCAAATTTATTTTATTTATGACTGACTATTTTTCTAAATGGGTGGAAGCGCAAGCATTCAAGAAAATAAGAGAGAAAGAAGTTATAGACTTTTTTTGGGATCATATCGTATGTCGATTCAGGATACCCACCGAAATAGTATGTGACAATGGGAAACAATTCGTTGGTAGCAAAGTAACAAAATTCTTCGAAGATCACAAAATAAGAAGGATACTATCAACACCATACCACCCCAGTGGGAACGGACAGGCCGAATCAACGAACAAAACTATCATTCAAAACCTAAAGAAGAGGTTGAACGACGCTAAAGGAAAATGGAGAGAAATCCTGCCGGAAGTCCTTTGGGCATATCGGACAACGTCTAAATCCAGTACGGGGGCGACCCCATTCTCCTTGGTATATGGGTCCGAAGCGTTGATACCAGTCGAAGTCGAAGAACCCAGTGCCAGATTTCGATTCACGATGGAAGAATCAAATAACGAGGCTATGAATACCAGCCTCGAATTATCGAACGAAAGATGAGAAGCTGCTCTCGTCCGATTGGCCGCCCAAAAGCAGCGAATCGAAAGGTATTATAATCGAAGAACCAAGCTCCGCCATTTCAAGCCCAGGGATTTAGTGTTAAGAAAAGTCACCATCAATACCCGAAATCCAAACGAAGGAATACTAGGACCAAATTGGGAAGGACCATATTAGGTTCTCGAGAACGTCGGAAAGGGATCGTACAGGCTCGGCATTATAAACGGCAAACAGCTATCAAGCACTTGGAATGTGTAACATCTAAAACGATACTACTGCTAAGGTACGACCCTTCCATATTCATTTACATTTCAAAACTGACCCCTGCAGAAGTTCGAACAAGAGCTAAGGTGGACCCTTCGCTTGAAAGCACGCGTTGCACTCTTCCTTAGACCGGTTTTATCCCAAATGGGTTTTTCGGCAAGGTTTTTAATGAGGCAACCAATGATCGTGCTGCACTTACAACAAGTATCCGAGGCCTCTGTACATTCGACCTCGAATACTGGGGGGCATTAGCCCTCAAATATATCAAGTTCTGATGCAAGAAAGTTATTTCGCAACAACGGGGTTCCAATAGGAAAAGTTGTAAGAGCCAAAATGCTCAAAACGAACCATGCTCATGTAGTTGGCCCGAACCCAGATGTGAAACATGAACACATGTATAATGACTTGAAAAGGAAGTCCTCCTCTTTACCGATATCTTATATCCAAGAAACATTCCTCCATTTGTAGATTTATTATGCAATCAGAATTAAGATAAACTCAACCATTACGCCTACGGGCTACTTTTATTTCGAGTTCGAGCAAGCACTCACTCGACCATTACGCATACGGGCTATATTACTTCGAGTTCGAATCATTCACTCGACGACTAAGCCTACGGGCTACTTTTATTACGAGTTCGAGAAAGCACTCACTCGACCATTACACCTACGGGCTACATTACTCCGAGTTCGAATCATTCACTCGACGACTAAGCCTACCGGCTACTTTTATTTCGAGTTCGAGCAAGCACTCACTCGACCATTATGCCTACGGGCTATATTACTTCGAGTTCGAATCATTCACTCGATGACTAATCCTACGGGCTACTTTTATTACGAGTTCGAGCAAGCACTCACTCGACCATTATGCCTACGGTCTACATTACGTCGAGTTCGAATCATTCACTCGACGACTAAGCCTACGGGCTACTTTTATTTCGAGTTCGAGCAAGCACTCACTCGACCATTACGCATACGGGCTATATTACTTCGAGTTCGAATCATTCACTCGACGACTAAGCCTACGGGCTACTTTTATTACGAGTTCGAGAAAGCACTCACTCGACCATTACACCTACGGGCTACATTACTTCGAGTTCGAATCATTCACTCGACGACTAAGCCTACCGGCTACTTTTATTTTGAGTTCGAGCAAGCACTCACTCAACCATTACGCCTACGGGCTATATTACTTCGAGTTCGAATCATTCACTTGATGACTAATCCTACGGGCTACTTTTATTACGAGTTCGAGCAAGCACTCACTCGACCATTATGCCTATGGTCTACATTACGTCGAGTTCGAATCATTCACTCGACGACTAAGCCTACGGGCTACTTTTATTTCAAGTTCGAGCAAGCACTCACTCGACCATTACGCCTACGGGCTACATTACTTCGAGTTCGAATCATTCACTCGACGACTAAGCCTACGGGCTACTTTTATTTCGAGTTCGAGCAAGCACTCACTCGACCATTATGCCTACGGGCTACATTACTTTGAGTTCGAATCGTTCACTCGACGACCAAGCCTACGGGCTACTTTTATTTTGAGTTCGAGCAAGCACTCACTCGACCATTATGCCTAAGGCTATATTACTTTGAGTTCGAATCATTCACTTGACGACAAAGCCTACGGGCTACTTTTATTACGAGTTCGATCAAGCACTCACTCGACCATTACGCTTACGGGCTATATTACTTCGAGTTTGAATCGTTCACTCAACGACTAAGCCTACGGGCTACTTTTATTATGAGTTCGAGCAAGCACTCACTCGACCATTATGCCTACGGGCTATTTTACTTCGAGTTCGAATCATTCACTCGATGACTAAGCCTACGGGCTACTTTTATTACAAGTTCGAGCAAGCACTCACTCGACCATTACGCCTACGGGATATATTACTTCGAGTTCGAATCATTCACTTGACGACTAAGCCTACGGGCTACTTTTATTACGAGTTCGAGCAAGCACTCACTCGACCATTACGCCTACGGGCTATTTTACTTCGAGTTCGAATCATTCACTCGACGACTAAGCCTACGGGCTACTTTTATTAAGAGTTCGAGCAAGCATTCACTTGACCATTACGCCTACGGGCTACATTACTTCGAGCTCGAATCATTCACTCGACGACTAAGCCTACGGGCTACTTTCATTTCGAGTTCGAGCGAGCACTCACTCGACCATTATGCCAACGGGTTATATTTCTTTGAGTTCGAATCATTGGCTCAACTAGTAAGCCTAAGGGCTACGTCACTTCGAGTCTGAAAAAACAATCAATCATAGAGACTATGAAGTCTAAATTTGAATAAATTGTTAAGATCCTTGTGAAAACATTTGTAAGGCACGTATAAAGTCTTCACAAGTCGGCCAAGTTATCTATATACAAAATTGTCTACATGACTGATTACAAACATAAAAAATTAAGAACTAAGCTTCCTGATCATCCTCAGGGGTGTTTGCTTCTCTGTCAGACTCTTCCCCGTCCTCAGATCCGCTCTTGCTACCGTCATCATCATCATCATCGCCATCAGAAGCCAAGGCTTCAGCTTTAGCTTCGAGCTCTTTAGCCTTTTTTTATCTCCTCGAGGGTCTCCTTCCGAGACCTACATTTAGCAAGTTCGGCAACCCAATATGCTTGACTGTCGGCAGTATCTGCCGCCTCTCGTGCCTCCATCTGAACAGCCTCGGCATCAGCCCGATACACGGCAATGGACTTATCCGCCAAGACTTTCGATGACTCAACCTCATCCTTGGCCTCAGCAAGCCGTGCTTCAAGCTCCTCGATCCTCTTAGCTTGAGCCGAACCCTTTAGCTTGACGTTTCGAAGCTGAACATCGGCCGATAATAATTTGGTCAAAATGGGTTCTTTTTCCGTAGCCAGGCGGTCGATAGTCTCCTTCCACCGATTACATTCAGCTTTGATTTGATCAACTTCTTCCCGAAGTAACCTGATCTTCTCAACCTTTTGCTGCAGCTGAAACAACGAAGGGTTAACTTCCACAGTTAAGTCAAACCCATACTTTAACAGAACGAGGCTCACCTGCTTATCGAGTTCGGCCTCTTCTTCTCGAGCCTTAGCCAAATCTGCTTGGAGGTCCTTTATAGCCTCGTCCTTTTGGCTTCAAAGAAGCCGCAGGGCGTCTCTCTCCCCGGAGACCTTCTGAAGCTCGACCTCACACTGGCTAAGGTCGACTCGAAACCTACTAATGGCCTGCACAGAAGGGAAAGAACACAAGTCAAGTTTGGAAACGAACAAAGAAACCAAGTATAGTAAAATCATTAGCCGAGTAATGAAACGATGGGCCTCTTCTAGTAGAAGAGAAGCGTCACCAATATCGGAAGCATCATCGACTCCAGTAAAGCAATCTCGAAAGGGATCCCCTACACTAGAGCCTCTGCCCATATCGAGGGTCTTCAATTCTCGAGCTTCCTTTAACGCCTCCTCAGAAAAGGTTGGAAGGGAAGGCGAATGACCCACTGTCATAGCCCCAAGCGAATCACTCGGGGTGCTCCGATCAAGACTCGGGATTCCAGGACCGACCTCGACCGGTACAGCCGCCATCGGCTCAGGAGCTTTGGTGACCTCGATAGCTTTCACAGATCGGATCACCAAAGCCGAGGCACCGTCTTCTTCTTCTTCTTCTTCTTCTTCTTCTTCTTCTTCTTCTTCTTCTCTCAGTCGTTGGACCGAGTCAATCAGAAGAGCAATTGCCTTCCTCCTCACCCTTTGCATTTTGGGTTTGGGGTCCTCTGACCGAGAGGCAGCTTTTCGCTTCTTATCTTTCCCCGATTTTGGGACTGGGGACTTGGTTCCTTCTTCACCGCTCGAAGACCTCAAAGCAACATCCTTGGTTACACCTGCATGAAAGGAAATCGGTAACAAATGGAGCACAAAGAACACTTCGAAGGAAATGAGAAGTAAAACCTTACCATGATTCTTGGCCTCCCATCTACCTTTTGCCAAATCACACCAAGCGCGTTCGGCATAAGAGGAAGTCAAGGCTAACTTCCGAACCCAATCCTTGAGGTCGGGCACCGCTTGTGGCATCCAAGGGGCAGCTGTATATCGGAGAAAGACATCAGAAAAAATCGGGAAAAGATACGAAAAGCAACGTCTTATGAGAACCACTTATGGTCGAAATTCCATTCCTCGGGGAACGGCATCTTCTCTTCTAGAATAAGGTCACGGGTCCTCACCCGAATATAACGGCCCATCCAACCCCGATCCTTGTATTCGTCGATGCTCGACATCAAATCCTTCGATGCCCGACGATGAAGCATGATTAGTCCTCGAAAGATTTGAGGCCAATACAATCATATGAGGTGATTTAGGGAAAAATCCAGCCCCCCGGCTTTGATGGAGAAGAAGCGAATTAGGATTACTATACGCTATAGAGAGGGATGAATTTTACCGAGGGTGACCTGATATCTTTTGCAAAAATCAATGATCACCGGGTCGACGGGACCCAATGTGAAGGGATAAGTGTAAACACTTAAAAACCCCTCCACATGGGTGATGACGCTCTCTTCGGGGGATGGAATTTGCAATACAACCTCGGAACCCCAGTTGCAGTCTTTCCTAACGGCCTCGAGATGACCCTCCGTTATAAAGCACATGTACATCGACATGTGCTCGCATCGACTCCGAACAGATAAAGGATTCTCAACCTTAAAATCGATCTTCAGAGTACACGGGTCGGGAACATAGTCATAGGTGGACGGTTCCACCGGCGCCTTCTGAGGTACAGTTTTCGAAATTTTGTCCATTGATATGGGAGGAGGAAAGGCAAAGGAAAGTGAAAAATTGACGACACCAAAACTCTGGTGTAGGTGGCTCTGCAAGCAATGAAATAGAGAGAAAGGATAAGAAAATTTGGAAGAGAGAATGCGTAAAAGTGGTAAATATTAAATGGAAGGGTTATTTATAGGCTCGCATCATGACGGTTCAATATCAGAGGTGGCCGACCGCCATCTGAAAAGCATTAAATACCTTGAAAGACTAAATCGATGGGACAGCTATCACATACGTCATAATCGATCCTTGTTAAAACGTCAGCTTATAACCCGATCGAGCCGTCAAAAATCATATCAATTCTCACCGTATCCTTCGTGAGAAACGAGGGGACTATCTGTATATCGTCGAAATAGATTTCGGCCTTCCTACGTTTGATCGAGTTCAAGTGGTAAGAAATCGGAGTGGAATTTTGGGAGTGAGCTCCGAAGACAGTACAAACAAACCTCGAGTCTGAAGGCTGCTCGAGGATTCGGCTCGATAGTCTTATCGAGCCCGTGACCAAATCAATCCACAGGGCATTGCTTCGAGGTCGGAAATGCGTGACGCCCATCCCGAAGGTCGAACTCAAGCCAAGATCGAAGGGCTCGACCCAGTAACGAGTTCGAACCAGTATCGAGTTCACAGATAAGAGCCGTTTCAATCGCACCAAGAGAGAGAATCTTGGCGGAAATCGAGGAAGAGACAATCATCATGGGTCCTCCACTATATGCTTTATTTTATTATTTTTTGTTATAAATAAAGTAATGACCCTCTAATATAAAAGGGGGATCCTTGTAAGCTATGGATATACTGAATATACTGGAACAAAAGATATCTCCTTGTGCTTATTTTACTTTATTTTATTCATTCTTTCTGTTCATTATTCTCATTCTCATAGTCAAGAATATTCGTATTGCTATTTCTCTATACGATTTGTATCAAAGGGTATCACGTATCCTTAGAACCATGCATAAATTTAACGTTATCCGATTTTTCGGATAAACAATAGTATCGATAGAATTGAAGAAATTTATTGCTTCCTTAATCCTTAGGGCGTTACATGCGTTTGGATTGGAAGCATACTAATTACCATAAATATTTTTTAACTACTATAGGCAATTACATTTTCTTTTGAGCAGTTACATCTTCTTTTTAAGAAGGTGACTGTTGGATTATTTAATATAGGACATAAATAAATAAATCGGAATTCAAAATCCAATAAAACCCTCGATCCAAACCAAAATCAATTCCCGATTCACTATGAATGCTCGTTGTACGGTTGCCATCCCTTATTTTGCAAGCTGCAACGAAGATACTTGCGAGAAGAATCGAGAGAATTTGAGGCGAATCATGAAATGTTCCATCGACTGTACCTAATCTCTATTAATTTTATTTTTGGCCATTTCATTCATCAAGACATCTTAATCATCAACACTTTCCCATTGTAAATCTAAACACTCTTTACTAGTACATTAATTCTAGTGTTTACCCGAAAAAACGGATAGAGTTGAATTTATATGTAGTTCTAAGAATATGTGATATAAATTAATACAAGTCGTAAGGATAAATAGAAATATCAAATATGGATTGCAAAGAATGCTAAGTAAATAAGGTTGTAAAGAAAATAATTTTTAGGACTAAGCAAGTTGAATCAACGGTGTGTTTTTGCAGATTCATATCAAATAATCACTGTTATCCTTAGCCCCATGGTGGGCGCCAAACCGTTTACCCAAAAAACGGATAGAGTTGAATTTGTATGTAGTTATAAGGATATGTGATATAAATTAATACAAATCGTAAGGATAAATAGAAATATCAAATATGGATTACAAAGAATGCAAAGTAAACAAGGTTATAAAGAAGATGATTTTTAGGACTAAGCAAGTTGAATCAATTTATGAAGCTTAAAAGAATAACTCTTCAATATAGGAGAATATGATGCTTGAATTACAATGTAAGCCAAAAACTGCCTTCTATAGAAATATAGTTATCCTCTTTATAGTGGAGGATCCTACTTTTTATAATTAAAAATACATAGTGGAGAACCCAAGATAAATCAGTTTTTCCCTAATTTTCTCTAGGATTCTCTCCCTTAGTGTGTTCGCAACGGCTCTTGTCTGTGAGCTCGAGCTCAATCGGCCTTGGTGTTGGTCGGTATTGCTTCTAGAACTCGATATGGACTCGGGATTAGGTGATGATTCGGACTCGATCTCGGTTGGCCTCTGCCCCTTAAGCTCGAAATCATCTCATCATAGTTCGATTCGGACCCGAGCTCGATAATGAGTTCGAACTCGGTGTTCGATCTATACCCGAAATCTGAAGCTTTGTTTGTACCACCTTCGGAACCCATCTCGATATTATGAAGTCTTTCTCTGATCCATTATATTTCGACCCCGATCAATCATACGAAGGCCGAAATCTATTTCGACCGTATACAGATAGTCCCCTCGTTTCTCGGGAAGGATGTGGAGAGAAACGAAATAATTTCTTAATGGCTCGATTTGATTATAAGCTGACATTCACATTGGGCTCGATCATGACGCACGTGATAGCTGACCCGTCAATTTAGTTTTTCAAGGCATTTAATGCATGTCAGACGGTGGTCGGCCACCGCTGATATTGAACCGTTATTGTTTCAATCTATAAATAGCCTTTCCGTCCACCGTTCATCACTTTTACTTCTTCAATCTTCAGAAAAATTTTCAAGTTCTTTTTCGTTTCTTCTGAGTTTATTCACTGATCTTTGATTCTTTTCTGCAAAATTCTTCTTCTAAACCACCAAATCTTTGTCACCTTCTTTAAATCCAAAATGGTGAACACATTAAAATCCGTCCCCTAAAAAGAAAAAGCTTCTTCTTCCCAATCTGCCGCCGACAAAACACCGGTGGATCTACGGCCTGAGAAGTGCGTTCCGGCGGCGTGTGTTCTTACCTCCGATTTCAAACTCGATAAAGGTTCGCTGGTTCCTGACCAATGTGAGCCCGTATCGAGATTTATTTGTTCGATAACCTGGGGGCATATCGAGCGGATAAAAAAAGATTATAACTAGGAGTACAAAGAAGTGGTAGTGCCGTCTCCCGAAGAGGATATTACTACTCACATGAGAGGATTTTTAAGCGTGTATACTTACCCTTTCACGTTAGGTCCCCTCGACCATGTTATTATAGATTTTTGTCGTAAATACCTAATAACCCTAGGCCAGATACATCCTTCCTTTTGGCGGATCGTTATTTTGATCCGATATTTTGTGAATAAAATCGAAAGGATACATTTCACCCTCGATCATCTTGTCCGATTATACCGTCCTCGCCTTTTTCGAGGAGGGTTAATAAAACTCCAACGTCGAGCTACCAAGGCTCTATTCTCGAGTATAGACGAGGATAAGGATCGAGGCTGGATGGGCAGGTTCGTTCGAGTAAGGACTTCGGACCTAATTTCGACCGAAAAGATGCCTTTTCCCGAGTAGTGGAACATGAAGCGTAAGTGTAATTCTGATGTTATCTCCTACTATTTTGTCCTTTCATTTCCTTTCTCACCAATATTTCCCTTTTGTGATGCAGCGGTTCCCTGGATACCCGGCGCAGTTCCCGATCTCAAGAACTGGGTACGTGATCTAGTTTCGACCTCCTCATACGCCGAGCGCTCATGGCGTGACTTGTCAAAGGGCCGATGGGAGGCCAAAAATCATGGTAAGCACCTTTCTCGTATCTTTTGGTAGTTCAAACAAGATGCTTTTCACACACTTTAATAAAATTTCCTGTATGTAGGTATGGGTAAAGATGCGGTTTTGAGGCCCTCGTCCATCGAAGAAGAGGCTTCGGTCTCTGTCCCAAAGTCGGTGAAAGATAATAAGAGGAAAAGAGCCCCCGTCCTCGAAGATCAAAAACCGAAGAAGAGGACGACTCGTAAGCCGAACAAGAATATCATTTCTTTGACCGTAGAATCAGTTCTGCGTCTGAGGGATGAAGAAGAAGAAGAAGAAGAAAATGACGGGTCCGCATTGGCGGCCCGAACGAAGAAGACCACCGACGTTCCACAGGCAGCTGGATCGATGGAAGTTCATAAGGCTCCGCCTCGAACTGAGAATATATCGGAGAAAGATTCAGACAGAGTCCTCGAGTTGTTAGAGATCGAAGATGCATCCCATCAAAGCCAACGGATGGGGGATATGTCTGAAGGGGATCTTCCTGAATCTCTTCGAACCGAAGAGAATGCCTCAGGTGATTCACTTGGGGCAGTAGCAATAGAAGACTCGCCCACCTTCCCTGCTTTTTCCGTCGGGGCAATTCGAGAAGCCCAAGCTTTGGGGGCCCTCAAATTAGACAGGCCTCATGATGGAGAGGATCCTTTTCGTGACCTGTTTATCGGTGTCGAGGACACTACCAGTACAAGTGATGCATCAGATCTTTTTCATGGAGTGCAGCAGGCTTTGAATTAGGTAAGCCTTAAATTATATGGCGTTACCTTTATATTTGCTTTTCTTTTCTAACTTCGTTTCTTCTTTCTTTGCAGGCCATGGCAATTTATCGAGAATCATGTTCTCGGTCCCGAACCGAGCTGCGTCGATATGAGGCCGACCTTCCACGGGTTACGGAGGAGAGGAACTCCCTTAAGCTCCTCTTAGGGCAAGGGGGAGGAAATAAAAGACCTCCGAGCTGAGTTGGCCAAGGCTTACCAAGATCAGACCAATCTGTCCGAGTAGGTAATGATACTTTTAAAAGCCTATGGGCTCGATATGGAACGATGGCTAATTCTTCGGTCTCACAACTGTAGTAAAACTTTGAGATGACCGGGAAACTCCGTGAGGCGGTCGATGAGATAAAAGCAGAGTCTTTGAAGTGGAAAGAAGGTATGGATCGCTTTGCTACAAAGAAAGAAGCAGCTCGAGCCCAATTATCATCGTCAAAAAACCAACTTCACAGTATGAAGGAGAAAAGCTCGGTTCAAGCAAGAAGAATAGAGGATCTCGAGGCTCAGTTGGCCTCTTAACTTGCCAAGGCCGAATCTAACCCCAAAAAGGCAAAGGCTGAAGCGGATGCACTCGTTTCCATCTATCGGGCTGACGCTAAAGCTGCCTAGGTCCAAGCAAGAGAGGCAGCCGAGACCGCTGATACTCGAGCACATTGGGTCGCTGAACTTGTTAAGTGCCGATCTCGGAGGGAGACCCTCGAGGAGATCCATGCTCGAGGTTTCGATCTCGCTGAAGAGATAAAAAGAGCTAAAGAACTCGAAGCCAATGCTGAAGCCTTAGTTTCCGATGATGACGATGATGACGATGATGGGAGTAAGAGCGGGTCCGAGAATGGGGGGATCCCGATGGAGAAGAGACCGCTCTCGGAGATAACCAAGAGACTTAGCCCTTAGTTTCTATGTTGTAATCAATTGTGTAAACAATCTTATATATATAAAATATCTTTTTCTTTTGGCGACTTGCTTCTGTTTTGTTTCTTGCCTTGGGAAGATTTTATTCATGCCTTGTGAATATTTTCACAGGGATTTAGGCAATTCGATCGAATTTGGACTTCGTAGCCTTTATAACCGAGTGAGCGCTTACTCAAACTTAAAATAAGGTAGCTCATAGGCTTAGTAGTCAAGTTGAGTGATTGTTTGAATTTGAAGTGATGTAGCCCTTAGGCTTATTAGTTGAGTGAGTGGTTCGAACTCGAAGTAATATAGCCCGTAGGTGTGATGATCGAGTGAGTGTTTGCTTGAACTCGAAATAAAAATAGCATGTAGGCTTAGTAGTCGAGTGAATGTTTTGAACTCGAAGTGATGTAGTCCGTAGGTGTAATGGTCAAGTGAGTACTTGCTCGAACTCGAAATAGAAGTAGCTCGTAGGTTTAGTAGTCGAATGAATGATTTGAACTCAAAGTAATGTAGCCCGTAGGCTTAATAGTCGAGTGAGTGATTTCGAACTCGAAGTAATAAAGCCCATAGGCATAATGGTCGAGTGAATGATTCAAACTTGAAATAATTTAGCCCGTAGGTGTAATAGTCGAGTGAATATTTTCAAACTCGAAGTAATGTAGCCTGTAGGCGTAATAGTCGAGTGAATGTTTTCTAACTCGAAGTAATGTAGCCCGTAGGCTTAATAGTCGAGTGAATGTTTTCGAACTCGAAGTAATGTAGCCCGTAGGCTTATTAGTCGAGTGAATGTTTCAAACTCAAAGTAATGTAGCCCATAGGCGTAATAGTCAAGTGAATGTTTTCAAACTCGAAGTAATGTAGCCCGTAGGCTTATTAGTTGAGTGAATGTTTCGAACTCGAAGTAATGTAGCTCGTAGGCGTAATGGTCAAGTGAATGAGTTGAACTCGAAGTAATGTAGCCCGTAGGCATAATGGTCAAGTGAATGTTTTCGAACTCGAAGAAATGTAGCCAATAGGCTTAATGGTCGAGTGAATGATTCAAACTCAAAGTAATGTAGCCCGTAGGCGTAATAGTCGAGTGAATGTTTTCAAAATCGAAGTGATGTAGCCCATAGGAGTAATAGTCGAGTGAGTGCTTGCTCGGACTAGGAGATTTATCTCAATCCTTTTTGCATAATAAATCTCGAAAATAGAGGAATTTATCTTGGATATAAGATATCGGTAAAGAAGAGAACTTTCTTTGCAAGTCTTTATACATGTGTTCATGTTTTGCATCAGGTATCTGGCCAACTACATGAGCATGGTTCGTTTTGACCATTTGGCTCTTACAACTTTTCCTATTGGAACCCTGTTGCTACGAAATAACTTTCTTGCATCAGAATTTGATATATTTGAGGGCTAATGCCCCCCAGTATTCGAGGTCGATTTCAAAGAGGCCTCGGATGATGTCGAATTATTTCTAAGTTTAGCACGATCATTGGTTGCCTCATTAAAAACCTTGCCGGAAAGCCTGTTTGGGATAAAACCGGTCTAAGGGAAAAAGAGTGCAATGCATGCTTCCAGACCTAGGGCTTCGTATTGAAGGATTCATCCTAGCTCCTGAACAGACTCCTGCAGGGGTTAGTTTCGAAATGTAAATGTAACGACCCGGCCGGTCGTTTTGAGAATTTAAGTCCCGTATGGCGGCATAAGGCCCTGAGCAGCTTCGTATTATGTGCCTTGACTTGCGTGCGTGGTTGAATTCAATTATCGGGTGATTCGAAGTGATTTGGGACACTTAGTCCCTAAATGAGAGCTTAAGTCTTAGAATTTGGACTGTAGTCGGAAATATGTGAAGACGGAACCGGAATGGAATTCTGTCGACTCTGTTAGCTTCGTTGAGTGATTTTGAACTTAGGAGCATGCCCGAATGTGTTTTGGAGGTCTGTAGTAGATTATGGCGGCATAAGGCCCTGAGCAGCTTCGTATTATGTAGGAATTTAAAGATTCAAGTTCTTTAAGTTTGAATTGGAAGGTGATTCATGATTTTAGCATTAGTTGATGTGATTTGAGGGCTCGACTAAGTTCGTATGGTATTTTAGAATTGGTTGGTATGTTTGATTGAGGTCCCGGGGGGGCTCGGGTGAGTTTCGAGTGCTTAACGGATCAAAAGTTGGATTTGTGTTGCTGCTGAAGTCTTCAGGCATCCATCATTTTCGCACCTGCGGTGGAGAGATCACAGGTGCGTGATCGCACATGCGGGGAGGCAAGCGCAGAAGCGAAAAAATGGAAGAGTGCCAGGGGTCGCAGGTGCGAGGTGAATTCCGCATCTGCGATGCCCGCAGATGCATTAGGGTCACGCAGGCGCGGAGGAGATCGCAGAAGCGGACAATAGTCCGCAGGTGCGGCCCTTTTTCCGCAGAAGAGGACCCAGCCCTCTTAAGTCATTTCCGCACCTGTGAAGGAAATTCCGCAGGTGCGACCCAAGGTCCGAAGATGCGGAATAACTGGGTAGAAAAGGGGCAGATTTGAGGGTTTGAAGTTCACCTCACAAATTTGATTGAGAGCTCGGTAGAAGGCGAAATTAGGAGAGCTTTTCGGAGGAAGTTTTGGGCAATGATTCTTAACTCCCTTATGGTTATATTTCACTAATCTATGCTAGAATTCATCGTTTAAATTCGGATTTGGGGTGAAAATTTGAGAAAAGTTCTTAGGCCAAATTTTGGGATTTTGATCGAGATTTTGGTGTCGGATTTTAGTAAATTCGATATGGTTAGACTCGTGAGTGAATGATCTTTCATATTTTACGAATTTTACCCAATTCCGAGACGTGGGCCCATGTTGACTTTTTAGGGCGAATTTCGGAATATTTATTAAAGTATTGATTTAATTAATTAGATGAGTCTATTCTGATTGTAAATATGATATGTAATTGCTTTTGGCAAGATTTGGGCCATTCAGAGCCGGATATTCGTGGAAATGGCATTCTTACAGATTGATTGAGCTTGACTCGAGGTAAGTATCTTACCTAACCTTGTGTGGGGGAACTACCCCTTAGGATTTGAGTCATCTATGTTGATTGTAGTCTGTGTACGCGAGGTGACGAGTGCGTGCTCGGATTTATTTGTGGAAAGTTGGCCTTTTAGGATTCTTATGTCCTTATATTCACTGTGTATGATGTTGTTTTTGATACGTTTGAATTCCTATTTGCTAGTTTCACCTCTACATGCTTTGATTAGAGATAATTGCTTTAGGATTCACTCTTACTGTCTATTTGACCCTTATTCAACTTAACCAAAGATTTTACCTCTTCTATCGTCGTGCTATATTTTTCATAACTGCTTATCTTTAATTGAAATTATTATTTTCTCATCCTATAATTGTTTAGTCTTAATTGGAATTATGATTATCTTCCGCTGCTTATCCTTACTTGAATTTTTGAATTTTCCTCGTAATTGCTCAACCACAAAAGGAGTTTAGATAACCTATACCTTAGTTGACTTGCCATTATTTGGAACTATTTGACTCGTGTTGGCTTCTTATTGTTGACTTGAATATTATGGAATTGTTGCTCCATTTTTGTTTTGTTTTTTCTTGTTAAGTTGTTCTCCTTGTGCCTAGCATTCTTTCCTGTGGTTATTCCTTGTGAATGAGTTCAATTGTTCTTGTGATTTAAATTCTTGAGTTGATTTGCTCGTCGTACCTTGCATTTCTGTCATTGTTACTTTTGTACTCGTTGTGGTGATGTACGAGGTTTCTGTCGTGTTATAGTTGTTATCTCTGTTGTTTGCGCTGCATATTTAAATTGGGACTACGGACGTATTCCGGGAGATCCCCCAGCACTGCATATTTAAATTGGGACTACGGACGTATTCCGGGAGATCCCCCAGCACTGCATATTTATTTTGGGACAACGGGCGTATTCCGGGAGATCCCCCAGCACTGCATATTTAAATTGGGACTACGGACGTATTCCGGGAGATCCCCCAGCACTGCATATTTAAATTGGGACTACGAACGTATTCCGGGAGATCCCCCAGCACTGCATATTTATTTTGGGACTACGGACGTATTCCGGGAGATCTCCCAGCACTGCATATTTAAATTGGGACTACAGACGTATTCCGGGAGATCCCCCAGCACTGCATATTTAAATTGGGACTACAGACGTATTCCGGGAGATCCCCCTGTCTTGCATAATTAATTCGGGACTATGGGACGGTATCCTGGTAGATTTCCCCTGTGGTTATATCTGTATTCAGAGCTGCTAATCTTCCATACTTAGGTGTTACAGGGTGACTTATACTCGAAGGATATTACTTGAAGAGTTTATATTTGAAAAGTATTTATCTTGAAGGAACTATGTTTGAAGATATTTATTTGAAAGGGTTATACTTGAAAAGTATTTATCTTGAAAGAACTATGTTTGAAGGCTAATTATTTGAAAAGTTTATATTTGAAAGGTTTTATCTTGAAAGAACTATGTTTGAAAGATATTTATTTAAAGAAAGTATATTTCAAAAATAATTTCTTATTGGAAAGGATTATATTCTAAAGACCTCAATTTAAAAACTTACGGGGGAAAATTTACACTTGAAGGATTTGACTAATTTATTGGGGTTGTTGGCTGAGACCTGATGTGAAAACTATTGCAGCTCTGAGTTACTACTTGCCTTTACTGTATTGTGATTTCTGGATTTGGGTTGTGTTTTCGTTCATTCTTCTGTGTCTTATTCTGGTGTTCCGCTGTTACTTCCTGTTTTTCCTTCCTTATTGCAGTTGCTATGTCGTTAGCCATATCGCGGGGTCCTTAGATAGATGTCATGTTCTGTCATCCCTATACTTATGCTTGTTCAGTTTATTAGACCAGTGGGTGTCATGACTAGTCCTCGTCACTACTTCACCGAGGTTAGTCTTGATACTTACTGGGCACCGCTGTGGTGTGCTCATGCTACTCTTCTGTACATATTTTTGTACAGATCCAGGTAATTGTTCGTTAGCTAGCTGTGTGGACTATTGTTGCGGAGACTCAAGGTAAACCTGCTGCTGCGTTCGCAAGCTTCGGAGTCACCTTCAACTTTTCGTTTTGCACTGTTTATTCTTATTTCTAGACAATTTTATTTAGAAATTTTCTAGCAAACACTCGATAGAGCTTATGACTTGTACTACCGATTTTGGGAACTATAAGAGATTCTATTTAAATAATGTTGTTGTTTTAATTATTGTTAGGCTTACCTAGTCCTTAAGACTAGGTGCCATCACGACACCCAAACGGAGGGGAAATTGGGTCGTGACAAGTTGGTATCAGAGCCTTAGGTTCATAGGTGCTACGAGTCATAAGCAAGTTTAGTAGAGTCTTGCGGATCGGTACGGAGACGTCTGTACTTATCTTCGAGAGGCTACAGAACTATTAGGACAATTTCATTTCCTTCATTCCTATCGTGCGAGTTCATTGATCTTGAAGTTTGAAATTTACCATTCCATTCTCTCACAAATGGTGAGGACACGAGCTGTGGTTCCTGATGATGTTACCCCCGGAGTAGATGCCGCTATGGTCAGAGGCAGAGGCCGGCAAGGAGCACGTGCCGCAACTAGGGCACCTACCAGAGGAGCAGTTGAGGAGCCGCCAGTAGTTCCAATTGGGGGCAAGAACCGGAGGCACCTTCTATTACCCCCGGACTTTAGGAGGCTTTAGCACAGTTTCTGAGCATGTTTGGTATATTGGCTCAGGCGGGGATATTCCGGTTGCACCAGTTACTTCACCGACCGGGGGAGGAGCCCAGACTCCCGCCGCCCACACTCCAGAGCAGCGAGTTCATATTGGTCAAGTTCCAGTTGTCATGGTAACATAGGCCGTGGTTCCAGTTTAGCTTATGGTCAGAGCAGCAGCATTCGAGAAAGGGCAACTTAGATTTGCAAGGTTCAAGAGGTATAACCATCCTACACTCAGCGGTTTGGCTTCAGAGAGTGCACAGGGTTTTCTGGAGGAGTACCATAACATCCTCTGCACTATTGATATTGTTGAGACGAGTGGGGTTGCTTTCACTACGTTCCAGCTTAAGGGAGTGGCTTATCAGTGGTGGCAGGCATATGAGATGGGTAGCCCAGCCGAGTTAGCTTCACTTACATGGGTTCAAATTTTATAAATGTTCCTGAGAGAATTTGTACCTCAGTCCCGTCGAGATGTATGGCGCGCGGAGTTTGAGCAGCTGCGCCAGGGCACTATGTCAGTGTAGAGTATGCTGTGAGATTCAGTGATTTGGCCAGGCATGCACCTGTTTTGGTTGCCACAGTTAGAGAGTGTGTCCGTAGATTCACTGAGGGACTCAGGCATGATATTCGTTTCAGTATGGCTCGGGAGTTAGAGTCAAATGTTTCGTTTCAGCAGGTGGTAGGGATCGCTCGCCGTATAGAGGACATATGGGGCCATGAGAGAGAGTACAAGCGAGATCAGGAGAGAGAGGATAGGGAGGTGAGGAGGCCTCATAGACCGTAGAGATCTACTGGTCCTTATTTTGGAGGCAGGGTACGACATGGTAGCGGTTTCGTGGGTCAGCCAGTTCGGTTTGCACTTCAGGCTTCGCACAGTGTATCAGGTGCTCATGGGTCTCAGAGTACCCATACCGTATAGTTCCCACAGCCACGTCAGCAGAGAGGATGCTTCGAGTATGGAGATACCAGCCACAGGGTGAGAGATTGTCCTAGATTCTAGACAGGTGTGTCATAACGGAGTATTCAGGCGAGTAGAGGGCGCCCAAGAAGGGAAGGCCAGGACCGTTGATGTGTT
This sequence comes from Nicotiana tabacum, assembly GCF_000715075.1. Classification (NCBI taxonomy): domain Eukaryota; kingdom Viridiplantae; phylum Streptophyta; class Magnoliopsida; order Solanales; family Solanaceae; genus Nicotiana; species Nicotiana tabacum. Next base: position 7,040,371 of record NC_134101.1, on the reverse strand, counting down.
TCATATAATAGGCTTGAGGCCACTAGGCCAGATGATGTCATACAAGTATGCTTTTGATTTTTTACAGAGGGGCACCATTCGTATTTTGATTCGGTTCTGCTTATCGGGGCGAGTTCCCCTATTTGTTGTCCCACCTAAGGGTGAGTTCATGACTTAGTATTATGTTTAGGTGTTTACCCCTGTTGGGAGACTCTATGAGTGGTAGCCCGTGTATATCGTTTGTTTCTATTCATTATTGAGAGTTTCGAGACTAGAAGTGAATTCATGTTGTCCATTATGGCAGGTTTGATGTGATTCCTGAGTAAATTGGTTACGATTTGTAATTCGATACTCTACCGGGGTGAGGGTTTAGTAAGTGTTGTGATTTTATTGGCAGAATTGAATTAGTGAAAGATTTCCATTGATATGATGTGTATTCGACTTGTGATTCAGAGTTGAGGGTGAGACCCTCGCGATTCCAGGTGATTTGATATGTTTGAGCCAGGCTGCGTGCCGCAGTGGAAGTTATATCAAGATGATATTCTTGTGATTTGTTCATATACTTTGATTTTTCCTATTTAAAATTGATTCGTAGTATGGTACTGTTAGAGAGTTGTGCATGTCGGGCTTGTTTGATATTTCTCTTATGTGTACGTATTCAGTCATTCTCGTTATGTGCTTCTTGAGTTTTTGCTTGTGGGGTGTGTGCCCGGTGGTGTTAGTTGTGACTTGTTGATTCTGGTGTATAGTTAAGAGGTCTTCGTATTTTTTTGCATCGTTGTCAGTGTTGTGGAGGTTGAAACATGGTTCTAACGGATATGAGGATAATTGTCGGTGATGGTTTTGATTTCGGGCAGCTATTGTGATCAGAAATGTTATTATGGGCCTATGTGTGGTGTGTCTTGTTGTGCAGTCATACTTTGTGGGTGTAGGCATGAGTTGTTATAGCTGGTTGAGACTCATATCGGTTATGGATTTAAAATCGGGTCTTTTGAAGACAAACAGAAGGTGAGAATTTTTTACTCTAAGGCTTATCGGTGTTGATAGAAAGGATAAATTATAGTTGGGATGGTGTCGTTAGTCTTATGTGGATTGGGGTGACGTGGGGTCCCCCGCGGGTGTATGTTAAATATGTGTGTTTGGTGATTGAAGACTTTGAGGCGATTCTTAGCATGTTCGAGGACGAACGTTTGTTTAAGAGGGGAAGGACGTAACGACCCGGCCGGTTGTTTTGAGAATTTAAGTCCCGTCCAGCGGCATAAGGCCCTGAGTAGCTTCGTATTATGTGCATTGACTTGCATGTGTGGTTGAATTCAATTATCGGGTGATTCGAAGTAATTTGGGACACTTAGTCCCTAAATGAGAGCATAAGTCTTAGAATTTGAACCGTAGTCGGAACTGTGTAAAGACGGATCCGGAATGGAATTATGTCGACTATGTTAGCTCCGTTGAGTGATTTTGAGCTTAGGAGCACGCCCGAATGTGTTTTGGAGGTCTGTAGTAGATTTAGGCTTGAATTGGCGAAAGTTAGATTTTTGGCGATTTCGGCCGATAGTGGAAATTTTGATATCGAGCTCGGAATGGATTTTCGAAAGTAGCTGTGGGTTTGTAGTGTCATTTGTGACCTGTGTGCAAAATTTGAGGTCATTCAGACGTGGTTTGATAGGTTTCAGCATCGGTTGTAGGAATTTAAAGATTCAAGTTCTTTAAGTTTGAATTGGAAGGTGATTCATGATTTTAGCATTAGTTGATGTGATTTGAGGATTCGACTAAGTTCGTATGGTGTTTTAGGATTGGTTGATATGTTTGGTTGAGGTCCCATGGGGGGCTCGGGTGAGTTTCAAGTGCTTAACGGATCAAAAGTTGGATTTGTGTTGTTGTTGAAGTCTTCAGGCATCTGTCATTTTCGCACCTGCGGTGGAGAGATCCGCAGGTGCGTGATCGCACATGTGGGGAGGCAAACGCAGAAGCAAAAAAATGGAAGAGTGCCTGGGGTCACAGGTGCGAGGTGAATTCCGCATCTGCGATGCCCGCAAATGCGTTAGGGTCACGCAGGCGCGGAGGAGATCGCAGAAGCGGACAATAGTCCGCAGGCGCGTACTCGCAGGTACGGCCCTTTTTCCGCAGAAGCGGACCCAGCTCTCTTAAGTCATTTCCTCACCTGCGAAGGAAATTTCGCAGGTGCGGCGTCGCAGGTGCGACCCAAGGTCCGCAGATGCGGAATAACTAGGAAGAAAAGGGGCAGATTCGAGGGTTTGAAGTTCACTTCACAAATTAGATTTAGAGCAAGGTAGAAGGCGGAATTTGGAGAGATTTTCGGAGGAAGTTTTTGGGCAATGATTCTTAACTCCCTTATGGTTATATTCCACTAATCTATTCTAGAATTCATCGTTTAAATTCGGATTTGGGGTGAAAAATTGAGAAAAGTTCTTAGGCCTAATTTTGGGATTTTGATCGATATTTTGGTGTAGAATTTTAGTAAATTCGATATGGTTAGACTCGTGAGTGAATGAGCTTTCATATTTTACGACTTTTACCCAATTCCGAGACGTGGGCCCGTGTCGACTTTTTAGGGCGAATTTCGGATTTTTTGTTAAAGTATTGATTTAATTAATTAGATGAGTCTATTATGATTGTAAATATGATATGTAATTGCTTTTGGCTAGATTTGGGCCATTCATAGCTGGATATTCGTGGAAAGGGCATTCTTACGGATTGATTGAGCTTGACTCGAGGTAAGTATCTTGCCTAACCTTGTGTGGGGGAACTACCCCTTAGGATTTGAGTCATCTATGTTGATTGTAGTCTATGTACGCGAGGTGACGAGTGCGTGCTCGGACTTATTTGTGGAAAGTTGGTCTGTTAGGGTTCCTATGTCCTTATATTCACTGTGTATGATGTTGTTTTTGATACGTTTGAATTCCTATTTGCTAGTCTCACCTCTTCATGCTTTGATTAGAGATAATTGCTTTAGGATTCACTCTTACTGTCTAGTTGACCGTTATTCGACTTAACCAAAGATTTTACCTCTTTTATCGTCGTGCTATATTTTTCATAACTGCTTATCTTTAATTGAAATCATTATTTTCTCATCCTATAATTGTTTAGTCTTAATTGGAGTTATGATTATCTTCTGCTGCTTATCCTTACTTGAATTGTTGAATTTTCCTCGTAATTGCTCAACCTCAAAAGGAGTTTAGATAACCTATATCTTAGTTGACTTGCCATTATTTGGAACTATTTGACTCGTGTTGGCTTCTTATTGTTGACTTGAATATTGTGGAATTGTTGCTCCATTTTTGTTTTGTTTTCCCTTGTTAAGCTGTTCTCCTTATGCCTAGCATTCTTTACTGTGGTCAGTCCTTGTGAATGAGTTCTACCGTTCTTGTGATTTAAATTCTTGAGTTGATTTGCTTGTGGTACCTTGCATTTCTGTCATTGTTGCTTTTGTACTCGTTGTGGTGATGTACGAGGTTTCTGTCGTGTTATAGTTGTTATCTCTGTTGTTTGCACTGCATATTTAAATTGGGACTACGGACGTATTCCGGGAGATCCCCCAGCACTGCATATTTAAATTGGGACTACGAACGTATTCCGGGAGATCTCCCAGCACTGCATATTTAAATTGGGACTACGGACGTATTCCGGGAGATCCCCCTATCTTGCATAATTAATTCGGGTCTACGGAATGGTATCCCGATAGATTTTCCTTGTGGTTATATCTGTATTCGGAGCTGCTAATCTTCCATACTTAGGTGTCACAGGGTGACTTATACTCGAAGGATATTACTTGAAAAGTTTATATTTGAAAAGTATTTATCTTGAAGGAACTATGTTTGAAGATATTTATTTGAAAGGGTTATACTTGAAAAGTATTTATCTTGAAAGAACTATGTTTGAAGGCTAATTATTTGAAAAGTTTATATTTGAAAGGTTTTATCTTGAAAGAACTATGTTTGAAAGATATTTATTTGAAGGAAGTATATTTCAAAAATAATTTCTTATTGGAAAGGATTATATTCTAAAGACCTCAATTTAAAAACTTACGGGTGAAAGTTTACACTTGAAGGATTTGACTAATTTATTGGGGTTGTTGGCTGAGACCTGATGTGAAAACTATTGCAGCTGCTGAGTTACTACTTGCCTTTACTGTATTGTGATTTCTGGATTGTGTTTTCTTTCATTCTTCTGTGTCTTATTCTGGTGTTCCACTGTTACTTCCTGTTTTTCCTTCCTTATTGCAGTTGCTATGTCGTTAGCCATATCGCGAGGTTCTTAGATAGATGTCAGGTTCTGTCATCCCTATACTTATGCTTGTTCAGTTTATTAGACCAGTGGGTGTCTTGACTAGTCCTCGTCACTACTTCACCGAGGTTAGTCTTGATACTTACTAGGCACTGTTGTGGTATGCTCATGCTACTCTTCTGCACATTTTTTTGTGCAGATCCAGGTATTGTTCGTTAGCTAGCTGTGTGGGCTATTGTTGCGGAGACTCAAGGTAAACCTGCCGCTGCGTTCGCAGGATTCGGAGTCACCTTCAAATTTTTGTTTTGCACTGTTTATTCTTATTTCTGGACAGTTGTATTTAGAAGTCTTCTAGCAAACACTCTATAGAGCTTATGACTTGTACTACCGGTTTTGGGAACTATAAGAGATTCTATTTAAATAATGTTGTTGTTTTAATTATTGTTAGGCTTACCTAGTCCTTAAGATTAAGTGCCATCACGATACCCAAATGGAGGGGAAATTGGGTCGTGATAGTAAACGAATATGGGAGGGTTGTACCTTAGCAGTAGTATTGTTTTAGGTGTGACACATTCCAATTGCTTGATAGTTGTTTGTCGTTTATAACACCGAGCTTATATGATCCTTTTCCGACATTTTCGAGAACCTGATACGGTCCTTCCCAGTTTAGTCCTAGTTTTCCTTCGTTTGGATTTCGGGTACTGAGGGTGACTTTCCTTAGCACTAATTCCCCGAGTTTAAAATGGCGAAGTTTGGTTCTTCGATTATAGTACCTTTCGATTCGCTGCTTTTGTGCGGCCAATTGGACGAGACCAGCTTCTCGCTTTTTATCTGATAATTCGAGGCTAGTGTTCATAGCCTCGTTATTCGATTCTTCTGTTGTAAATTGAAACCTGGCACTAGGTTCCCCGACTTCAACTGGAAGCAAGGCTTCGGGGCCATATACTAAGGAGAACAGGGTTGCCCCCGTACTAGATTTTGATGTTGCTCAATATGCCCAAAGGACTTTGAGTAGGATTTCTCTCCATTTTCCTTTAACGTCGTTCAACCTCTTCTTTAGGTTTTGAATGATAATTTTGTTCGTTGATTCGGCATGTTCGTTCCCACTGGGGTGATATGGTATTGATAATATCCTTTTTATTTTATGTTCTTCGAAGAATTTTGTCATTTTGCTGCCGACAAACTGTTTCCCATTATCACACACTATTTCGGTGGGTATCTCGAATCGACATACAATATGATCCTAGATAAAGTCTATAACCTCTTTCTCTCTTACTTTCATGAACGCCTGTGCTTCTACCCATTTAAAGAAATAGTCAGTCATAAATAAAATGAACTTAGCTTTACCTGGGGCCGATGACAGAGGGCCGACGATATCCATTCCCCATTTCATGAATGGCCATGGGGATAGGACTGAGTGAAGTTGCTCTCCGGGATGATGAATTATTGGTGCAAACCTTTGACATTTGTCACATTTTCGAATAAACACCTTTGGATCTTTGCCCATATCGATCCAATAATACCCTGCCCTGATTATTTTCGGACTAATGAATCAACACTGGAGTAATTTCCATAAGTTCCCTCGTGCACCTCACGTAGGATGTAATCGGTGTCTCCTGGGCCTAAGCATACTGCCAATGGTCCATCGAATGCCCTTCGGTATAGCATTCTATCTGCAGTTAATGTGAATCAAGCAGCTTTGGTTCGTAGGGCCCTCAAATTGTTAGGGTCGGATAGGAGCTTTCCATTCTTTAAGTATTCAATATACTTATTCCTCCAATCCCAGGTCAGGCTCGTAGAATTTATCTCGGCATGACCTACTTCGATCACGGATCTCGAGAGTTGAACGACAGTCCCTGAGCTTATTTTGCCTTCCTCAACCGATGATCCCAAATTTTCAAGTGCATCAGCCTCACTGTTCTGCTCTCGTAGAACATGTTGTAAAGTCCATTCTTTGAAATGTTACAAAGTGGCCTGCAATTTGTCCAAATACCTTTGCATTCTATCTTCTCGAACTTCGAAGGTTTTGTTTACTTGATTTACCACCAGCAAAGAGTCACACTTGGCTTCAATGACTTCTGCTCCCAAGATTTTAGCTAGCTCGAGACCTGCAATCATGGCCTCATATTCGGCCTCGTTGTTAGTCAACCTAGTAGTTTTGATAGATTGCCTAATAGTATTACCAGTGGGTAGCTTTAAAACGATGCCTAGCCCGGACCCCTTCACGTTCGAAGACCCGTCCATAAAAAGGGCCCATACCCCCGATGACGTACCCGACTTCAATAAGACTTCTTTTTCAACTTCAGGTACGAGGGTCGGCGTGAAATTAGCCACGAAGTCTGCTAAATTTTGAGACTTGATGGCCGTACGGGGTTGATACTCGATGTCGTACCCGCTGAGTTTGACGACCCATTTGGCCAATCGGCCTGATAGTTTGGGCTTGTGCAAAATATTATGAAGCGGGTAAGTGGTTAATATGCATATGGGGTGACATTGAAAGTACGGTCTTAACTTTCTAGAGGCGCTTATCAGTGCAAGTGCCAATTTTTCTAGGTGCGGATATCTAGTTTCTGCTTCTCCTAAGGTTCGACTTATATAATAAATGGGAAATTGCGTACCTTGCTCTTCTCGAACTAGGACACTGCTTACCGCGATTTCCGATACTGCCAACTACAAGCCAAGTTTTTCGTCTGTTTTTGGAGTATGAAGCAGTGGCGGGCTCGATAGATATCGTTTTAATTCTTCTAATGCATGTTAGCATTCCGAGGTCCAAGCGAAATCGTTCTTCTTTTTGAGTACAGAGAAAAATTGGTGACTTCGATTTGACGACCTTGAAATGAATCGGTCTAAGGCTGCAATCCGTCACGTTAGCCTCTGTACAGCTTTTACGCTGTCCACGATGGCGATGTCTTTGATGGCCTTGATTTTATTGGGGTTAATCTCGATCCCCCAATTTGACACCATGAAGCCGAGGAACTTGCCCGAACCGACCCCTAAAGCACATTTCTCAGGGTTGAGCTTCATGTTTTATTTCTTTAAAATCTCGAATGTTTCCTGTAAATGGGTCAAATGGTCCTCTGTGCGCATGGACTTAACAAGCATGTCATCAATATAAGCTTCCATTGATTTACCTATTTGTTCCTCGAACATTTTATTTACTAAACGTTGGTAAGTAGCTCCTGCATTTTTTAGCCCGAAGGGCATCACATTATAACAATATGTTCCATATTTGGTGACAAATGAAGTCTTTTCCTGGTCTTCCGGGTTCATTTGGATTTGATTATACCCGGAATAGGCATCGAGAAAAGTAAGGATCTCGTGGTTGGCCGTGGCATCGATCATGCGATCGATGTTGGGCAGCGAAAAAGAATCTTTGGGGCATGCTTTGTTCAAATCCTTATAATCTACACATATTTTAAGTTTGTTCCCTTTTTTAGGCACTACAACTACATTGGCTAACCATTCAGGATATTTCACCTCTCGAATGGACCCTATTTTGAGAAGTTTGGTTACCTCGTCCTTTATGAATGCGTGCTTTACCTCAAACTGGGGTCTTCTCTTTTGCTTCACCGGTCTGAACCTAGGGTCCAAGCTTAGCCGATGTATCGTTATATCCGGTGGGATTCCTGTTATATCTAAATGGGACCAAGCAAAACAATCCATGTTATCGATAAGAAATTGAATAAATTTGTTCCTGCGTTAGGGGGTTAATCCCGTTCCCAGGTATACCTTTTGTTTGGACAAACGCTCGATTAATATGACTTGCTCCAATTCTTCGATCGTTGATTGGGTGGCGTCAGAATCATCGGGAAGCACGAAGGATCGAGGAATCCTATGATCATCATCTTCATCGATCTTCTGATTTTCTGGTTTGGTTAAAGCTGGTGTCTGTGATTGCTATTTGGCATCTTGTTCCCCTTTTGAGCTCGATCCCTTTATTGGCGAAGGCGAGGATATCGAATTCGCTTCCTCGACGGCAAACATTTCTCTTGCGGCCTGTTGCTATCCGTACACTGTTATGAACCCCCTCAATGTTAGGAATTTAAGAACCTGGTGTAGGGTCGAGGGTACAGCTCTCATGTTGTGGATCCATAACCTTCCAAAAAGGACATTGTACCTCATGTCGCCTTCGATTACGTGGAACTACAATTCCTAGATGGTCCCGGCCACGTTTATCGGCAGAATTATCTCGCCTTTGGCGGTTTCACATGCCATATTGAATCCGTTTAAGACCAGGGTCGCGGGTACGATCTGGTCCTGTAGACCGAGTTGTTGTACGACCTTCAATCTAATGATGTTGGCCGAGCTCCCTGGATCAATTAACACACGCTTAAATTTAGTTTTATTCATAAGTACGGATATTACCAGTGCATCATTATGAGGTTGTATGACTCATTCTGCATCTTCATCATTGAAAGACAAAGTTCCTATGGGTGTGTAATCCTGAGTTCGAGATCGCTTTTCTCTCACAATCGATGTCTTAGTGCATTTAAGCACCGACTGTTGAGGGGTATCGACACCGCCGATGATCATGTGAATGACGTGTTGTGGTTCTTCTTGTTCGTTCTGCTTGCCAAAATCCCTATTTTTGAAATGGTTCTTTGCCCTGTCACTTAAAAATTCTCGAAGGTTCCCTTTATTGAATAACCGGGCTACCTTCACTCTTAGTTGCCTGCAATTTTCCGTTCTGTGGCCATGGGTGCCATGATATTCGCACATTAGATTGGGATTTCTCTGGGCAGGATCGGTCTGCATGGGTCGAGGCCATTTAGTGTCTTTTATGCATCCGATATCCGATACGATGGCGGATGCATCAATGCTGAAGTTATACTCCGATAGCTGAGGCGCTTCCTTAGATCCGATAGGCTTGTCGAACCCACTTCTGTTCATCGGTCCCCGAGACCCTTGACCTCGATCACTTCTTTTGTTGATTTGTCCGGGGTTACGTCTCGATTCATTGATTCTGTGGTGTTCGTTATACGACCAATATTGGTCCCTGATCGGACCTTGTTCTCGATTGATATCCCTTCGAGCAGCGGGTTCTGCCCCCAACTGATCATCTTCGACTCTAATTTTTGATTGGTACCGATTGTGCACGTCAGCCTAAGTGATAGTTGGGTACTCGATCAGGTTATGCTTCAGTCGCTGTGATGCCGTCGAACTTTGTTCGTTCAAACCTTGAGTGAAAGCCTGAACAGCCCAATCGTCTGTGACTGGTGGCAGATCCATTCATTCCATTTGAAAACGAGATACAAACTCCCTTAGCATCTCGTTATCCTTTTATCTTACCTTGAAAAGGTTTGATTTCCTCGTAGCTACCTTTATGGCCCCAGCGTGTGCTTTACAAAAGAATCTGCTAACATGGCAAATGAATCGATTGAATTTGGTGGTAGATTGTGATACCAAATCATTGCTCCATTCGAGAGGGTCTCTCCAAACTTTTTCAACCACAAAAATTCGATTTCATCATCCTCCAAATCATTACCCTTGATGGCGCACGTGTAAGAGGTGACGTGTTCGTTGGGATCGGTCGTTCCGTTATATTTGGGAATTTCGGGCATACAAAATTTTTTGGGGATTGGTTTTGGGGCCGCGCTCGAGGGGAAAGGCTTTTGCACGATTTTTTTTGAATCCAACCCTTTTATCATTGGTGGAGCCCCCAGGATCTGATCGACCTTGGAATTATATGTTTCTACTTTTTTTCGTTGGCTTCGACTCGATTTGTGAGCTCCTCGAATATTTTAGCGATTTCGGGAGTAGTCCCTGATTCTCTCTCATTTGACCTCACTATGGATGGCTCCGTTCCGTTGGAAAATTTCTCGGGGTGGACTGGGCTCCGGCCTGCTTGGTAGCTGGGTTTGGCTCTGCAACTGAGCTATCGCTACCTGTTGGGCTTGTAACATTTCAAAAATCATACGCAAGCTGACGCAGTTTTCCTCAATGTTATTGGTGTTTCAAGCTGCAGACCGAGTGCCACCATGAATGCTATTTTCAGGTTCAGAATGTATGTTCGCCTCAATGGCCACATGCGAATTGATATCTATCGGCACTCCAATCCGAGCTCCAACGGCGTTGACAACTGGTCTTTCGGTACTGGGTGTCAAGTTGTTGTTCTCATCTTGAAGACCAGCTTCGTTGTCGATAGGTAAGGCCATTTGATTGGTAGTTAGTCGTTGCTAATCCGAAATCCGAGATACTTTAGGAAACAAGCGCAAAACGGTGTGTTTTTGCAGATTCGTATCAAATAATCACTGTTATCCTTAGCCCCATGGTGGGCGCCAAACTGTTTACCCAAAAAAACGGATAGAGTTGAATTTGTATGTAGTTATAAAGATATGTGATATAAATTAATACAAATCGTAAGGATAAATAGAAATATCAAATATGGATTGCAAAGAATGCAAAGTAAACAAGGTTGTAAAGAAGATGATTTTTAGGACTAAGCAAGTTGAATCAATTTATGAAGCTTAAAAGAATAACTCTTCAATATAGGAGAATATGGTGCTTGAATTACAATGTAAGCCAAAAACTGCCTTCTACAGAAATATAGTCATCCTCTTTATAGTGGAGGATCCTACTTTTTATAATTAAAAATACATAGTGGAGAACCCAAGATAAATCAGATTTTCCCTAATTTTCGCCGGGATTCTCTCCCTTAGTGTGTTCGCAACGTCTCTTATCTGTGAGCTCGAGCTCGATCGGCCTTGGTGCTGGTCGGTATTGCTTCTAGAACTCGATATGGACTCGGGATCAGGTGATGATTCAGACTTGATCTCGGTTGGCCTCTTCCCCTTAAGCTCAAAATCATCTCATCATAGTTCGATTCGGACTCGAGCTCGATAATGAGTTCGAACTCGGTGTTCGATCTATACCCAAAATCTGAAGTTTTGTTTGTACCACCTTCGAAACCCATCTCGTTATTACGAAGTCTTTATCTGATACATTATGCTTTGACCCCGATCAATCGTATGAAGGCCGAAATCTATTTCGACCGTATACATCTAGTTCAAGTGGGCGTAGTTTGGTTGATGAGCATGTGTTTTCTATTGCCTGATTTTAGATATTATATATTTAGGAGTTTATATGAAGAAGCACATAGGCGTATTCATTCGTAAGTTAAATAGAGATAGAATGAAGGAATTTTTCACTTCTTCTGGTATATTCTTTTATTGCTATTTACACAGCCTTTTATAAGCATAACATTTGAAGATTTACTATTGTAAAATAGTGCATAGGATGGACATAAAGTATGAGAGTCCATCCATAAGCTATTCACACACATGGGCATCCATATCTATAAACTACTCATAAAACTCCCCTTGTATGTCCATGTAGAAATAATATGCATCATTAAGAACTTACTATAAAATCCCCCATTGAGAAGCGCATAGTCATTTATAATATCATTTCTTGTTGGCTCATTAAAAACCTTAACAGGAAAACTCAGTGGGTCAAAATCCTGGTTAAGGGAAAAAAGAGTGCAACGTGTAGTTACTCCCCCTGATAAAAACATCACTTAATGTCTCGAAGACGACGCATTCCAATCTTGTATACCAGCTTCTCAAATGTTGAGGTTGGTAGTGCCTTAGTGAACAGATACGCCAAATTATCACTTGAACGAACTTATTGAACATTTATTTCAGCATTCTTTTGAAGATCATGAGTGGAAAAAAATCGGTGAAATGTATTATGTTCTATCTCCTTTGATGTATCCTCCTTTCAGTTGAGCTAAGCATGCAACATTGGCTTCATATATTATTGTTGGAATAATTTCTTTCAAAGAAAGACCACATGTTTCCTAAATGTGTTTGATTATTGATCTCAACCAAACACATTCGCGGCTTGCTTTATGAATGGCTATTATCTCTGCATGATTTGAATGTAAGTCGTCCTATAAGCCCAAAGAGCATCATCAAGTTTCTTTGACCAATCCATCCAGTGGCATTCACTGTCTTTGACAAAATACTCTTGATTTCCCGATTGGAGACTTCCACTTGCCCGCTTGCTTGAGGATTATAGGGGGTCGAGACTTTGTGAGTGACACCATACTTGGTGAGTAAGGTATCAAAAGCTTTGTTGCTAAAGTGCAATCCCCCATCACTAATAATGGTCCTTGGAGTACCAAATCTTGTAAAGATGTTCTTTTTCAAAAATGCCACCACACATCGAGCTCCATTGTTGGGTAAAACCACGGCTTCAACCCACTTTGATACATAATCCACAACTACCAAAATATAAGTGTTCCCACAAGAGCTCATGAACGGACCCATAAAATCAATGCCCCACACATAAAAAATTCCAATCTCCAAGATGGTGGTGAGGGGCATCTCATGTTTCTTAGAAATCCCACCGACCATTTGATATTCATCACAACACTTGACGAGATCTCTAGCGTCCTTATAAAGAGTAGGCCAATAGAATCCACAACTCAACATTTTTGTTGCCGTTCTAGCTCCACCATGGTGACCACTATATGGTGAAGAATGGCAAGCTTCAAGAATTTTAACTTGTTCTTCCTCCGGTAAACATCATCGAATCACACCATCGGTACAAATTCGGAAGAGATACGACTCATCCCAATAATAGTCAAGGCAATCCTGTTTGAGCTTCTTCCTTTGATTTGAAGAGAACTCATTCGGTACAATACCACTCACAAGATAATTTGCTAAGTCGGAGAACCATGGTATCCCGGTCATTGAAATGGCTAGAAGTTACTCGTCGGTAAAGGAATCATTTATCTCAAGGCCTTCATGTGGCCTCCCCTCCACCTCCAAACGAGACAAGTGGTCTGCCACTTGGTTTTCGCTACCCTTGCGGTCTTGAATCTCTAGATCAAACTCTTGCAATAGAAGCACCCACCACATTAACCTTGCCTTTGAATCCTTTTTCCTCATTAAGTACCGAAGCGCCGCATGATCGGTGTGGACAATTGCCTTTGTACCCATCAAGTACGGGCGGAGCTTCTCCATAGCAAAGACAATAGCAAGTAGCTCTTTTCGGTCACTGTGTAGTTGACTTGGGCATCATTCATGGTCTTGCTAGCATAGTAGACCGGATGGAAGATTTTGTTGATACTTTGCCCCAAAACTTCTCCAACCGCCACATCACTTGCATCATACATGAGCTCGAAAGGCAAGCTCTAATCTGGTGCGGTGATAATAGGAGTAGTAGTCCATTTGAACTTGAGCAATTCGAATGCCTTCATACAGTCCTCGTTGAAATGGAACTTGGCATCCTTCTCGAACAGTTTACACAAGGGGTTCACCACTTTGGAAAATCCTTGATGAATCGGCGATAGAACACCGCATGACCCAAGAAGCTCCTCACACCCTTCACGGATGTAGGGGTAGGAGTTTAGAGATCACCTCTATTTTGGCCTTGTCGACCTCAATACCATGTTTTGAAGTTTTTTGGCCAAGGACAATGCCTTCCTCGACCATGAAGTGACATTTCTCCCAATTCAAAACCAAGTTTGTCTCCTCGCATATTGCCAAGACCTTATCCAAGTTGTTTAAGCAATCATCAAAAGAATTTCCGACCACGAAAAAATCATCCATGAAGACCTCAAGAAAATCCTCCACCATGTCGGTGAAGATGGCCATCAAACACCGTTGAAAAGTTGTGGGTGCATTGCATAACCAAATGGCATTCGCGAGAATGCGAAAATACCATAGGGACAAGTGAAAGTAGTCTTCTTTTGTTCCTTTAGAGCAATAAGAATTTTATTGTAGTCGGAATATCCATCAGGGAAACAATAGAAAGCTCAACCGGCCAACCTATCAAGCATTTGATCAAGGAATGGGAGTGGGAAATGATCTTTCCAAATGACTTTGTTGAGCTTTCGATAGTCCACACACACTCTCCACCTGGTCACCGTTCTTGTGGGTATCAACACGCTCTTGTCATTTGTGACCACAGTGATGCCCCATTTCTTTGGGACACATTGCACCGGAGAGGTCTACGAGCTATTGGAAATGGGGTAAACAACCCCAGCATCCAACCATTTTATAATCTCCTTATTCACCACCCCTTGAATTGCTTAATTTAATCTTCTTTGATGTTCAACGGAGGGTTTGGCGTCCTACTCCAAAATAATCTTGTGCATGCAAAAGGCGGGGCTTATACCCCGAATGTCCGGCAATGTCCATCTTATAGCTTTCTTCCTCTTTTGTAGCTCCGCCAAAGTAGAGTCGACCTGCACGTTTGTCAAACAAGAGGAAAGAATAAACGGTAAAGTAGAACATGGCCCAAGGAATTCATACCTGAGATGTGGAGGCAATGGCTTTAACTTCAAAGTCGGAGGCTCCTCGATTGAGGGCTTTGTTGGAGGAGTCTTCCGGTTCTCAAGATCTAAGGACAATTTTCAAGGTTCACAAGTGTATGACCCCATTCCTTGTAATGCATTTACACATTACATATAGCCTTCCTTCTCATCATCATCATGATTAAGCAACACGGCCTCCAAAGTATCATCAACATTCATCATGGCACTAGCATCATCAACAATTACCTCGGTCACTAAGTCCACAAACGAACAAACTTCATTGCTATTCAGTTGCCTCATAGAATTGCATACATGGAAAATCGGAAGGTGAGCTCACCGGCTTTCACATCAACAAGATCCTTCCCCTTAGCAAGTAAAGGTCTACCCAAAATAATAGGCACCTCACAATCCACTTCACAATCAAGAATCACAAAGTCCGTCGGGAGGATGAACTTATCAACACAAACCAACACATCATCAATAATACCCAATGGTCTCTTCATAGTATGATCCGTCATTTGTAACCTCATAGATGTGGGTCTTGGTTGCCCAATTCCCAAAGTTTGGATCACCGAGTAGGGCATCAAGTTGATACTCGCCCCTAGATCACATAGAGCTTTGGCAAAGTCAGCGCTCCCAATAGTGCAACGGATTGTGAAAGCATCGGTATCTTCCAATTTCGGAGCCATTGAGTGCACAATAGCAATCACTTGATGTGCCATCTTGATAGTCTCACAATTCATTGATCTTTTCTTTGTCACCAAATCCTTCATGAACTTTGCATAGCCGGGCATTTGTTCCAACACCTCAATCAATGGCTCATTAATGGATAAGCTCTTTATCATGTCAATAAACTTCTTGAATTGGTTCTCGCTATTTTTCTTGGCGAGCCTTTGAGGGTATGAAGGAGTAGGCTTTGGCATTGGTGACTTGGCCTTTAGCGCTAACAGTTACGGTATGTTAATCACGTATTTCCTAGACGGGTTCACTTCTTCTTGAGTCTCCTCCACATTTTCATAAATATCAATTCTACCTTCTTCATTAGCTTGAACCACATTGCTTGGAATTTCATCTTCTTGAATCACTACATCATCATCCACAATTCTTCTTTGGTTTGAGGTTGTTGCCTCCCCACATTTTCCACTCCTTGTGGTTATGGCCATGGCATGTCCTGTGTTGTTCCCACCCTTCGGGTTCACCACCGTGTCACTAGGTAGTGCCCCCTTAGGACGAGTGTTTAAATCTTGCGAGATTTGCCCTAATTGAACCTCCAAATTGCGGATTGAAGTGTTGTGAGAGGCTAGTTGAGCATCGGAGTCGGTATTTTTCTCCATCATTTGTTTGAACATATTTTCAATCTATCCCATCTCATTATTGGAAGAGCTAGAACCATGATACGGATAAGGAGGCGGGTTTCTTGGTTGTTGATACATCGGGGGCCTTTGAAAGCCCGACCCCCGATTCCCTTGGTTATTGTTCCAAACCCCTTGGTTGTTGCCTCCCCTATATCCTTGATTGTTGCCACCCCAATTACCTTGGTTGCCTTGATTATTCCAATTGCCTTGATTATTATTATTGTTCCAATTACCTTGATTGTTGTTACCACCACTCCAATTTCCTTGATGGTTTTGATTGTTCCAATTTCCTTGATTCTCTTGAGATCGCCATTGTTGTTGATTCTGGCCTTGAGAGTTGTTTCTTTACCCTTGGTAGTTGTTCACATATTGCACTTCTTCCTCTTGCTCATTGTATGATTCGTCTTGGTCAAACCCGCTATCATCTTGCATAAATTGTTCCACACGGTTTTGCACTTGTTGATCCTTTTGCCTTCGCTTGTTCACCATCATGTTGACACCTTCCATTTCATTTACTTGCTTAGGACCTTGAACTTTTTGAAGTTGAGCTTTGGCTAATTGATTCATTGTTGTGGTCAACTTGACAATTGCTTGCCCATGATCATGCAATTCTTTGTGTTGGTGCCGATGAAGTATCCGCCATTTCATCTAAAATCTCACAAGCTTCGGCATATGGTGTTGTCATGAAATTCCCACCGGCAAGTTGGTTGACCATGCATTGATTGGTAGTATTGATGCCCCTATAGAAGGTTTGTTGAATCAAAGCCTCAGTCATGTCATTATTCGGGCACTCTTTCACCATAGTACGGTACCTCTCCCAAATCTCGTGCAAAGGCTTATTGGGTTCTTGTTTGAATGCTAGAATCTCGTCTCGAAGAGTAGCCATATGCCCAGGAGAAAAGAACTTGGCAATGAATCTTTCCGCCAATTCATCACATGTATGGATAGAATGGTTTGGCAATCTTTCTAACCAATCCAAGGCTTTCCCCCATAGAGAGAAGGGAAATAGCCTCAACCTTAGAGCATCCTCGGAGACGTTGGTATGTTTACTCCCCCAGCAAGTGTCCACAAACCCCTTCAAGTGTTTGTATGCATTTTAACTCGGAGCCCCAATGAAGAATCCCCATTGCTCTAACAATGTGAGCATAACATTGGTGATTTGGAAGTTGCCCGCCCTAATACAGGGCGGGACTATGGTACTTGCGTATCCTTCGTTTGGCAACACCCGGTGTGGATCCGCTCTTGGTGGAGGTGGGGGAGGAACGGGAATATTGTCATGAGGCGGTCTGCCTCGCCTATTTGCTTGAGGTTCAAGAGGAACCTTATTACCTTGGTCATCGTCCACTTCCTCCCCCAAAGGCAAGTTTCCGAGATCATCATTGTTGAGAGTCATTTTTGTACCTACAATCGATTCACAAAAGTGTTATTAAACCGGAAGGAAACGACAAATCACACACAAAACCAAATAAATAGCTAAATCCGTTTTTAGCTCCCCGACAACGGCGCCAAAAATTGATGTCGCCCAAATTCTCACCACTAACTGGGATTGTGAAGCGGTCGATGCAATTATAATTACCCAACTTTGAGTCGGGGTCGATTCCTCAGAGAGCTTATATTGGATTAGGTATATACTTAGACTAGTTGTATGACATGCCTAAAATGCACTTCCACATACTTGGTTGTTTCTTTCTACTTCTAAAATTTATGCTATTGTTTGTAAATGTAAAGCTATAGAACGATATTTTGGTGTTGTTGTTTTTCAAGTTTATAAAAGATCTAGGGCTGTGACTTCCACCTAGGTGGTTACCTAACGGGTTGTGGGATTTAGGGCATGTTTCGTTGGTCAGGGTGTAATATAGCAATCAACACACGATTACCCACTCGATACCTCTCGGTAGTTAGAGTGGTTTTGCCCAATTTGGCTTTCTCAAGTCCAAATGGGTAATTCACAAAATCATTGATATATGCTCAAGTCGGGTCTTACTATCTCTAGATTCAACCCTTTAATTGGGGCTATCAATTTCTTGAGTTCACCCCAATTTCTTGTTAGCCAAGTTTTCCTAGACTTAGTCTCTCTTTCTCAAGTAGAGACTAAGTCAATTAGGCATGAATCAATGTTTGCAACCATTAATTCCTAAATTCAAGCAAGAACTAGGCTAAATATCATACACCCAAACTTAAACAAGCCCTAAATCAAACACCCATTAGGTACCCATACTAGGGTTGGGTCACAACCCTAGCTAGAGATTTAACTACTCATAGGCAAAAATGAAGAAACTAAGGAAGAAAATAAGATTAAACTCATAATAGATGATAAAGGGATGAAAATCCAATGTTAAAATGATAAACTAATACAAAGTTTCCCAAAGCAGTAAAGGAAAAACGGCTATCTACTTTCTGGAGTTCAAACTTAACCTAAATTTGACAAAAAGAACTATTTATACACAGCTGACGTTATCGGACAAAATTGCCCCTGCGGAGGTTCTATAGCCGCACAATTCTGTGTGCGGTCCCAATTTGAAGCTGGGCTTGACAGGATGGACTTCTGCGGCTGCACAATTCTGGGTTGCGACTGCACGTCTTTAGATTCTGCGAACCGCACATTTCTGAGTGCAACCGCACTCTTGAATTCTATGGTCGCACAATAATAGTGTGGTCCGCACTTCTTCATGGACTCAAAACTCCATCTCTCTGAACCTCATCTTCTGCGGCCGCACAATAATTATGCGGTCCGCATTTTGCAAAGGAATTCTGTCAGAGGTCCTTCATAGTTTGCGGCCGCACTCAATATTGTGCGGTCCGCACTTGATCTTTTTGCTTGGTTTTAGTCCTTGTCAAAAAATACTCCTTCTTGAGTTGAATTTTATCGTTTTGGCTCTTTTTCCAATGCTACTGCAAGTAAGCACATTTTATCAGTTTTCGGGAATACCTTTAAGCATTTTTGAGCTAAAACTAAAGTAAAGGAGTGCAAATAAGTAGTCAAAATCCCTACTTATCAGCCCATAGAGCAACATCAAGTTTCTTTGACCAATCCGTCCGGTTGGCATTCACTGTCTTTGACAAAATACTCTTGATCTCCCATTTGGAGACTTCCACTTGTCTGCTTGCTTGAGGGTCATAGGGGGTCGTGACACCATATTTGGTGAGTAAGGTATCAAAAGCTTTGTTGCAAATGTGCGATCCCCCGTCACTTATCCTTGGAGTACCAAATCTTGTAAAGATGTTCTTTTTCAAAAATGCCACCACACTTCGAGCTTCATTGTTGGGTAGAGCAACGGCCTCAACCCACTTTGACACATAGTCCACAGCTACCAAAATATAGGTGTTCCCATAAGATCTTACGAACGGTCCCATGAAATCAATACCCCACACATCAAAAATATCAATTTCCAAGATGGTGGTGAGAGGCATCTCATTTTTCTTTGAAATTTTCACAACGCTTGACTAGATCACTTGCGTCCTTGTAGAGAGTAGGCCAATAGAATCCACAACTCAACACTTTCGCCATCGTTCTTGCTCCACCATTGTGACCACCATGGTGAAGAGTGGCAAGCACCAAGAATATCCACTTATTCCTCCTCCGGCACACATCTTCGAATCACACCATCGGTACAAATCCGGAAGAGGTACTGTTCATCCCAATAGTAGTCAAGGCAATCCCGTTTGAGTTTCTTCCTTTGGTTTGAAGAGAACTCATTCGGTACAATACCACTCACAAGATAATTTTCTAAGTCGGCGAACCATGGCATCTTAGTCATTGAAATGGATAGAAGTTGCTCGTCGGGTAAGGAGTCATTGATTTCAAGGCCGTCATGTGGCCTCCCCTCCTCCTCCAAGCGAGACAAGTGGTCTGCCACTTGGTTTTCACTGCCTTTGTGGTCTTGGATTTCTAGATCTAACTTTTGCAATAAAAACACTCATCTCATTAACCGCGCCTTTAAATCTTTCTTGCTCATTAGGTACCGAAGCGCTGCATGATCTGTGTGGACAATCACCTTTGTACCCATCAAGTATGGGCGAAACTTCTCCATATCAAAAACAATAGCAAGGAGCTCTTTTTCGGTCACCGTATAATTGACTTGGGCATCGTTCATGGTCTTACTAGCATAGTAGACCGGATGGATGATTTTGTTGATATGTTGCCCCAAAACTGCTCTGATCGCCACATCACTTGCGTCACAGATGAGCTCAAAAGGCAAGCTCCAATCAGGTGCGGTGATAATAGGAGTAGTTGTCAATTTGGACTTGAGCAATTCAAATGCCTTCGTGCAATCCTCGTTGAAATGGAATTTGGCATATTTCTCCAATAGCTCACACAATGGGCTCACCACTTTGGAAAAATCCTTGATGAAATGTCGGTAGAACCCTGCATAACCCAAGAAACTCCTCACTCCCTTAACGGATATTGGAGGTGGAAGTTTAGAAATCACCTCTATTTTCGCCTTGTCGGCCTCAATGCCATTCTTTGAAATTGTGCGGCCAAGGACAATGCCTTCCTCAACCATGAAATTACATTTCTCCCAACTCAACACCAAGTTCGTCTCTTCACATCTTGCCAAGACCTTATCCAAATTTTTCAAGCAATCATCAAAAGAATTCCCGACCACTGAAAAGTCATCCATGAAGACCTCAAGGAAATCTTCCACCATGTCCGTGAAGATAGCCATCATACACCATTGAAAAGTCATCGGTGCATTGCATAAACCAAATGGCATCCGCGAGAATGCGAAAGTACCATAGGGACATGTGAAAGTAGTCTTCTCTTGATCCTCCGGAGCAATAAGAATTTGATTGTGGCCGAAATACCCATCAAGAAAATAATAGAAAGCACGGCCGGCCAAACTATCAAGCATTTGATCAAGGAATGGAAGTGGGAAATGATCTTTCCTTGTGACTTTGTTGAGCTTGCGATAGTCCATACACACTCTCCACCCGGTCACCGTTCTTGTAGGAATCAACTCGTTCTTGTCATTGGTGACCACAGTCATGCCCCCTTTCTTTGGGACACATTGCACCGGAGAGGTCCACGAGCTATCGGAAATGGGGTAAACAACCCCAGCATCCAACCACTTTATGATCTCCTTTTTTACCACATCATGCATTGATTCATTTAGTCTTCTTTGATGTTCAACATAGGGTTTGGCATCCTCCTCCAAAAGAATGGGGCTTATACCCTGAATATCTGCCAATGTCCATCCGATAGCTTTCTTTCTCTTTTGTAGCACCGCCAATGTGGAGCCCACCTGCATGTTAGTCAAACAAGAGGAAATAATAACCGGTAACGTAGAACAAGGGCCAAGGAATTCATACCTGAGATGTAGAGGCAATGACTTTAACTTCAAAGTGGGAGGCTCCTTGATTGAGGGCTTTGTTGGAGGAGTCTTCTGATTTTCAAGATCCAAGGACAATTTGCGGGGTTCATAAGTGTAAGACCTCATTCCTTGCAATGCATTCATACATTACACATAGCCATCCTTCGCATCATCATCAAGGTTGAGCAAAATGGCCTCCAAAGTATCATCCACATTCATCATGGCACTAGTATAATCAATAATCACATTAGTCACCAAGTCCACAAATGAACAAACTTCATTGCTATTCGGTTGCCTCATAGATTTGCACACATGGAAAATCACATTTTCATCACCCACCCGGAAAGTGAGCTCACCGGCTTCCACATCAACAAGAGCCTTCCCCGTAGCAAGGAAGTCTCCCTAGAATAATAGGCACCTCATAGTCTACTTCACAATCAAGAATCACAAAGTTCGCTAGGAGGATGAATTTATCAATACGAACTAACACATCATCAATAATACCCAATGGTCTCTTCATAGTACGATCCGCCATTTGTAACCTTATAGATGTGGGTCTTGGTTGCCCAATTTCCAAAGTCTTGAAAATCGAATAGGGCATCAAATTGATACTTGCCCTAAGATCAGAAAGAGCTTTTGCAAAGTCGGCGCTTCTTATAGTACAAGGGATTGTGAAAGCAACGGGATCTTCCAATTTAGGATCCATTGAGTGCACAATTGCACTCACTTTATGTGTCATCTTTATAGTCTTGCAACTCATCGACCTCTTCTTTATCACCAAATCCTTCATGAACTTTGCATAACCGGGCGTTTTCTTCAAAGCCTTAACCAATGGCACATTAATAGATAGGTTTTTCATCATCTCAATGAACTTTTTGAATTGGTTCTCGCCATTTTGCTTGGAAATCCTTTGAGGGTATGGAGGAGAAAGCCTTGGTATTGGTGCCTTAGCCTTTGGCACTACCGGTTCCGGTGTATCTACAATGTGATCCCTAGACGGGTTCACTTTCTCTTGAGTCTCCTCCACATTGTCATCAATATCAATTCTTACTTCATCATTGACTTGCACCAAATTGTTTGGAATCTCATCTTCTTGAATCACTTATTCATCATCCATAATTTTTCTTTTCCTTGAGGTGGTTTCATCCCCACCTTTTTCACTCTTTGTAGTCATGGCCATGACATGTCCTGTGTTGTTCCCACCCTTTAGGTTCACCACCGTGTCACTTGGTAGTGCCCCCTTAGGACGAGTGTTCAAAGCTTGCGATATTTGCCCCAATTGAACTTCCAAATTACGAATTGAAGTGTTGTGAGAGGCTAGTTGAGCATCGGAGTCGGCATTTTTCTCCATCATTTGTTTAAACATATTCTCAATTTGCCCCATCTCATTGTTGGAAGATCTTGGACCCTAGGAAGGATAAGGAGGCGGGTTGCTCGGTTGTTGATACATCGGGGGCCTTTGAAAGCCCGACCCCCGATTTCCTTGGTTATTGTTCCATCCCCCTTGGTTGTTGCCTCCCTAATATCCTTGACTATTGCCACTCCAATTGCCTTGGTTATTTTGACCATTCCAATTTCCTTGATTGTTTTGATTGTTCCAATTCCCTTTGGTTGTTTTGATTGTTCCAATTCCCTTGATTACCATGAGGTCGCCATTGTTGTTGATTCGGGCCTTGAGGGTTGTTTCTTTGCCCGTGGAAGTTGTTCACATATTGTACTTCCTCCTCTTGGTCATTGTAAGATTCATCGTGATCGAACCCACTATCTTCTTGCACATAATGTTCTGCACTGTTTTGCACTTGAGGACCCTTTTGCCTTTTCTTATTTACCATCATATTGACACCCTCCATTGCATTTACTTGCTTAGGACCTTGAACTTGTTGAAGTTGAGCCTTGGCTAATTGATTCATTGTAGTGGTGAACTCGGCAATTGCTTGCTTGTGATCATGCAATTCTTTATGTAGGTGAATCATGTTTGGATCACCTTGAGGAACATTCGCTCTACTTTACCATGCCGATGGAGTATCCGCCATTTCATCTAGGATCTCATAAGCTTCCGCATATGGCGTTGTCATGAAATTTTCACTGGCAAGTTGGTTGACCATGCATTTATTGGTAGTATTGATCCCCCTGTAGAAAGTTTGTTGAATCATAGCCTCTGCCATGTCATTGTTTGAGCACTCTTTCACCATAGTTCGGTACTTCTCCCATATTTCATGCAAAGGCTCATTGGGTTCTTGTTTGAATGTTATAATCTCGTCTCTAAGAGTAGCCATATGCCCGGGAGAAAAGAACTTGTAAATAAATTTCTCCGCAAATTCATCCCATGTATGGATGGAATGGTTTGGCAACCTTTCTAACCAATCCAAGGCTTTCTCCCATAGAGAGAAAGGAAGTAGCCTCAACCTTAGAGCATCCTCGGAGACATTGGTCTATTTACTCCCCTAGCAAGTGTCCACAAACCCTTTAAAGTGTTTGTACGCATTTTGATTCGGAGCCCCGGTGAAGAAACACTATTGCTCTAGCAATGTGAGCATAACATTTGTGATTTTAAAGTTGCCCGCCCTAATGCAGGGTGGGACTATGGCACTTGTATACCCTTCATTCGGCAACACCCGGTGTGGAGCCGCTCTAGGTGGATTTGGGGATGGAACGGGAACGTTGTCTTGAGGCGGTCGGCCTCGTCTATTTGCTTGAGGTTCAAGAGGAACCTCTTCAACTTGATCATCTTTCACATCCACATCCCCCAAAAGCATGTTTCCTAGAGGATCATTGTTGTTGAGAGCCATTGTTTCATCTAAAATTGTTTCACTAAAATGATTAGTAACACAGAAGGAAAAGAAGACAATTCACAAACAAAATCAAATATATAGATAAATCCATTTTTATGCTCCCCGGCAACGATGCCAAAAATTGATCTCGCCTAAGTCACACCTCAAATTGGGGTTGTGAAGCTGTCGATTTCAATAATAATACCCAACTAGGAGTCGAGATCGAATTCACAAGGAGCGTAGATGGGATTAGTGGTATGTATTTAGTCTAAGCACGTGAATTGTCTAAGTTGCACTTCCACAAACTTTATTTTGATTTTACTTCTAAAATTATACTAAGGATTGCAATTGAAAAATATGAAACTACAGAAGAATGTTTTTGTTGTTGTTTTTCAAATGTGTAGAAGGTCTAGGGTTGTGGCTTCCACCTAGGTGTTTGCCTAACGGGTTGTGGGCTTTAGAGCGAGTTTCATTAATCGGGGTGTATTATAGCAATCAACATTCAAACACCCACTCAATACCTCTCGGTAAGAGAGTGGTTTTGCCCAATTTGGCTTTCTCAAGTCCAAATGGGTATTGAACTAAACAGTTGACAATTTGCTCAAGTCAAGTTTTACTATCTCTAGGTTCAACCTTTTAATTGGAACTATCAATCTCTTGATTTCATCTCAAACTCTTGTTAGCCAAGTTTTCCTAGACTAAGTCTCTCTTTCTCAAGTAGAGACCAAATCAAATAGGCTTGACCCAATATTTGCAACCATTAATTCTACAATTATAGCAAGAACTAGGCAAAATAATACACACCCAACCATAAACAAGCCCTAAATTAAACACCTATTAGGTTCCCACACTAGGATTGGGTCACAACCCTAGCTAGAAATTTAGGTACTCATAGTGAATAATGAAGAAAATAAAGAAGAAAAGATGATAAAACTCATATTGAAAGATAAATAGATGAAAATACAATGTAATATCAACAAGATGAGCTAAAGTTGCCTAAAAGAGTAAAGAAAAACGGCTACAGACTTTCTGGTATTCAAAACTTGACCTAATTTTGTGAAAGTAGTCTATTTATACAAAGCTGAAATTTTCGGACAAAATTGCCCTTTCGGAGGTTCTGCGGCCGCACAATTCTGTGTGCGCTCCGCACTTTGCTTTAGCTCTTGACAGGAGTTAGATCTGCGTCCGCACAATTCTACACTACGGCCGCGCCTTCTTGAGTTCTGCGGACCACACAATTTTGGGTGCGGCAGCATATTTGATTTCTGCGGCCGCACAATTATAGTGTGGTCCGCAGTTCTTGCTGGGCTTGGAGTTGGAACTCTCTGAACTTTGACTTTTGCTGCCGCACCTTACATTGCAGTTCTGTTAATTCTTCTTCATGTTCTGCGATCGCACACAAAATTCTGCGGTCTGCACTTTAGCTTTTTGTGCTTGATTTTTATCCTTGTTCAAAAGCACTCCTCTTGAGTTTGATTTCATCGTAATGGCTCATTTTCCAATACTCCTACAAGTAAGCATATTTCATCAGTTTTCGGGAATAACTTTAAACATTTTGAACTAAAACAGAAGTCAAAAGGCACAAATAAGTAGTTAAAATCCCCACTTATAAGAGTCGCATAGGCACACATACAAGGTCAAAGTCGTACAGGTTGCATGACAGAAGGTAGCAACAGTTACGAGATTGGAAGAATTTCGATCACAAGTCGTGGTGCGAGAAAGAGTCCTAAAGGGGGAATGCCCTGGCCTTTGAATTTATTCACATAATAGTTTTTGCCTAGATCGCAAGGACAGTATTAAAGTATTCATAAAAGCTATCGGTTATGATACTGATAAGCGCATTAATAAACATTCGAGGACGAATTTTCCAAAGGAGGGAATGATGTTACACCCCATATTTCCGTATGTGAGAGTACATCGCAAGTTAATTGATGTAAGCTAAGAAATGAGATTATATTTGAAAGTACATAAGGTAAGTTAATCATGTTACCTTGGAGGTTATAAATATTTAAGATCATGGATAACAAGTACCAAGAGGGTTGAAAGGCTTAGAAGCTAAACAAATTGAAGAAAATAAGTTTCGTCGAAAGTCGATAAGTTTGGAATGTTATAACATGCAGTTTGGGTTGAGACTAGGGTGCTTAAAATGATAAGGAGGTTATTTTATGAGTTAGTTTAGTCGTATGATAGTCGTGTGTTCTGTTTTGAAGTCAAGCAAGTCGTGGAAGAAAAGTTGGCAAAGGTCATCACAAGTTACATTCATAAATGTGCTAAACAATAGGTCACATATAGCTGAGCTTTTCTCCAAATATACTTGGAATTGCGGGGTAATCTACATGAAAAATTGAATATCTATGAGTCTAGTTTCCAACTCATTTAACCGTTCATCGATACGACATCGGAGTAGAGAGATATTCGCGTTTACGCGAGACTGCGCAAGCAGCTCCCATGGGACCCACAAAATTGATGTAAAATTCTAGTTTGTATTTAAATCAATTTTAAGTCATTTTAACTCATTTTTCTAGTCCAAAACAGTTCCTAATCCCTCCTAAATTCTATCCAAGGGTTCCTCCATGATTTTAGGGTGAAAACCTAAGATAAAAACATGAATCCAACACTAGAAATCCTGTGGTGCTTGCTAGATCGTAGTCCTTCATCTTGTAGCTGTTTTGGAGGATTCTTCAAGTGAAGTAACCTCAGATTTCGTATTTTTATTTTTTATTAAGGTAAGAATCAGTCCCTCCCTAATATATATTAGAGTTTCAAGGATAAATACAAGTGTTTACACACCAACTTGAACACAAAAGTTGATTCAAGAAGAGAATACAACTCCTATAGTATTATGGTGTGATTGAGGGTTGTTGTGAGCTAAACTATTATATCTACTTCCTAAGGTAAGTAAATCATGTTCTTGGTTATGCTTAATGTTAATCATGTGTTGGTTGAGTTGGTTGAGAGGAAATATACAAGATAGTAATTGACATGGCATAAGGAATTATTATCTCTTTTTATGGTCTGTGTTGAGGCTATATATATAGTTTATTGTGGCTGAAAATTGTTATAAATAGTTTGATTATGTTATGGTTGCTGTTGTTAAGATTATCTATTTATCTATTTGATAATTAAGCTGATTGAAGAAGATAACATGAAAAATAAGAGGTTGACGATAAAGGTTAAGGTGCTAGGTGTGTGGACTATATTTGAATATTATTCTTATGATGTTTTGGGCTGAAAATAATATGGTAAACATAAGTATGATGCTATAGATGTTGTAGGCAGATTCATTGAAAAGGAATTGGATTCAAACCATATTTTGTTAATTGTAAATCGAGTTTGCCGCTCAAAATGGTTGTTGAAATAATCGGAGAGCTTATTGTGGATTATATTGTTGTTGTTTGAGATGTTTGGTGACTTTTGGTAACATATGGGATTTAGTACAAACATGGGAGGTGTTTTCCATTTTCTTATAGAATATTGGTTTCCAAATATGAGAGTTACAACGCTTATATGATGACGATGAAGTCGGTTTACTCATTGTAGATGTAAGAAGATCATATTGAGCTTGCTTGATGATTGGATAGAAGATTTCAAAGGTATATTAAGGCTATCCCATCTTTTCTCTTGGCATGATCCATATGATACAAACAAAACGAGCAAACGCAAAATTTTCACAAATAACTATATTCTTAGAAGTACTAGGGGTGCCTATGTTCTTGATTATCCATGTGTCCTATTATTATATCGTTTGTTCATGGGTCTCAGAAAATACATAAGTTGATAAAGTTTATTTCATGATATTAACCGAAGGTATATTGATCTTATGACATCCCGAGAAATCTTATTGACTTACTTCTTATGCATTGTATTGCATTTATTTATACATGTACATTGACCCATGACCAGATGGCATTATATACGTGTATATTATATGTATATGGGGTATGGGGAAAGGTTATGGCGTTATATACACATCACCACCTGTTCAGCTGGTATGCGTTGATGATTTCGCCCATAGAGGCCTAGATGATATGATGGGATGCCCTCAGAGGCTTAATGATGTTATGTAAGCATATACATATGCATGATATGACATTTATACGAATATGCATGCCATTATAAATGTTTCATGATTCACAGAGCTATTCAGACTTACAGGTTGAGTTATTTACCCCATGTTTCTTTTATGTCTTTTATATACTTCTTTTCATGCCTTACATACTCGGTACTTTATTTATACTGACGTCCATTTTGCTTGGGGACGTTGCGTTTCATGCCCGCACGTCCCGATAGACAGGTTGACAGTCCTCCTAGTAGGCTATCAGCTCAGCGGAAGGTGTTGGTGCACTCCATTTGCTCCAGAGTTACCTATTTGGTCAGTATGCTTTGGACATATATAGATTGGTATGGCGGGGCCCTGTCTTGGCCTTTATGATGTTTATGTACTCTTAAAGGCTTGTAGACATATGTCATATATATGGATGACTGTATGGCCTTTTCGACCTATGTTTTGAGTGTACAAATGATCATTTCGATCATATAGGCCCGTATGTTACATGTATAAGTTTGTATTTCATGTTGGGTTGTCATATGTCGAGTAGTCCCTTATGTTTTATCCTGGTTATCTCATGACGTCCTTTCCGAATAATTTACCCCTGATAGTATGATAAGAAGGATACGTTACATTGGTACTAGACTGAGTTAGGCACCAGGTGCCTGTCGCGGCCCTTCGGTTTGATACAACTCTAGAACATTATGTAAGCACGATGCCGGAGAGAGGCAGTAAGGGTTCTCGCCCAGGATGTTATTGATAAATAAATGCGAATGAACACTTGATACATAAAGAGCCAGTGCGGGAGGTAAGTTAAAACAAATAAAATAACCCAAGAGAGATTACGCGGAATATAGTTATGGCTAGACAAGAAGATAGAGATAAATCAGCAAATCGTATAAGATAAATGTAGTGAACCCCAGCATAGTGAATCCAGTCTCGCAGATATGACATTGTAGCCTTTGAGGAATATTTATATAGGAGTTGGTGTATTTAAAGGTACCATATATGTGTTACGAAACTAAAAGAGAGTGCCACTGGGAAGACAGTCAAAAATTTCAGTTCAGAAGCAACCCTACGAGCACAAGGACACGGAGGTATGTTACTAGGGATAATTATAGGTGAGCAAGAACATCAAAATTTCCATTGGGTATACGATGTAATAAGCTTGCAGCTTTACAAGAGTCAGAGGGTCTCCCCTAAGTACTACAACTAAAGACTAGCTAAGGAAATAAGGAAAAATGCTTTAACCTAAGCATAGTCACTTAAAGAAGAAATTGTCTTGTAACAACAGTCTCACTACAATATTGTATACACTCCATAAGAAAGTGGCACCTATCGTGGCTAATGAACGAAAAAAATCAAAGATGATATTTGAGATCATATGAGTTACAAGGAATTCCAGTATTCGTGAGCAATAAGATAAGCCAAGTATTCATGCAACAAGTGGAAGAACGACAAGGAAAAGTAATTGTTTACATTTAAAGACAACTGAGAAGGCACGAAAGGAAATTTATGGTGCTAGCAAGTTAAATGATGGTTGTGAGAAGTATAAATAGATATGTGTAGGTCGCAAGATAAAGTATCGCAGAGCGACAAGGTTTTAGGTGAGTGAGAAGCTGAAGAGAATAGGTAAGTCCTCGGGATTAAACCTATCAAAACAAGAGAGCTGATGGTTTCTGTAAGTTATAGAAAGCTCAGTATAGACTGAATGAACTCGGAGGAGTCAAAGACTAGGTATATCTAGAAGAGATGGAATGCTTCCCTGGCAGTAGAATAAGGGTGTAATTGTGATAGATAAGAGGATGATGCTTAGGCCTTTGGTTGAGTACCGATTTAACGAGCAAGGGATTTCATGAATTGCACAGGATTAGAATACCCCCATAAGATGAATCATGTTCGGATGCTATGAAATATGGTTATTGAAGTATAGTATCGTCTCTAGGTGGATAAGGCAAATCACTTCAGATATTCCCCGATGCAACGTGAGCCCTAGTGACAATGTATTACATAAGAGGTTTCAAGTTATAATTTGTAGATTATTGATCAACATTAAGGTGAATCAATAATGGATGGATAAAAGTTACAAAGTATGTGTTGGCCCAATTGAAGTTTGTTTTGATGATTGAAAAAGGAACTCGAGCATTAACCAGGTCCATACGCAGTGTACATAGACACGGGCCGATTCGAGCATAAGGGGTGCACGTGAAGGAGATAAGATTAAGTTGTTATATCTAATATCTCCTGAACAAAAAGGTTGCATAAATGATAAGGAGAAGGACTCCTTACTCGAAGAGAACTTTATCCAAGATAAATGTGGAGTTAGAAGTTGAAGATAACTAGAACTCTTCCACCAAGGAAGAGTAGCATTAGAACTCTAGTTATTCCTATTCTAATAACCCTATAAATTGCAGGATGTTCTCACTCTACAGGTACGCACAAAAGCTGAAGTTAAACGTGAATTGAGAGCAAAATAGCAAGGCATTTTGCAAACAATTCTTGTGTGATTCAGGTGTGCGAACCTGAAGCTACATCAACTAGATAGAAGAACCAGTTCCAAGTGTCTGTCTTTTATTCTAGTTCAATTATAGTAGGGCTTTTCAAGTGGTACCTTTCAACTTTATCTAGAAGCAATTGTATTAGGTACTCTGAGTATTCAAGTTAGAGTTAACTTAAAGTTGTCGCAACAGTTAGAAGTTGGTTGCTACAACAGGATTAGAGATAATCCTTAGGTTTACAAAGAGTTTTGTAAATGCTGTTTTGGCTCCGTGATTTAGTGAAGTGTTGGAGAAAATCCTACTGAGTAGTAGGTCGTGGTTTTTTCACCTTTTGAGCCGGGTGTTTTCCATGTAAAAATACTTGTGTTCTTTACTTTCCACATTTATTATTCCACAACAGTAGTATAAGGAACACATAGAAGAACCAGGTCCTTTTATAATCTGTGCACGGAAAATATTGGACACCACACAAATTACCCCCCTCTTGTGTGGTATTGAAGTATAAAATATCAGTATGAAACATATTTTAGCTTATTAAGATGAACATTAATGAGGAAGCATTAAAGGACATACATATAGGATAAGAAGCGAGAGAGGAGTTGGGTAGCAAACCTCGATACTAATAAACCGAAGTAAGAGTTATGGTATAGTATGACCTACCTAGTTGTAGTAATCCATAAGCATAGATAATCGAGGCTATGAAACAAGATATATCAATAGTCGTAAGTTCGACAAAGTACCGAGCAAAGAACTTTAGTACACTTATAGATTCCAGAGGGACAGCTTGTCATATTTCTGTATATGTTCACAAAGTGAGGCCTAAAGATTGGATAAAAGCTGGAGAAAAAAGGAGATAAGAGTCGCATAGGCGTGAATATAAGGACAGAGTTGTACAGGCTGCATGACATAAAGTAGCAATAGTTACGAGATTGGAATAATTTTGACCATAAATCATGGTGTGAGAAAGAGTCCTAAAAGGGGGAATACCTTGGCCTTTTGAATTATTCACAGAATAGTTACATAGATAGAAAGGACAGTAGTAAAGTATTTGTAAGAGCTATAGGTTATGAGACTGATAAGCGTATTAGTCAATATTCGAGGACGAATGTTCCAAAGGGGGGAATGATGTTACACCCCATATTTTTATACGTAAGAGTACGTCGTAAGTCAATTGATGTAAGCTCAGAAATGAGATCATCTTTGAAAAATTTATAAAGTAAGTTAATCATATTACCGTGGAGGTTACAAATATTTAAGATCACGAATACCAAGTACCAAGAGAGTTGGAAGGCTTAGAATCTACACGAAAAATAAGTTTCGTCGAAAGTCGATAAGTTTGGAATGTTATAACCTGTATTTTGGGGTGAGACTAGGGTTATTAATATGATAAGTAGGTTATGTTATGAGTTATTGTAGTCTTATAATAGTCGGGTGTTACGTTTTGAAGTCAAGAGAGTTGTGGAACAAAAGTTGGCAAAGGTCATCACAAGTTACATTCATAATGCGCTGAAAATTAGGTCAAATGTAGCATAGCTTTTCTCTTAATATACTTAGAATTACACAATGATCCATATATCAAATTGAAGATCTATGAGTCTAGTTTCTAACTCATTAAACCGTTTGTCGATACGATATCAGAGTAGAGATATAGTTGTATTTTTGTGAGACCGTGCAAGCAGCTCTTAATGGGACCCACTTAGGCGATCGTCGACCTACTTCACTTTGAAAACGATTTGGATGCCTTGTTTTTGCTAATTTTCGACTCAACCTCGTCTCCAAACTCCTCCTAACCCTCCTAAACAGATACCATAAGGGTTTGAAGGAGAACTAAGTGATTACACCATATTTCACCATCAATAGTTAGTTCTAGTAAAGAACAACACCTCTTTGAAGTTGTGTTGTCATTGAGGATAGTTGTGGGTTGTGTTTGACTGAAACTTCAAGTGGTTTCTACTGGTTTAGGTATGTATAATACTCTACTACATGTGCTTGAAGTTTTTTGTATGTTAGTTGCATTATTTGAGCAAGATACTACAAGAGAAGACTTGAAATAGTTTGAGATGTTATTGTTCTTAATGGACTGTTTTGGAAAGGTTGTTTCCATGAACTTTAAATGGTTGGAAACCTTGGAAAATGACTTGTTTATTCTGTTATTTTAACGAATATATTGATGTGCCACTCACATCTAGGTCATATAAATCTAAATAGGATTTCGAGGTTGGTTTCAGATGGACCTTTGAGTTCATTGAAAGTGGAGGCACTGCCAATATGTGAATCCTGTTTAGAAGGTAAAATAACCAAGAGACATTTTTCCTTTAAAGGAAATAGAGCTAGCAATAAGTTAGAATTAATTCACTCTGATTTGTGTGGCCCTATGAATATACAATCAAGAGGTGGTTTTGAGTATTTTGTGACTTTCACAATGATTGCTCAAAATATGGATACATTTATCTGTTATGCCGTAAGTCTGAATACTTTGAAAAATTCAAAGAATTTAAGACGAAAACGGAGAAACGACATGATAAACATATCAAAACATTGCGATCAAATCGTTGTGGTGAATACCTTTCTGCGGAATTCATTAAATACTTATCTGATTGTGAAAATACATCTCAATTATCTTCCCTAGAAACACCACAACAAAATGTGTGGCAGAAAGAAGAAATGGTTAGATCAATGTTAAGTTATTCCGATTTACCTTCTTCCTTTTAGGGATATGCTGTAGAAACAACAAATTACATTCTGAATTCGGTTCCTTTAAAGTCAGTACCTTTAACCCCAGCAGAATTATGGACTAGGCGCAAGCCCAGTTTACGGCACATTCGGGTTTAGAGTTGTCCAGCACATGTACTAAAAGGAAAGCGGATAAATTGGAATCGAGGACAGAAGTGTGAATTTTTATTGGATATCCAAAGGGAATGAAAGGAGGTTTATTTTATTGTCCCAAAGAAAAGAAGGTAATAGTTACGACAAATGCCAGATTTTTAGAAGAGGATTGTTTGATGAACCATATTCCTAGAAGTAAACTAGTTTTACAGGAATTAAGCAATGGAGTAACTAATGACTCATCTCTAGAACGTATCCCGAAAGTCAGTATTGACATACCATTGCATTATCATAGTGGGAGAAATGTCAATAGGCAGCAGAACGCACAAGAATAATTGCCTGACATCTCACTGTCCCCAAGTAGTGGGAGTAATATTGAGCAACCTCAGATTGTTGAGCAACCTGAAATTGTTGTGCAGCCTGCACTCTAGAAAGAAGTTAATGATATCCCAGCACCGCAAGGCGTGGAGGATAACATTGTTGCTTCAGTTCCAAAAAATGATA
Organism: Nicotiana tabacum; assembly: GCF_000715075.1. NCBI lineage: Eukaryota > Viridiplantae > Streptophyta > Magnoliopsida > Solanales > Solanaceae > Nicotiana > Nicotiana tabacum. Next base: position 7,006,569 of record NC_134101.1, on the reverse strand, counting down.
TTGTGGTTCAACAAAAAAATCAAATTGCACCTGTAGTGACTAGTCGTAGTGGGAGAATTATTAAAAAACCTCTCTGATTTGTGCTATTGGGAGAATTTTATGATAGAATCCCTGAAGAGACTAATACAGAACCTCTAAATTACGACGTCGCATTACAGGATTTAGACGCTGAGAAATGGGTTGTTGCTATAAAATCTGAAATTGAGTCCATGTGCTCCAATCAAGTCTGGGACCTTGTAGAACTACCTACTGGAGTCAAACCCGTTGGATGGAGATGGATCAATAAGAAAAAGAGAGGAGCGGATGGAAAAGTGCAAACTTCTAAAGCCAGGCTTGTTGCAAAAGGGTTTACTCATAAAGAAGGGATTGATTATAAGGAAACCTTTTCGCCAGTAGCCATGCTTAAATCCATTAGGAATCTCTTATCCATTGCTGCTCATTACGATTATGAGATTTGCAAATGGATGTCAAGACGACTTTCCTTAATGGAAGTCTTGATGAGTGCATCTATATGGCAAAACCAGATGGTTTCATAAAAAGTGACAATGAGCATGTGTTGTGTAAATTAAGAAATTCATTTATGGATTAAAACATGCTTATAGAGCATGGAATACTTGTTGTGTCACATCGATTAAAACTTTCGGTTTTGATTAATGTAAAACCGAGTCTGGTGTCTATAAGAAGTGGGATGGAGATAACGTTACATTTTTGGCGTAGATGATATCTTGCTCATAGGAAATAATGTGAGCATGTTGAATTCAGTAAAGGACTGGTTGTCCTCGCGTTTTGATATGAAAGACTTGGGACAAGCGGCACATATCCTTGGGATCAAGCTTATGCGAGATCGCAAGCGAAGGATATTAGGATTATCCCAAGCACTTTATATTGATACTATTCTCACCAGATTTAGCATGCAAGATTCCAAAAGGTTTTCTTCCTTTTAGGCATGGAATCTCTCTATCAAAAGATCAGTCCCCAAAAATGACTGATGAGATAGAAAAGATGTGGTCCCTTATGCTTATGTTGTATGGAGTCGCATGTATGCTATGCTATGTACTAGACCTGATATCTGCTTTGATGTTGGCATGATTAGCATATTTCAATCTAATCCTGAACGAGAATACTGGATTGTCGTTAAACATATAATCAAGTACCTGAAAAGGATAAGGGATTATATGTTGGTTTATCACTCAGGTGATCTTGCACCCATTGGTTATACTGATTCAGATTTTCAGTCAGATAAAGATTCTAGAAAATCTACCTCAGGATATGTTTTTACCTTAGGGGGTGGAGCCATAAGTTGGAGGAGTATCAAGCAATCATGTATTGTTGATTCCACCATGGAAGTCGAATATGTGGCTGCCTCTAAGGCAGCTAAAGAGATTGTTTGGCTCAGAAACTTTCTAAAAGAGCTTAATGTAGTTCCTTCGGTTCAAGCACCAATTGTCTTTTATTGTGACAATAGTGGTGGAGTTGCAAACTCGAAGGAAGCAAGAAGCCATAGAAGGAGTAAGCATATTGAGCATAAATATCATTTAGTTCGGGACATAACTCAGAGAGGTGATGCAAAAGTGTTAAAGATTGCGTCAGAGAACAATTTGGCAGACCCGTTTACAAAGAGCTTGCCACAGAAGTTTTTTGAAAAGCATGTAGAAGGAATGGGCATTAGAGTTTTAGACGCATGGTTACGAGTCTAAGTGGGAGATTGTTGGGATATACTATTAACCATATGGTTTAGATATAGTATTGTAATTTATTCTTTGTGGAATAATTATTTATTTGATTTATTCAATTCAATAAAGTATCATTTTAAATAGATCATTTGTTACATGTGTGTCCTTTAGTTATGTAGTAGACAATTTAGTGTATGGAGTCTTAGCTCATGCACAGTAGATTAAATTGACGGTTCTCATAATTAATAAATTATATTCACAATCGAAGATATTGTTGGGCAAAATATCTTGATGATTATAGCACAAGATTAAAGTATAATTTATCTTGATTATGGGAGTAGTTTTGCTCCAACTTCTTGTGCTAGTATATTTAGTGTATATTAAACGGACCAAGTAGAGATAAGATATTTTTACTGAATATATATGAAACATTTTCTCTAATTCATTAAATGAGCTTAAACTCCTAATCTTGATATAGTTATTATGATCAATGTGATTTGTTTATTGTTTTAATTTATCAAAAGGTACAACTCTATTCAGAGTTAGTGTATGCTCAATAAATTGGACAATAACGAATAACATTTGTGAAATAATAATTAGTTGATAGAATTTGTGACTTGGTTTTGAGTTTGATGATACCCCTTTATATAAGCTTATAAGTTTTCATGTGAAAATCCGGCCGGTGAATTTTGTATCCATCACATGAAATAGTTTAAGCGGAATTATAAAGATTTAATTAGTTGATTCAATTAAATTGTCAGTGATTTAATTTAATTGACTGATATTTGGGATCTTAACATGGGGAGTTAAAATAAGTGTTAGTGAATTTTTGAAATTCATATTGAGGAGTTCAATTGTAGTTTTTTAGTGGAATAAACTGTAATTAATTATAGTAGAAATTAATTAATGCAAAATTTAGAATTAATACTATAATTGGTAGCCTCTTATTGTTTCTGTGGTCCCTGCTATACCTAGTAAAAACCTGGATAGACTTGGGTAAAAAGTGGCTTGGAAGAAAAGTTATCCTTTTGAGTTAGAGTAGAATTCTACTTGCACTAGCAGAATCCTACACGTTTTTTAGCCCCTATTGTGGCTTAATTTCGGGTCTATTAAAGGAAGACTGGTTTCATCTAATAACTCACTCTTCAGAGTTGTATTATTTGCCCACACAAATAAATTCGTCCAAGGTCTTACAAGGAGCATAGCAGAAGATTGAAGCCCTGAATTCTTGCTCTATGGAGGACATGTGCAACGTTTTTGAGAGATGAGTGTTTCGAATCTCCGTAATTATATCATTGTCTAGTTTACATGTTTGTGATACATGTATTGTATGCTTGCTTTCGCTGCGCATGTTCTAACATCTAGAAGTTTCACTTCGGAAATAAATCGGTTCCTACCGAAGATGATCACTATATTCCTCAAGCTCGAACACGAGACATTTGATTAAGGATAAATGAGTACTTACCGATTCAGCACAACCTAACATGGTAAATATTATTTGACTATGAAGTTTGAAACACTTTTTTTTGCAACTCCTTCGACTTAGAGTGATTATTTTTGTCATGTTCAATTTTAACCAAACCAAAGTAAACCATTTCGTTGTTTACATTGAAAGGGCATACCATGAGAAGGTACGGTCTTATAGAAAATTGTAAGCAATTTTAAGCACTGCTGTTCTTATTATATCTCTATGGTTGATTCTATGAATAGTTATTGTCACCTTATAAAATCAAATAAGCTTCCATACTTTTAAACATTGATTTTCCTGGATAATCACAGCAGTTCGACTTAACTTATTTCCTTAATTTTTTTACGCTTGCTTTTTCAGTGACAATATTACACATCTCACAATATTTAATGGTGTATGAAATAATGATGTTGTGTTGAGATACATAAAAAAAAGGAAGCAAATTCTGATCCAATTTATCATAATTGATTAATTAACATATTGATTAATTAGATTTTGAAACACAAAATATTATTGGCTTATCAATTTATTTATTGAGTTGTGAAAAAAGTTCTCGATCTTTTTTTGGTTGTTGGGATGACAACAGATAGTTTTCAGTTAGAGGTCGAAAAGGCTTTGCAGAGACTCTGGTAACCACTGCATCATCTGTGAGACTATTACTGAGGCCATATCTGCAAATAGCCAAATTGACAGTAGTAATGTAAAAGGATTTTTACACAAATAATCGGTCGAATTTACTAACTATCACAATGTATATATATATATATATATATATTATACAATAATTATACAAGATTATACATGAATTATAAATATATTATATATTTACCGGCTATTTTAAGTTTAAGCACTTGAGTAGTGGCTATTTAAGTTAATTCTTCTGAATACCATTGCCTTTTGATAGTTCTTCTGAACTTTTTCACCAGCCCATTCCATAGGGACAAATTTGAAAAAGAAAAATAATGGGCTTTGTTATGGAAAGTGCAAATGCTTTGATTTTCTAAAACTAACATTTACATTTCTGTTTTGATAACAGTTGTTTTATTTTACACAAATTAATGAATAGTTTCATTCACAAAACAGACATTTGATGAGTTTCACAAGTTACATGCTTGCCTCTGCTAAAAGCTCATTTAAGTTCTGGCAGATAAGCTGCAACCATGACTTTGAATCCTGCACAAATCATCCATATGAAGGCCCCAGCATTTACAGTTTTTTATTTATTTATTTATTATAAATATTTTGAGTTACACATCTTCAATCGAGCAAGAACATGACCTTTGATAGGAAGGTGTGAATGTCGAGAATTAGGGTAAAAAGGTTAGAAGGTAGTCAACCATTTTTCTTTTCCATCCCAGTAGTATTCGTATTATTCTCGTATTTTCTTATTCTTATATTTCTGTTATAACCTGTTTTTTTTTTTTGTGTGTTCATTAATCTTATTATCTTAATATTGTTACTACTTTCTTTTTTTAAAGCTTCTCCACTATTGTATTTTTTCAAAAAAATATTATGATTATACTTCTCTTGAGCCGATGGTTTATCTAAAATAGTTTTTCTACTTTTACAAGTTAGAAGTAAGGTTTGTGCACGTATTATCTTCCCGACACCACACTTGTAGAATTATACTATGTTATTGTTGCTATAAATATTTTGAGCTATGCTCTGTGCACAGAATAAAGCATGCCAGAATATCAACTCATGCTGTCCACCTTCTATTAAATAAAGTTAATTAGACAAGACAAACAAAGGATAATACCTTGTCAGATCAGACTCCAAAAAGAAAAGAAAGATGCAATTTGTATAAGGGAATTCCCTATTCTTTTCTTAATTTATGTACATTTTAAAACAATATTTAGGTATTTCGAAAAAAATAAGTAGGAGATTTATCTTCAGACTTTAATAATATTAGATAAATCACTCTTGTACTTCATACACATACTTAATTACTTTTTCTTCTTTTTTCCTTTTGTGGATAAAATTGGAAGTCGTGCTTCATACTCTACTGAGTGATAATATTATTTTATCAAGGATATTTAAATAGAGGATCACGGAAAACAGTGTTTTTAACAAAATGGCCCCGTTAAGTTTGAGGATATATCTATATTTCGTCCTTGAAATATTACCTTTGATACAAATGTTCCTTTAAATTTGCTAATCCTTAGCACTTCTGGTTCAACTAATAAATCTTCACAAAACAAAGAAAAGTTAACATCAATAGACAATGCACCTCACATCCTAATGGGGACCTCTCTACCTTTTAGGTGAGGGTAAAGTACACACTATCCTCTCTAGACCTCACTTATGGCATTACACTAGGTTCGTCATTGTTGATGTATAGCTAAAGAACCTAATCATTATAAATTGCACCTCACATTTATCATAACCATCACTTCTTCCTCTTAGTCACGCATTTTGTACGTGCAATTTCTTTAATCTGCTCGTATTCATTTGGACTTTTGGCAACTAAACTAAACGTGTTCAACCTTAACAAATTCAATGGCCATTTGGTACAATATGGAATATCCATAAGATTAACTATCTCACCTTCTAGTGTAAAATCTATCACGGGATTAGCTATTATCTATAATCAAATATGAGATTGTTAGATTTGTGAGGAAGAAGATTAAGAATGGAGAAGAAAGAAGATCGAAGTTGTATTCCTCGAGTCTGTGAGACCTCTGTTCATTACAATGCTATATAGGGGCTTCTCCACTAACTAAATGACAGCTATTGTACAACTGTCAATTAACTACTTTAACAAACTAACCACTCTTAGCTAATTTGCACACCCTATACTTTTGTTATATACACTTTGACCCTATATCCCAAGACTCCCCCTTAAGCTGGGGGGTGGAAAGCATTGAACACTCCGAGCTTGGAAAGAAGGAAGGAGTACTGAGAAACATCAAGACCTTTTGTCATAAGATCAATCAACTGGAGTTTGGTTGAAATGTGATGAGGAGAGAGCAAGCCATTCTTAATCTTCTCTCGAACAAAATAACAATCTATCTCGATGTGCTTTGTCATTTCATGAAAAAATAGGATTTGTCGCTATTTGAAGTGCAGCTTTGCTATCACAGTATAGATCAATAGGCTGATCTATCTCAATGTTCAACTCTTGCAACAATCCAACTAGCCAAGTAACCTTAGTTGCTACTGTTGTGAAGCTTCTATATTCAGCTTCAGTTGAGCTTTAACTCACTGTCTGCTGCTTTTTTGACTTTTAGGACAACAAAGAATCCCCTAGCTTGACAACGTATCTAGTGATCGACCTTCGCGTGTTTAGACATGCTGCCCAATCTAAATCACAGAAGGCAGAAAGGTGAGTAATAGGACCCCTCTTGAGAAAGACACCAAGGCCAGGTGAACCTTTAATGTATTTGACCACTCAAAGTGCAACAGTTAGGTGTGATTGCTTGGGATGCTGCATGAATTGACTCAAAACTTGCACGTCAAAGCAAATGTCAGGTCGTGTAATGGTCAAGTAGAGTAACTGGCCTACCAACCTTTGATAATTGCCCACATGTTACAGCTCTTCATCACCATTGTACCCAACATGTTTATCATACTCCGTAGTGGTTAGTTTCTAATTGAGTTCAATAGGAGTGGATGCAGGTTTGGCAGCATCCAGTCCTGTGGTGGATATTAATTCCAGATTTCCAGTGCATACTTTCTCTGGTTCAATAACACCCCCTTATCTGATCTCATCACTTCAATGCCTAAAAAGTTATCTGAGCTCACCCAAATCTCTGACCTTAAACCTATTATACAATGTGCTCTTGGCCTCTTCCACTAGGGAAGCATCACTACCAGTGATCAAGACATCACCAACATACACCAATATAATCACAATATCATGTGCTGTCTACTTAGTGAATAGAGAATGATCGTATGCACTCTATTGATACCCTGCTCCCACTAAGGCATCTGTGAGCTTAATGTTCCACTGTCTTGGAGTATGTTTCAGGCCATAGAGTGATTTCAATAGTCTGTAAGCTTTGTTCTTCCCCTATCGTTGGAAACCCTGTGTCAAGACCATGTACACTTCTTCATAAATATCCCCTTGTAGGAATGCATTATTGACATTCATTTGATAGAGGATCCACCCCTTGGAGGCTGCTATACTCAGAACAGTTCTCACAGTTACCATTTTGGCAACTAGTGAGAATGTCTCATGATAGTCCAACCCTTCTTGTTGGGTGTATCCCTTTGCAGTTGATTTATATTTGATCTCAGACACCCATTTAAAACCAATTGGTTTCTTCCCTTCTGGTAAATCTACCACTTCCCAAGTATGGTTCTCTTCAAGTGCTTTAATTTCTTGGTCCATGACTTGTATCCATCTTGGATCATTTACAGCTTCCTTAAAGGACTGTGGTTCAGTTAAAACTGAAAAAACATTGAGATATGACTGATATGCAAGAGGATAGATGATCGTAAGAGAGAGCATTAGAGATTGAATACACAGTGTTAGTGTGTTTCTTGGCAGTGGTGATGTAATACTTAAGCCAAACAGAAGGCCTTCCTTGTCGACTAGACTTCTTAGTCTCTACTTCTATAGATGCTGGTTGTGAGTGCACTTCTTCTGTTCCTGCTTCTTCTATTGTTGTCTCAACTTCTGGTTCAAGGATATCATGGATTAGATTCTCACTTATTGGGGCATCAGTTGCAGCCTCATGGTCTTCCCCAGACTCTGCATGATCTGTGACTGAGTTCATATTAGCTGCAGTCCCATGGTCTTCACCAGACTCTGCATGATCTGTGACTGAGTCCATATTAGCATTCTCCACTTCTTTAGTAATGTTTTCAGCAACTGGCATTTGCATATTTTGGGTTGTGGTTGGAATTACGTGTGCATGTGATTGGTGTCTATCTATTTCCACAACTGAAGGTTGAGAAGTAAATAGATCCTCTGTACAGTCTTAATCAGTAGTTTTCTCAAAAGGAAAGACATGCTCTTTAAATACCATATCTCTGCTAACAAATACCCTTTTATTCTCCAAATCATACAGCCTATAACTCTTTTGTGTTTCTGAGTATCCAACAAGGACAACCCTTTTTGCTCTAGCTGTGAACTTATCACCTTTAGGCAGGTTACTTGCATAACATAAGCAACCAAACTCCCTTAAGTGATCTATTTTGGCTGGCTTTCCAAACAATAGCTCATAAGAGGATTTTCCTTGCAAAATACTAGTGGGCAGTTTGTTTTATCAAGTATACTGCAGTTCTTACATAATCACCCCAGAATCTCCTAGGAATCAAGCTTTGAAATTTCAAGGCTCTTGCAACCTCCAGTATATACCTATGTTTTCGTTCAACTACCTCATTTTGTTGTGGGGGTGTATGGGTAACAACTTTTGTGTATGATTCCTAGAGAAGCAAATAAAGTATCGCATTGAGAGTTGAAGAACTCAGTACCATTATCTGATCTAACAATCTTCATAGTAGCTTCAAACTGAGTATTTATCATTACAATAAAGTTCTTTATTACAACAACTACTTCACATTTAGACTGTATTAAGGACACCCAAGTAAAACTTGTTGTAGTCATCTACTATTGTAACAAAATAAAGCTTCATGTCATATCAAGGTACCTTATGAGATCCCCAAACATCCATGTGTATGAGTTGAAAATACTACTTGATCTAGTGCTACTAAGTGGAAACTGTAGTCGATATTGCCTTGCCAAAGGACACACTTCACAGTTGTCCTGCTCTCCAGCTTGTATCTTATTCTTTAGTTCTGAAATATGTTGCATAGATTTTGTTGATGTATGGCCTAGCCTCAAATACAATGTTGTTTTTCCATGTTCCTTCAATAAACTAATTGTTGTTGTTGGTAAATTTTCTTTTATCAGATATAATCCATTATTTTCTCTACCAATCCCCATCACCTTGCCATTGTAAAGCCCCTGAAATATACAGAAATCGAGATAAAACCCAACTGAGCAACATAATTGTCTAGTGAGCTTTGACACTGACAATAAGTTGAATTTAAAATCTAGCACATACAATACTCCTTCAATAGTTTTATTCCCTAAAACTACTGCATCTCGTGTATGTGTAATTTCTGCTCTACTACCTGTAGGCAGTTGTACTCCATCTGCTTTATGATCTGCTTTTCTAAGATTATTTAGAGCATTCTTACAATGTGTCACATGGTGAGTAGCACCTGAATCCACTATCCAAACATGATCACTTGCAATTGCATTTGTCATTAAAGTAATGATACTTGCAGTATTAGTGGAACATTCATTTGTGGTAGTCTTCTGCAACAAATTTACCAGTTGTTTATATTGATCCCCAGTGAAGAAATTTCTTTGTGTTGGCAGCATAAGCACATGTTTCTCTTCACTTGTTGCATTGTTCACATAGGTCCCGCTTCCTGAGTTTTGCCCTTTCTTCTTACTCTTGAAATCCGGTGGATACCCCACTATCTTGTAGCAATTTTCCTTTAGATGTCCTTTGTAGCCACAATAATCACAGATTAATCCTGGCCTCTTAGGTTTAAACTCATGACCTTTACCAGCCAACATTGTAAGAGGATCCTTCAATGTGTCTGTGACTCCTAGAGTTCTTTGACTTTCTTCTTGTGTAACTATTGCATAGGCTTCATTCACTGTGATCACAGGTTTTTTGGCTAAGACATTACTTTGAATGTTACTATAACTCTCGTTCAATCCCATAAGGAACTGTAGTAGGCGAATATTTTTCAAAAGCTCCACTGAAGGCCTAGACTCCTCACAGTCACACGAAGCCAAAGGTGTTATGACATCTAGTTCATCCCATAGATCCTTCATTTTCGAATAATAGCTAGTGACCGAGTCTGTTCCTTGTCTCAAAATCGCAATAACAGTCCAAAGATGATAGATCCTTGTTAAATTTGACTTATCAAATCTTTCCTGAAAATCAGCCCATACCTTTTTTTTGCATTCGATGCATATACGATGCTAGGCATTAATTCATTTGAAACAGTACTACCAATCCATGATAGAACAATTGCATTACATTTCTCCCATTGGTCTGCTAATTCACCTTTATACATACTTTTTACACAAGATCCATCCACAAATCCAAGCTTGCTCTTTCCCCGGAGTGCCAATTTCATCGCCCTGCTCCACAGTGCGTAATTTTCTGGGCCTATGGGCTTGAGCGGAATTAAGACTAGTCCTGGAGCGTCTGAAGCTTGCAAAAATAACGGATGATTATGATCGAGTGAGCTAACTTCGTTGTCTGCCATGGCCGCTTGAAATTGAGCTCAAAATTGAATAATTTCTCAAATTTGTATTTCGCATATGTATTTCTGTCGGAAAAATTGAATCTCGCCGGAATTAGATCGGAAATACAGTCCCAGCAACTCCCGCTCTGATACCATATTAGATTTGTGAGGAAGAAGATTAAGGATGGAGAAGAAAGAAGATCGAAATTGTATTCCTTAAGTCTGTGAGACCTCCGTTCATTACAATGCTATATAGTGGCTTCTCCACTAACTAAATGACAATTATTGTACAACTGTCAATTAATTACTTTAACAAACTAACCACTCTTAACTAATTTGTGCACCCTATACTTTTGCTATATACAGTTTGACCTTATATCCCAAGAGAGTTGGAATACAATTTCAAATTTTATCTCGAAATTATTATCCTTATCTTATGTACCAAACGACTCCCAAGTACTACTATATTATATAACAATAACAAAATAATTTTAATAAGAACGACAATGGAAATACCTTAAAACTTAGAAGGACCACATTAACTAAAAGAAGTCACGCAAAACAAAACGAAGAATGGGGAAGTATGTTGGAGACAGAAAGTAGTGGGTCCCAGAAAATAACGGACTTTGAGGGCCACTATATACTCTCTCGCTGTAATGGAGGAAACTTCTTCAATTTATATAAGAAGACTAGCAAAAGACCAGTGTTACATAAATCGCAATAAAATAGCGCACCCACTCAAAAAACTGTACGCCAACGGGAACGGAGATTTTTTCTTTTTTTTTCCTTTTTGTGGTTATCTAAATATAGAGTACAGACCAATTCCCTGGTCGGGCACTTTCTTCAATATATCAGTAAGTATAGCACCTATCATTTTCTCATTTACTCTCTTTACCCTTTTTCTGTTGATCTTCTCTGCCGGCTATTTTTAAGAGTAAAACAGTTGAGCGGTTAATGGCGATGCCTGATCTGCCCATGGATTTCGATACGAACAGGTAGCTTTTTGAGTACGTCGTTGTAAATTTTTTTTTTCTTCCAATTTTCGTGTTTTTTTTAATGATATATTGGGTTTATTATTGTTTCTCTTATCTTTGCTTAGATTGATGGTTCAGTTCTTTAGTTCAACTTTGTTAGTAGTGAAAATGCTGGAAATTGAATTGCCGGAGTTTGTATTTTCACTTTAATCATAATGGCATAGTGTGAAAAGGCGACAGTTCGGGTTAAATTACACACAAACACTCGCATAATGTTTTCTTCTTTTATTTATACTATAAGAGTCGTTTGTTTGAAGTTTATAATGAGTTTGCAAAACAAATGCCACTCTCTTAGGAGTATTAATTTCTGATATCCGTTATTAATTGTCTTTATTTTATTAGGTGATGTTCCTATTACCATTTATTTTGTAATGTGTTTCCATTGGGTGATTAATAATGGTAGATACAAGTGGTCTTTTATCATTTCTCCTTAAATTTTATTGCAGTTCTGCCTGTCTATATATTGTATTGTATAATGGCGCTGTGTACCTATAATTTGTTCTAGTGACTCGAATTTCATGCTTCTGCTGTGTCTATTATAGGTGATCATGTCTCAAGCATTTTCTGCATTTCTGTGTCGACTTTTCTAAATTTTCGACACTATCAATATATTTAAAGGATAATACTTGTATCATCATAAAATGAGATCTGTTCAAGTGAAACATTTTACATGTTGAGAGGTAGTCCGAACATCTACTTTTGTTATAAAACGAGTCTAGAATTGAATGGATTGATTGTTTTCTTTGATGAAACTATAGCGGCGAGATATGGGATTGGCAATGTGGGGAAACTTTTCTTGAAGACCGTGAGAACTTTGGTAAGTTTAGCTACTGTCTCTAGTAATTTTAAGTGAGAAAGATAGTTGAGTCGAGTCATCTGTGTTAAACAGGGCTGCAGCCTCAAGCAGACGTATCGGAATGTTTATGGACTGGTGTAACTGAAAACAAGGAAGATCTTTCCTACATGTTTGATGATGAAACCACTCCAGTTAAGGACTGTGGTGACTTGACTTTCAATGTCAAGGGTAAAGGATTTTAATATAACAGTTATTTCTATCTTCTAGTACTCAGCACAGTTTAAGCGTCTTAACCTGATCTAAGTGGTTTGATCCAGATGTTACAACCAAGGAATTGGAGCAGTGCAGAGAACCTGCTAAAGTGGTAAAAAGACGCCGAATGCTGCAATTTGACGCTGAGATCCTGGATGTTTCTGGTTCAAATGAAGAGATTCCATTAACTTGCTTAAAATCAAAGGTTACTACTACTACATTTTTGGCTTGTGCTTCGAGGAGATGTCTATCAAAGCACATTACTAATCATACCTTAGCATTAATAGTGTGTGCTGTTTCCCACAAGTGAAACCAAGTTAAGAGTGCTGTTAAGCCAACAGATCAGTAGTGGAATTTGGTTCATCTAAGGAACCTCATGTGACAATGCACCTTTTAAAATCTGCTTCATTACATATTTATGACACTACATAAGGCGGAAAAAGTATTTGAGGTAGAAACAATTTTTATAAAAGTAACCTACAAGGAAGTTGGTTAATGCAGGAGAGGGATGCATATTTCGAAGAAGCTATATGCGAGGTCTCAGACTGGCTATCTGAATATGCAGGTCAGGACTGCTTAAAATTATTCTAAACCTATATCTGCTTAAATTTTTTGAATTTCCTGTTGACGGAATATGTTTTTCTAGATGGTGCAACATCTTCGGCTCATGAAGGTTTGGATGAGTCTTCTGAAGAATGGCTTACCGATTGCTTTAATGATCCTGAGTTGCAGCTTGGTTCCGAGGATATGTAAATTTAATCTTTAGCCTTCCGTGCTTGTAAGGACTTGTAATTATGCTCTGTGCTCTAACTCACTTTGTTTAACAGGAATACATCTGGAGTACCTGATGTTCAAGCTGACATAATAGGTAGAGAATCTCTCTTTCCCTTGGATGTTCTCTCTTTCTTTCTTTCTTCCTTTCTTCTTTCTTTCTGGTCTCTGTCTCTTCTACATACTTTATTATGTGCTGGTGTTCTTCTCTTCCTTTTCATGTTATTCGTGTTTAATATTTGATTGATGGCAGCTTATCTGTTGCAGAGGTTATTAATTCCTCGCCAGAACGCGAGACAACTATGGTTAAAAGTAGTCCTGTTCGTACTTGTGGAAACATTATTTTCAAAGGTTAGTACTTTATCTATGATTAAACTGGGTACTTATTCATGGTTACACTTATTAAATCATACTCTCTTAGACTCAAATAGCCAAAAAATCATTACATTGTGAAAAATCCCCTTGTTATGATATTGTCAGTAGTGTGCGCTTTTCAGTGTTTACGTTTTCGCTTCAGTTATATTGCATGAAAACACATGGAAAACTTGCTGCAACTGAGCTCCTATTTTTAACTGATGACTGATGACTATGTACTCAGGTAGGAATTCATACATGCAACCTCCCAAAAAAGGTGCATCTTCTGTAGTGTACCCATTCGGCTTTATCAAACCCTGCAGTGTTCAAGGAGATGTGACCTTAAAAGAGATTAACAAAAAGATACACACTCCACCACCATCTAAGTCGAAGCAAAGCAATCAAGATCCACCTTCTTATCCCACATCAGCTTTTTCTGGGAAGCCTGTCATTGGCAAGACAAAAATTAACATAGAGGGCGGAAGGGGCAGCATTACAATCATGAGAACTAAAGGGTGATCTTAAAATGTGTTTTTGGCATACTTTTGCTTGGGATTGCTCCAGCAGTTTCGGGGTATTGTTTTGGGCACTTTAGCATATAAGTTGATTTGTGAATGGATCTTTATTAGGGAGAACATGGGGAGGAGACTTGCAAGTGGAGCACTCTCCCATGATTTTGAAATCTCCATGTATATTGGGTTAGTAGATGGATGACTTATCTATTTTGGTAAGTTAGCAAATTCTTAATGCTCAAATGCTTAAAGAGGTCTTGCCTAATCAATTTGGCCAATTGATTTTTTGGATACTTATCCTCGGGCAACGTAAGCATAATCCCAATGCAATGTAAGTCGTCGTTACACATGCATCTATGGCTAGTCTATGGACCTTGTTAACAATGTGACTGGTTTTTTATTTCGTTATTTATCTTTTTATGCGAAGAGGAGCTTTGACGTAGCTGGTAAAGTTGCCATGTGACCAGGAGGTCATCGGTTCAAGCTGTGGAAGCGTAACATTGCGTACAATAGACTCTTGTAGTCTGGTCTTTCCCGGACCCCGCGCATAGTGGTAGCTTGTCAACTTGTCAAGCTGGTTTGGTTCGTTGTTATGAGCAGCTTTGATGCTTGATCTTGGGTCTGAAGTATGGGTCGACAAAGAAGGTTTGGTGGAATATGGAATCCATTTTTCAGAAATCTATGGCATGTTGTATGGGAACAAAATCTTCTAAAACTACGGATTCTCCCCCCTCGTAAATTAAAAAATCCTGTTTTGTGGACTCAATTGTGTTTGGCCTAACACAGCTAACCTAAGAAAGAATTTTCCAAAAATATAAAGCAGACATGTTTGAACCTATAATTCTCTTGGAATTTGCTTTGCTTTGGTGTATAATTATTGTAAATTGTTTATACAAAGATGGGGTAGTATAATGTGTAATGTTTGTTTGGTTTCCATTTTTAAAAAAACAAAGTACATGCTGTCTGCTCAATCTCAACCCTCTCAAATCTCAATTTAAATGGATTGGATGAATCTTTCCTGTGGCTCATCATAATTGGATCATCTCCCTTTTGACTATGGCTTAATATCCTTATATTCAATTCATAAATTTGTTCTTATTGCCCTGTCGCAATGACTAATATTTACATATCTCTGCTATTTATGACAAACTATTCTAGCATCATTCTTTATCACGTTACTTACATATTTTTCCTCTTAATCAACTCGAACGACAATGTCCAAAAAAAGAAAAAAAACAACCCGAATGATGTCATAACATATTTACAGTGAGAGTTCGATTCCCACCTTGTAATCCCTCCCCCATTTTCCATCCCCCTAACCCTGTGTATTATTTTCAATTTATATGAACATATTTAACTGGACACGGAGTTTAAGAAAAAATGAAGACTTTTGGAATTTGTGGTCCTAAATAAGTCAAAAAGGGACCCAGAGTATTTGTGTGGTTATAAAGTTTTTCATTAAGGGTAGAATTTTAAGTTTAAGCTAAATTCTTACCAAATTTATAAAGGGGACATTTTTTTTGGAACGGATCAAAAAGAAAATAGGTTTACATAAACCGAAACAGAGAGTAATAATAATAACATATTTTCACTTTTAAACCAAGGCATATCACCTTTTAGGTGCAATTTGCAAACTACTATTTTTTAGAATACAAGAGAATTCCATTCTTTAACAAATAACAATGCAACACGTACTAGTGGAGTTATTACCTTACCCTTAAAAAAAATTAACCCTTCCAGTTTGACCATCTCATCGTACCTGTAGGGGTGTTGATGATTCGGTTTGGTTCGGTTTTTCCCTAAAAAGAAACCAAATCAACTAAGTCGGTTCTTCAAATATTGAAACCAAATCAAACCAATTAAGTCGGTTTTTTATCGATTAGATTTTTGTCGGTTTTTCGGTTATTTATCGATTTTTTTCTTAAATATGAGATATACACTACCAAACACATATTCCGGAGATTACATTTTCAACGTAACACTATCAAACCAATTGCTCTTTGAGAAATTTATCATTTACCAAGATATATTGATGATAATTGAATCAACTAGTGATGAATAATTTAAGTACAATTAAAAATTAATTATTTTTAACATGAAATAAATTCTTATACTTAGCAAAAGAAAACTACCAATCAAACTAGAATGTAAAGGCAAAGAATTAGATTATTATAATAGCAAAAAATTAGACTAAAAATATAAACGACTAATATGTACCATAACATTTTAGAAACTTTATATAAAAATATACATATATATAGGTGTAATAATAAATTTAAATACCTACTTCTATAGTCGGTTTGGTTCGATTTTTTCGGTTATTTTTTTATTAAATCAAAACCAAACCAAATTTGATCGGTTTTTAAAATTCAAAACCAAAACCAAACCAAACCAAACCTAAAAAGTATCAGTTTTTTTGGTCGGTTTTGGCTCGGTTTTTCGGGTTTTTATGAACACCCCTACGTACCTAGACCCATTCTATTTCTCGAAACGACAGTTTTACTCTAAAGTAGAAATTTCTTTTTGGTCTCTTAATTAATGAATGACACAAAGAAAAGGATTTTCGGATCTCAAAATGGAAATTTATCAAAAACAACATATTGGCGGTGATTTTGGGATCTTGTAATTGATATTTCAATGCATTGATAGGCGGAAAACATATATTAATCTCTTGAATACTGCCACTAATATTGGCAAGACAGTCGTTAAGGAAAACTTCAATTTATGCAAATCTTTTACAGTGAAAATTTTAGGCAGGAACTGCGGTTGATCTGTTCTTACCATACATGAGCCGATGCTAATCTTACCATAGATTTTACACCGATAGTAGAAAGATTTTTAACATTGTTAGTATAGTTTGACCTATAATAACATTTTAATTATTTAAGTTTGGACTTTGGAATTATCAATCTATAATAACGTATTA
The DNA here is from genome assembly GCF_000715075.1 of Nicotiana tabacum. NCBI lineage: Eukaryota > Viridiplantae > Streptophyta > Magnoliopsida > Solanales > Solanaceae > Nicotiana > Nicotiana tabacum. The sequence continues at coordinate 6,989,562 of NC_134101.1, read as the reverse complement.
ATTTCTGTTTTATTACATTATCAATCTTACCATATTGTGTAAACTTAGGACCACGCATATATAAGTAGGAGGTTCTCTACCACAAAAAAGTAACGTCAAAACACAATATACTTCAAGTATGGCTATTTCAAAAAGATCTCAAGCTACTTTGCTTCTCTCTTTGGTTGCCTCATTATGTTTCATTGAAGTTTCCCTCGTGAGTGAATATTTTTAGTATTTTGAATTTTTATTTATTTTTTGCTTTTGAGCATTCAATATTTGAAACATACTAACACGACTAAATAGTCTGTTTGGCCAAGCTGATAAAATCTGTTTATTTTGAGAAGTACTTTTCAAAAAAGTACTTTTGGTGAGAATCGATTTGTATTTGGTTAATTAATTTAAAAAGTACTTTTGAATAGTAATTAGTGTTTGGCCAAGCTGTTGAAAACTGTTTCTAAGTATATTTTTCTCAAAAGTGTTTCTGAGAAAAATACTTTTAGAGAGAAGTTATATTTTTTTGTTTCTCAAAAACTGTTTCTGCTTCTCCTCAAAAATACTTTTTTTCCTTCTAAAAGCATGACCAAACACCTCAATTTTTTTTAAAAAAACTTGGTCAAACAGGCTATAATTCGGCTTAAACTATTGTTTAAACAATGATTTGATAAGTATTTCTTTTTCATCTTTAATTTGTTGAATAAACAGGCATATCGACGTTTTGACGCTTCACTTGTAGGAAAACCGCCGATTGGTCCAAATACTTGCCCAGTTCCTACGGATCGTAAGCACTTTTCAACATTTCTTTAATCAATCAATTCATTAACTATACTTCTTTTCTAACATTTCTTTAATCAGTCAATTCATTAACTATACTTCAAGAAAGTAGATGACCTTTTATTTTCTATTTTTGTAGAGTGTTCGAGTGCATGTAATTATCGATGCTCAAATACATCTCACAAGAACAATTGTTTATTATTCTGTAACAAGTGTTGTAATCGGTGTCAATGCGTTCCACCTGGTACTTTTGGACAAAAAGATTGTTGTTCATGTTACAAAGATTGGAAGACACAAGAAGGAGGACCTAAATGCCCTTGAAATTTTCAGACTCCATTTTGTACAATAAGAAACATTTTTAGTTGTTTTTTCCCCTCAGTTTTTGGTTCAACAATGACTCTTGTGCGATATGGAACCTATATTTCTTTATAATAAAACTAGCTCTTTACGATAGTTTTTTTTTTTTTTTTTGAGTTTTACATGACTTTTCAACTCTTAGTTTACTTACAATAATATAAACATCAGACAGTATGAGGGTATAAGTAATCTAGATAGCCGGGGCGGATTTATAGGTGTAATTATGGTACACGTGAACTATGATCTTTTTGTAAAATTAGATATTTTAAGTATATATTTTCTAAAATTGGTATAATAATAACTGTAGGCATCCATGCTCTAAGAAGGTTTAAAGGTGCATTTGATTTAAGGTTGAGTTATTTACTAAGAGGTATAGGGATCAATTCCCACTAGATACATTTTTCCTACATTTATTGCAACCATGTATTAGAAAACCGAGTTCCGCCTCTGCAGATAGCGCAATAGAATAAGAAAGAAGGAAAGAAAAATACCGATAACTAAATACGAAATAAAATAAATTCTATATTTTATCCTGAGATTAATATTCATTATTCCACCAACCATCCATGGTCAAAACATGAATCTTCTAGGGCTGAACGAATACAATTGTAGAATCCGAATGCCACAATGCAGGAATGTTGTCAAGTATTATTTCAGTGAGAATTGCTCGACTGATTCTTTTTGTAGATATAATAAATTTAGGTCTGATTTTTTTCTAAATAATTTGAAAGTTGTTAATTAGTACTTGATAAATATGATAATAATGTTGAATCGTCCCCTTTTATTGAACAAAATTAGATTCAAATCTTAAATCAAAAGTAGTATGACAAATTTCTCACTTTCAATATTTAAAACAATTTGCATATTAGTTATGAAGCCTCAACTACAGATACAAAAGTTATGACTAATATCTAACTATAGCCACAAAAATTAAGACTTTGTGGTATATATATAAAATACTATAAATTGTTAACTGTTTAACTTAAAATTAGTTTAATAGGTCAAATCGAGTAAATTTATATTTTAGGATACCAACAATCGATTTGATACATTTTCTCAAATATAAATGATAAAAAAAATAATGAAAAGGAAATCAAATGTAAAGTAAAAGAACAGAGTTTCCTTATTGACAGCTTTTTTCTCGTATCTTATTTTGTTTGACATGCCAGAAATATAATGTTGTGATTAGTAAGTAAGAGAATAATTTCTTAGAAGGGATACAATATGGGGGAAAGGATTTAAAGTAAAACTATCCGTAACTGCTCCCCTAATATCTCGCCCACCCTGTACTTTCATAATTATGTTCTCCGCACGTTACGCTAAGAGTCTGTAATTAATCGAGGAGTTACACCAAATCCTGCTTTATTTAAGATTGACTGATTTCCCTCTTTTTTGTACTTACATGGCTTTGATAGATTCTTCGTGCTGGCTCATAAATAATATAATTACAATACAAACGATACAGGTATTGACGATTGCAATACAAATAATAATGGTTCTGAATAACTCTTAACTCAATTAGTTTCAGACTCAACTTTTCTATGACCATATAATATTCGAGAAAAAAAATCAGAAATTGCCTATTTTACAACTGTTAATTGAAAAATAGATACAATTTCAAAAGTAATCAAAATTTAATCACTTTTTCATTTAGAAATAAAATTTGAACAGAATCGCCCTTAAAAATTGGAAAAAATTCCAGTATAATATGCTGGAATTCGAAATTTTTACATACTAGATTCAGCATAATATGTGTTGGAATTTCATAATATTCTGAAAGTTTATACGCATAAACTCCATAATCTAGCATATTATGCTGAAACTTTTCGTGTTTCAGCTAAAATAGTAGTATTTTTTAATTAGTTTGCAAATGCTGATTATTTTTTGGTTACCGATCCAAAAAGTAACTAGGTCATGCTATTTTCACTTAATATTCTTGATACATATCGAGATTCAATTTGTCCAAATGATAAATTTATTTTTCATCAATACAAAACATCCAATTATGCAACTTTCCCTTTCATTTGTATCTTCGGAAACAAATTACTCGCAGAAGTTTCTAAAGCTAAAATTTTGTCTAACCTCACATTTTATACGCTCAGTGGAATAAAACGTGAAGAGGAAAAAGAGAAACCGTGACTTCTCGATGCTTCTGATCTTACACTATAAATCACCTACTTCCCTAAACCCTGGCATTTCCAAATAACCCAACTTCTCAATATCATTCTGCTGCTTTGAAGTTTGTTCTCAAATTTCAAGGTCGATCTTAAGCAAACAACTTCTAATCCAAGCTCAATCAGATAAACCCCAATTTCTTTTACACGAATTATTATTTCTCATCTGTCAATTTCGTTCGGTTCTGTTAGGGTGTAATTCGGTGATGGTTTTCTTTTCTTCTAAAATTTCCTCCTTTTTTTTTTTTTTTTTGGTTTGTGTTTTGGTTCCAGGATCTTGTCTAGAGCTATTTATCCATCTAATTTTGTTTGGCTGTTGGAGAATTGGGAATGTCTCATATCCTTCTGATATGTTTCTTTTCTCTGATTTTCTTCATGCTAATCTTCATCGGTTTTTTCTTTCCCTTTTCATAAACAAGGTTCTTTCTTTTTTCATTTGTTTGGTCGCTTAGATTTTAGTTATTTTGGGTTGTTTGCCTAAAATTGGGTAAGGGCGGATTTAGGAGGGCGGAAAGTGATTTACTCTGATACTGCCGTCGAAAAATTACACTTTACATATAAGGCAAAATCTATTTTATGACTTTATATATTTTATTTTGAATCTCCTTCATATTGTCCAAAAGCATAGCTCGGGTTCAAAACCTTTGTAAGAGATCCTTGGTTCAATTCTGGCCACATTCTTTTTTAATTTTTTAACTTTTCTATTTTGAACCCCTTAGCAAAAATTCTGCCTCCGCCGCCGGGTAAGAGTACAACAATAACAAACCCCGTGTAATCCCATAAGGGGTACGAGGAGGATAGTGCGTGCGCAACCTTACTATTATCTCAAGATAGAACTTTTTCTGGGGTAAGCTCTTATTTTTTCTATTGGTGCTTATTCATGTACAAGCTCATTTGATCCTTTTGGTTGGTTGCCTAGAAATTGGGGGAAGAATCTAAAAATAGAGCCTTTGTTAAAAGTATAATATCTCGTACTATTTAATTAACCATTCTTTCATAACATGATCTTTCTGACATTCATGCATATTTTTGTCAAACGATAAACAAGATTCTTTCTCCATTCGTCTGGTTGCTAAGAAATCAGGTGGGGTCGGGGGATTTAATTTGAGCCCTTTCAATTGTGATCTCTCATATTGATAATACTTCAGATAAGAGGCGAATGCAGCCTATATAAAGTGAGTTCAAGTGAACCACTATTTTCTACGGGGAATATATATGTGAAAAGTTATTAAAATATCAATGAATATTAAATTTTGAATTCATAATTAAAAAAATACAATGAATTCAGTGCTAAGAACTTTAAAGGTTGGATTCGTCAAGTTTAAATTTTCATTCTTCATAAGCTCGTGATCTTACCTTCAGCTATGGGGTCCAAAGATTAGTTTTTTTTTCCTTCTCTTTGGTTAGATGTTGCCATACTTTAATTCGATCCCTACCTGTTTTGACCTTAACTTAAGCTAACGCGGGAACCAGAGAGATAGATATCGTGAAAGGGCTCAAGCCAGGGAAAATCACAAGACCAAGCAACCTAAGAATGATGGATTAACTCCTGAACAAAGACGAGAAAGGTTCCTCCTTCGCCAATTTTCTCCAAAAGTCTCGTGTTTTAGGGCGATTAGCTTGTGTTCCTAACACGGATGTTGTGTTTAATATCTCAACAGGGATGCAAAGGCACTTCAAGAAAAGGCGGCAAGGAAAGCAGCACAGGCGGCGGGTGGAGGGAATTTCGAGAAATCGGAAAGTTATAACATCAAGAAGAAATAGTAGGGAGCTTGTTTAAGTAGATTAGGTGAAGGGAATTAATCTTGTGGGTGAATCTGGCATTTGTTATGGATTCTTGAGGTCATTGTTTATCATGTCATTTCAAGTGTCTGAAACTTTTTATTCTCAGTAGTTGTTGTCTGGCATGTATGTTTGGCTTTTGGACCTTTAACTTGTGTCTGATCTTCAATGAGAATTCCTATTGTGATTAATCTTACTGGTTTCTCATTTTTTAAAGAATATAATTAGATGTAAAATGGTATATTTGTTGTCATTTTGTCACCATCTTATGTCTATTTTGTGATAATGGTATATTTAAGGAAATAGTTGCATTTGTTTGAGTATGTGTAATGTGCAGCGCTAGCGCTAATTGGGACAGTACATATGCGGTGATTAAGTCACATTTCAAGAGTTAGAGATTATAACAACTACAGCTATGTTTAATTTTCTTAATATTAGACAAACTTTTGCGAGAAGAATACATGCAAGAGGTCGTAGCTGTAGGTAGTGGCGAAGCCAGAATTTCTTTTAAGGGTATTAAAACTTGAAAGAAGTAAAAAAGTTTGCTGACAAAGGGTGTTCAATATATGTTATATATATCTAAAATCTAATATTTTACTTATAATATAGTATAATTTTCGTAATATTGAGACGAGGGCCATTAGCAAAAGATGGCTTCGCCCTGATCGTAGGTAGATAATCATCCTTTAATTTGGAATTTAGTCATACATACATGATAATAATCATACAATAAGGCTAATATAGCGATAAGATTGTGAAAACAACATTCTCTAACCAAACATAACATATTATCTTAACGGATGTATGAATCTTAACAATGATGTGGGATATTGCGGGTACTTTGTTGTGGGAACAAGCATCATTTATTCATTTTGATTGATATATTATGATATCCAGCCTTAGATTGCATCTACTTAAATTTTCTAATGTAACTAGTAAGGCTACTTAACCACACATAATCTGGCGACTGGCAATAGCAATTTAATTTTTTAAAGAAAGAAGAGTGTCAGTACATCTTAATACATTTCTATCGTTATGCACACTGCGGATAAAATTAAAAAAGAAACATGATCCGATTTAAGTAATGAATTGACCAAGTGATATTGTAGTTTGAACCCTTGGATGTTGATGTATGGCTATAATTTCATATTTTAGTATATTCTTACATTTTATGTGCTTTAATGTTAAACTACACTTTATTTGTGCATAATGGAGTCTATTTTATGTGTAGGTACATTGGAGATGAAAGTAGAGCAAAAGAAATATTTAAAGTCTAAAGCGTGCTTGAAAACAGTTGAAAAGAAGAAAGAAAGAAGTGAGCAGCAGAAAAATGAGGAAGCTGGCGAAGCGAGCTATTGAGCTCCCGTTAGAGCTGGCGAGGCAAGCCTTTGAGCTCGCGTGGGAGCAGGCGACGTGAGGGATAAGGCGAGGTTGAGCTCGCGTGGAGGCAGGCGTCGCATGGTCTGGGGCGAGGTTCATCTCGCGTTTTACCTCGTGAGGCACGGTCTGAGGCGAGCCTGATCCGGATTTTGAAGGCTTATTTTGTCTCCTTGTTTGACTAGGACTTGGGCTATGTCATTTAGGTCTTTTCCTGCACATATAAATAGACATTAAACACCATTTTTGAAGGAGTTTTGCGACCGGATGCAAGGATAGCTCGTGAAACACCCGTTGGGGGAAAGAATCATCGATTTCTACATTCCTTCATCTTTACTTTATAATTTATTTATGCAAATACTTGAGATATTGTTACTGTGAGTATGAGTAGCTAAACTTCTAATCTAGGGTTTTGATGGAACCTATTGGAGGATGATTTTCCTGTTACGTTAATATAGATTTGCAGTAGCTTTTTCTCTATTTGTTCAACTACGTTTATATTGTAGTTGGTTGAATAGCTCTCAATCGACTGTGCCTATTTAGTGTGTATTACTCGGAAGAGAGTGCATATTTAGGTAGTTGTTGAACAACATCACTCCTAACGTATATGAGGGATCAATACGGAGGGTTTAAAGGTGGGATTAGGAATAACGAAATATTGATGCGATCCGAGTGAGCCGTAACTTAGTGCTAGTTAGCGTAATTCGGAAGAATATGTCTAGTAAATTGTGGTAGTTACTCGGGAGAGAATTACGACACTCAGAGAGCTCATGATCGGTAGAGAAAACTTAGGCAAATTTATAGGAAATGTAGCGGAAAGGATTCCGACAATAGGGTAAATCGGAACCTTAGACCATTCCAATTCTTGTCTACAACATGTTCGTAGTTAGTTATTAATTACTGCATTTTCATTACGTGATATTTAGTTAGGAAACATCCAAATTGTTATTTAAATATTTCTGAATATTGATTGCGTGAATTTGTGCGAGACTAGTAGTTGTACTTAATAGGTTAATTCTCTGTGGGATTCGCCTCCGGACTTGTTAACCGGAATATATTTGCAGTGACCGCTTAGTCCTTTTTATAAGGCATAGTTGGGCGTGATCAAATTTTGGCGTCGTTGCCGGAGAATTAACGGTGTTATTAATTACAGCTAAAAGAAGTGCTAGAACTCTTAGTGTAGTCAATATTCTTCATTTTAAACTAAATACATTTAAATTCTAACGTTTGTAGTCTTGGGTGTTACAAGTGCATGCCTAGAAACTCCTCAAGAACTGATGAATTGTTCGAAGCATTGTCAGATTCTGAGAAAGTTTTCAAGGCACTGAATCGTGCAAACAGCAACAGAACTCAACATAACAAATCGAACCAGACATGGATGACGGAATAGAAAATCCAAACAACAAAAATAATGCGAATGACCCGAACAATCAGGGTGTGGTGCCTCTTGTGCCAGAAGCAGCATTGTATGATTGGGCACAACTCACCGCCGAAAATCTGGCAACCGCAATTACAGTCCCTCAGATACAAGCGGAATCATTTCAAATCACAACAACATGCTACATTTGTTGCAGAACAAGGGACTGTTCTCAGGGTCTTACATTGAAGATCCTCAGCAATATCTGAAAAATTTCATGTCGATATGTGTCACGCAAAGGCAACCTAATGTAACACAGGAAGCTAATACAGCTGTTATTATTTCCATTCTCGGTGACGGGAGAGGCTCAGACTTGGCTTAATTCACTCCCCATAAACTCAATCACTACTTTGGAGGAATTAATCAAGCAACTTTTGAACAAGTTCTACCCATCCAATAAGACTGCCAAACAAATTGATTAGATATTGAGCTTCAGGCAGAGACCAACAGAAACACTACAAGAAACGTGGAAGAGGTTCAAGGGTATGCTGGTTAAGTGTCCACGTCGTGGCATTCTAGATCAGATGTTGGGGCAGAGGTTCTACATGGGATTGGCAGACAACTTAAAGGCCAATGTTGATGTTTCAGCAGGTGGGGCATTTTTGAGCAAATCATTCAGAGAATGCAAGATCCTACTTGATAAAATGGCTCAAAACTCAGGATGGATGACAAGAGACTCTACGATCACTCATGTCGTTCACTCAGTGGCTTTGGACCCAAACAACTCCATAGCCGAAAATATGGCCACTCTAATGACGCAAATGAGTATCATCACCAAAAAGATCGATGAATCAGGTCAGAAGCAGCAGGTACACATAGTTGATGCGACTAACGGGGGCTTATGTGCACCATGCATTAATCAACCATATGTATGCTCTCGGAGTACGGAAAGTGACAACCAGCACTATCGGGAAGATATGAACTATGTGGCCAACTATGGAGGACAGAAGCAAGGTGGTCAGAATTAGGGGCAACAGAATCAGCAATATAGACCCGCACAACAGCAGTACAATAATAGCAATAATTCTGGAGCCATGCGACCACATGGTCAAGTTGTGCCGTACCAAAGCCGTACCAAAGGCAACAGGGATACAACCAGCAAAATCAACAGCCTCAATAATAGCAAATAGTGAGACAAGATGATGGGTTGTCTGAAATTAAAGGAATGCTGCAACAATTGATTGGGTCCAATGGAAAAATGCAAGAGAGAGTGGATGCACATGAATAAACGATAAAAGGCATTAATGGCTTTGAATAATTTCCCCCAAGGGACGTTACCTGCAGATACACAGTCAATCCAAAAGAGCAGGGCCCGAAACAACTTATGACAGTGAGTCTAAGAAATGGTAAAGACCTAGATCTAGAGCAAGAAATTACTCGCGAAAGCCGACCAACTGAAACACTTATGCCAGTACCCATCGAGGTAGATGATTTAACAAGGTTAACTGATGTGCCGATACAATATGCACAAGAGAGCACAAGCAAAGAAAAAGAGTTTGCGAATGAGACTGAGGTAGCACAAGAAACGACAGTAGAAGCAGTGCTTGAGCAGGATAAAACTCAAATCACATGAAGGAAGCGACCTCCAGCACCATTCCCACAAAGATTGACCAAATATTAGAAGGATGAGCAGTATAAGAAATTCATGGAGATGTTGAAACAAATCCAGATGAACATTCTACTGATTGACGCCTTGAGGGAGATGCCCGGGTATGCCAAAATGATGAAGGATTTGATGTCTCGTAAGTTCGACTTTCAAGACTTGGCCACTGTTACACTAATCCAGACCTGTAGTGCTGTCATGACGAGACCCATAGCTGAGAAGTTGTCAGACCCAGGGATTTTCACAATCCCATGCACAATATGTAGCTATGCTTTTGCTAAAGCATTGTGCGATTTAGGGGCAAGCATAAACTTGATGCCCTTGGCTATCTACAAAAGGTTAGACATTGGAAGAGCAAAACCCACATCCATGTTACTACAACTAGCGACCGGATAGTGAAGAGGCCATCAGGTATCCTTGATGATGTACTAGTGCAGGTTGGAAAGTTTGTGCTTCCAGCAGATTTTATCATTCTGGACTGCAGGGTTGACGAGGAGATTCCCATAATTTTGGGAAGACCATTTTTGGCCACTGGGAAAGCTCTAATTGGTTGTGAAATTGGAGAGCTAAAAATGAGACTGAACGATGAAGAGATAACATTCAATGTGAAGAAGTCTATATGGCGACCAAGTAAATTTGCTAACTGCTCTCTAATAGAAGTTGTGGATGTAATTTTGAAAGAGGAAGATGAAACTCTGAACGCTAAAGACCCTCTAGCAGCCTGTCTCATGAACTTAAAAGAAGTAGATGGAGAGGACTTGGCGGAGTGGGTTCTGGCTCTTGAAGGCCAAGGGTTGTGGAAAAGAGAGCTCGAATTTGAGTCTTTGCACTTAGAAGAAAGAAAGACTCTTCCAGCTAAGCCATCGATCGAAGAGCCACCACAATTGGAACTGAAACCGCTACCACCTCATCTCAGGTATGCTTTATTAGGACCTAACTCAACTTTACATGTTATTATCTCATCTGGTTTGTTAGATGTGCAGGAAGAACAACTTTTGCAGGTATTAATAGAGTACAAAACTGCAATTGGTTGGACCATTGTAGACATTAAGGGTATCAGCCCGGCCTTCTGTATACATAAGATTTTACTGGAAGACGGTCACAAACCTTCCAGAGAACATCAAAGAAGGTTGAACCCAACATGAAAGAAGTCATGAAAAAGGAGGTGATAAAGTGGTTAGATGCGGGAATCATTTTTCCCATCTCCGATAGCCATTGGATTAGCCCAGTTCAATGTGTACCAAAGAAAGATGGAATGGTTATTGTGCAAAACGAGAACAACGAGCTGATCTCAACAAGAACAGTCATGGGATGGAGAATTTGAATGGACTACAGAAGATTGAACAAGGTCCCACTTCAGTTTTCTGGATAGATACTCGGGTATAATCAGATATCTATTGCTCCGGAAGATAGAGAAAAAACATCATTCACCTGTCCATATGGCGTCTACGCTTTTCGGAGAATGTCGTTCGGCCTATGCAATGCACCCACCATATTTCAAAAGTGCATGATGACCATCTTCACAGATATGGTTGAAGACATAATGGAAGTCTTCATGGATGATTTCTCAGTGGTGGGAGACTCATTCGATGACTGCCTTAAGAATCTGAAAAGATGTGTGGAGACTAATCTGGTGCTCAACTGAGAAAAGTGTCATTTCATGGTACATGAAGGTATAGTCTTGGGGCACCTAGTGTCAAGTAAAGGCATTGAGGTGGATCGTGCAAAGGTTGATGTGATAGAAAAGTTACCACCACCCACTTCCGTCAAAGCAACAAGAAGTTTCCTTGGCCACACCGGTTTCTACAAACGGTTTATAAAAGATTTCTCCAAAATTGCTAACCCCTTGTGTAAACTGCTTGAAAAAGATCACCCTTTTGTGTTTTCTGATAACTGCAGGGTAGCGTTTGAGGAGTTGAAGAAGAAACTGGTGACTACACCAATCATAATGGCCCCCGAATGGGGGCAACCTTTCGAACTGATGTGCGATTCAAGCAACTATGCTTTGGGAGCAGTTCTTGGGCAACGAAAAGATAAAGTTATGCATCCGATATACTACGCAAGTAGAACCTTGAGCGATACCCAACTGAATTATACAGTGACAGAGAAGGAGATGCTAGCTGTGGTGTTCGTATTTGATAAATTCAGGTCATACATGATAGGCTCAAAGGTAATTATTTACACTGACCATGATGCCCTCATGTACCTAATTGAGAAAAAGGAGTCAAAGTCGCGCCTAATTTGATGGGTGCTACTGCTACAAGAGTTCGACACTTCGACTTGGAAATCTGGGACCGAAAGGGAATAGAAAACTAACTTGTTGATCATTTGTCTAGGCTTGAAGGAGCGGGAAAAAAAGGTTGAGGTGAAGGAAATCATGGAGACTTTCCTAGATGAACAACTCTTAGCAACGAGCCTCGAGGCTACACCATGATATGGAGATATTACAAATTACCTCGCAAGCGGTATTGTTCCCTATGACTTGTCTCCTGTGCAAAAGAAAAAGTTTTTTCGTTATTGTCGCATGTATTTCTGGGATGAACCATATTTGTTATGTTTTGTCATGATAACATGATCCGGAGATGCATTCCCAAGATAAATCAATCTTCTGTTTTGCAGGCATGTCATGCTTCACCGTATGAAGGACATTTTGGAGGTCTAAGGACAACGACTAAAGTGTTGGAGTCAGGTTTTTATTGGCCGACGCTGTTTAAAGATGCACACTTCTGGGTGAAAAGTTATGATGAGTGCCAATGGATGGGGAATATTTCCCGTCGACATGAGATGCCCATGAACCCAATTCAAGAGGTGGAAGTATTCGATGTATGAGGAATCAACTTTATGGGACCATTTGTCAGCTCATATAAAAACAAGTACATACTTGTAGCGGTGGAATATGTCTCGAAATGGGTAGAAGCTATGGCACTTCCAACAAATGTTGCGAAGACAGTTATTGGTTTCCTAAGAAAGAACATCTTCACCCGATTTGGCACTCCAAGAGCTATCATCAGTGATGGGGGCACCCACTTCTGCAACCGAGCCTTTGCAAAGTTGTTAGAGAAATATGGTGTTCGCCATAAAGTTGCTACTCCATATCACCCACAAACAAGTGGGAAAGTCGAGGTGTCAAACAAAGAAATCAAGAGTGTTTTGACCAAAACTGTAAATGCTACTTAGAATGATTGGGCGAGAAAATTGGATGATGCACTGTGGGCTAACCGCACTGCATTCAAAACTCCGATTGGTATGTCACCGTATAAATTGGTGTTTGGAAAGACATGTCACTTGCCGGTGGAGTTAGAGCATAAAGCCTTCTGGGCGTTACGACAATTAAATATGGACTTGGAGGCCGCTAGAACTAGTAGAGTCACAGAGGTGCATGAACTTGACGAGTTCCGTTACCATGCTTTTGAGAGTACAAGGTTATATAAGGAATGAATGAAACTGGTGCACGACAAAAACATTATTGAGTGAAATTTTAAGCCGGGAGATGTGGTATTATTATTCAATTCGAGATTGAGGTTGTTTATGGACACATTGAAGTCAAGATGGTCAGGACCATTTCGTGTGCTAGAGATTCATCCCACCGGAGCCGCTAAGATTGCTTCAGAAGATGGTTCTTGCAAGTTCAGAGTCAATGGTCATAGGTTGAAACAATATTTGGGCATGGATGAGACGAAAGTAGTATCGGTGACTCATTTGCTAGAGCCAACAATGTTAAGCGAGCCTTAAGTCGATTGCCTGCATCGTGCCGCGACGTTAAATCAGGCGTTTCATGGTAGGCAACCCATTGTAATGTTGTATTCGTCATGTCGTGATGTTAACTAAGCCGCTCATTAGGAGGCAACCCAATTCGTAGTTGATTTTTAGCGTAATTAGAATTTTTCTTTTCATTTGTAGGAGCTAACATGTTTGCAGGCAATTTTGGCGGATCGTGCACTAAACCTCGCGTCGCTAGGTCCCCAGCGAGCTAGGCCAAATGGAAAGCCTCACGTCTCCAGCGTTATTTCTCGCGTGGGAGCTCGCCTCGCATGGGTTACAGCAAGGTGAAACGTGCATACTGTCTCGCTTCGCGTGCCCCACATCTCGCGTTGGAGCTCGCTTCACACGGGATATAGCACGTCATTAGCCTCGCATCGCCAGGTAAGTATTTTTTTCCGGTTTTCTTTTAATCCTTTTGTTTTGTTCCTTTTAAAACCCCTCCCTTAAAATATAAACTAAATGCCTCAAACATCACTCATAACAATCTCACACACTCACGTCTCAAGAATCATCCCTCACAAACCCTTTGAAGACAAGCATTCTTTGCTTTTTCCTTCACTTGCAACATCAATTCAAGGGCAATCCTTCCTCTAAAACATCTAAGTTATGATTTCTACATCCATTCTTTGGCAATTTCGAAGTTGGTGAATGCATGTCATTGGATACAAATTTTTGGGGTTGTTCTTCATTGTAACAATGTGTTTGTGTGTCCCAACCCCATGAACCCCATAGGAATGGTGTTGTTATTGTGTGAACAAGGGGTAGCACGGAACTCCCAAGCCAAATTTGGAAGGTGAGGCAATCCCTCATCCCTACAAGCACTCCTATGGCACTAGTGCATGCTAAGTGTTTGCCATAATGCCTCAAAGGCACTCTTTGTCCCCATTGGAGCCCGAGTCTCCGGGATTGTGAGACTAGTGCTATGTAGCCATGCACCACTTTAAAATTTTAAGTGTGGGGTGGCTCACTGGTAGCCCGATGCTTTGAATTTGTAGGAAGCATCCATGTGTCATTATTTGATTCTCATACTAAGAAAAGATGAAGTGAATTCTGAGTAACCTCGGAAGATATGGAAAATCATGTGTTGAACTCTTAAGTGTGGGGTCGCAAGACCATGTTTTGAATGTTGCAATACGTCCTAAACTGATTAATGCTCACTTGTGTAAATACAAATATGCCTCAAAGGAAGGACACCGGTAAAGGCAAGGCCACATCCATTGCTCCGTCTAGGGCTAAGGTCTTCCTCCGCACCTCTACCGAAGAAGAGAAAAGGGGGTGAAGCCACTTCAAGTCAAGTTGAAGGACTGCAAGCAGTGGCAGCTATAGCAGCCACTCGCCCACAATCTCAAGGACATAGGAAGTTTGGACTCAAGAACATACCTCCACATGTTAAGGACTAGTACAAACGTTGTAGGCTGAGACATATACATCCATAATATGCTATTCATGAGCGTTGCCTACAAGCCAAGTACCAAGTATTCTGGAGAGGTATTAATGAGTTGGGGCTGAGTTATGTGTTCAAAAATACCAGGGATATCAATATCATTCTGGTTCGAGAATTTTATGCCTGTTTTGATCCAAAGGATCCCGAGCAGCTGGTGCCCATTCGGGAAAGGTTGATAGATTTTTTAGCCTCAACAATATGCAATTTCTTAGGTGTTCCGGATGTTCCTCAGGAACCCTTGGACAATTTCATCACCCGTCCTACATATCGAGAACAGAGACACACTCTTTGTGGTGTCAATTCTGTGGCGGAGTGGGTTCGGGATAAGAAAACCAATCGTCATAGAAAATTCCCCAAGAAGAAGATGAGGGCAGAGGCTCAAGTATGGCTGAAATTGATTAATACACGACTCCTACCTTGCAATCATGACACTCTTATTAGCCGTGAGAGGACGTGTGTGCTATATTTCCTCATGACTGGCCAAAGGGTGAATGTGGGTCATTTGATCCGCTACCAGATGACTCAAGTGAGAACTAGTAAGAGAATTGATCGAATTCCCTTTGCAAACACGTTAACACAATATTTGAGGCATAAAGAGGTGGATGAGGAGAAAGCTTTCGATCACATCATTGATCAGCCCCTAGGACTAATGGACATTATAAGTGTCCGGGTTAAGAAGGAGACTGCTATGCCATCAATGACAGGTGCCGAGAGCAATGCTCGCGATGACAGCTTTATGGCCCATCTTTATGGGATGATGGACTTGCAGCTTCGGATTGGGGGACGTTGTGCCACTACAGAGGAGAGAGCCATATTGGAGGAGTGTTTTCCGCTCAATGCTCATGCTCAGCAACTGGTTGGGCTTGGTGATGGCTACAGACTCCCAGAGGATGGGGATGTCAACACACCTGAGCAGTCCGAGGTCGAGCCGGAGCAGTCGGATGATGATGATGATGATAATGAGGAGGAGGAGGAGGAGGAGAAGGAGGAAGCAGAAGATGAGGAATGGGCAACCTTCGAGGATGAAGGCGATGATGAGGCTTGATCAGGGAGTTTTCATACACCCTACTTGTTATTTTTCTTGTTTTGTCTGTTTGATTATACACTGAGGACATTGCATGAAATAAGGGTGGGGTGGTAACTTGTAAATATTAGTCTTGTTTTAGTTATTTTTTTTTATATAATGTACTATTTTTTTTAGTTAGTGTCGTCTTAGCCTTTTAGAAAAAAAATGATAAAAATATGTAGTGTCGTCTTGCTAAGTAGAAAAATTAGACTCTTCCTGATGATGGATATCTTAGACAGTTTTCTTGAGGGAATTAAGTCTAAAGGAAAAAAAAAGATTTTCTTTGTAGGTAGTGTAGTAATTTCCCCTTATTTTTTCTTTGTACCGCAGTTCTTTTTCAAGGGTTTTAGTTGAACCGGGTGAAGTTAGTTTTAATTTTTAGGAGTAAAAACCACTGGGCTATGAATTGAATTGCAGAGATATCTCTTAACTTTGTTATGCCTTGAGAATAGTGAGTACTCTGGTTGTGACGCTTAGGCTCAATGTTTGACTCTAGTATAAATACCTTAAATTGTAGATTCTTAAATTTAATTAACTGTTTTGACTAGAGTGTCATGATAAAATCAATCATGAGTGAGTTATGTGCCATGTCTGTGTGAGGTTTGCATGTATTCTGTGCATTGCAGTTGATGTCTAGAACTTGGCCCGTGTATGTGCGAAGCGAAATAGTAGTCTTGTTCAGTCTGGGAAGTGATAGAGGCGTTTCTTTGTTGAGCCAAATGTATATAGTTTACCCGCCTAAATATCATATAACGTAGTTAACCCCTTTGAGCATGTAATCATGTTTCTTTGGTAATCACATTACAAGTAAGACTGTTTATTTGAATTGACCATATATTTAAACCTTGTCACCTCTCATGAGCACTTGAATTGTGATAAATTATGTAAAAGTTGAAGTGTGGGGTGGTGGTTTGGCTTTTGAGTGGAACAAATGAAATAAGGAGAAAGGTGCACCGTTTTGAAAAGAAAAAAAAATATCAATAAAAGCCACTTGGATTGAAATAAAAAGAAAAAATATACATATAGTTGTATTGTATAAAAAAATAATTCTTGATTATGGTGGCTAGTGATGTAATTGTGCTTAAAGAAGTATGGGGTAATATACATTGATGTGAAGGTGGAGTTTTGGTTTGACATAAGTATAGGCTTGAGTGTTGAAGTATATGCATTAAAGTGCTTAAAGGAGGTGTAGTCTCTCATATCTAAATATATCCTACCTGACCCGCAACCTACATTACAATCAAATAAAGTCTTACTTGATCCTAGATTGAATAAACTCGATTAGTAAAGTATTACACTACGGGCAAGCCTATGGTGCATCATTTGTGGCATATGAATGTTATTTCTGATATAGAGTGAATTCTTCCTATCTTGAGTTCCTACGGTCTTAAAATTTATTGTGTGTGGAACTAATCTCTTTTGTTGTATGAGGGCACGTGATTCATGATGGAGAGGTAATGTCGTTGACCTCCATGTTAGAGTAAGTAAGTGAATTATGAATAATGCATGGTATTTGTGAGTCAAATCTTGAGGTGAGGATGTTACACCTTTGTGCTTAGTATATTTTAAAGATTCTTGGTGTGACGAGTTAAGGGAATTGCTTAAAAAGGTCGTGCCTATAAGTGTAGTTTGATTGCTCGAGGACGAGCAATGTTTAAGTGTGAGGTATTGATGTGTGGCTATAATTTCATATTTTGGTACATTATTTACCTTACATTTTATGTGCTTTGATGTTAAACTACACTTTATTTGCGCGTAATGGAGTCTATTTTATGTGTAGGTACATTGGAGATGAAAGTAAAGCAAAAGGAATATTTAAAGTCTAAAGCGTGCTCGAAAATAATTGAAAAGAACAAAGAAAGAAGTGAGCCGCGGAAAAATGAGAAAGCTGACGAAGCGAGCTATTGAGCTCGCGTTAGAGCTGGCGAGGCGAGCCTTTGAGCTCGCGTGGGAGTAGGCGACGCGAGGAATAAGGCGAGGTTGATCTCGCATGGAGGCAGGCGTCGCATGGTCTGGGGCGAGGTTCATCTCGCGTTTTACCTCGCGAGGCACGGTCTGAGGCGAGCCTGATCCGGATTTTTAAGGCTTATTTTGTTTCCTTGTTTGACTAGGACTTGGGCTATGTCATTTAGGTCTTTTCCTATACATATAAATAGACATTAAACACCATTTTTGAAGGAGTTTTGCGATCGGAGACAAGGATAGCTCGTTGAACACCCGTTGGGGGAAAGAATCATCGATTTCTACATTCCTTCATATTTACTTTGTAATTTATTTATGCAAATACTTGAGATATTGTTACTGTGAGTATGAGTAGCTAAACTTCTAATCTAGGGTTTTGATGGAACCTATTGGAGGATGATTTTCCTGTTACGTTAATATAGATTTGCAGTAGTTTTTCTCTATTTGTTCAACTATATTTATATTATGGTTGGTTGAAGAGCTCTCAATCGACTGTGCCTATTTAGTGTGTATTACTCGGAAGAGAGTGCATATTTAGGTAGTTGTTGAACAACATCACTCCTAACGTATATGAGGGATCAATACGGTGGGTTTAAAGGTGGGATTAGGAATAACGAAACCTTGGTGCGATCCGAGTGAGCCGTAACTTAGTGCTAGCTAGCGTAATTCAGAAGAATATGTCTAATAAATTATGGTAGTTATTCGGGAGAGAATTACGACGCTCAGACAGCTCATGATCGGTAAACTTAGGCAAATTTATAGGAAACGTAGCAGAAAAGGATTCTGATAATAGGGGAAATCAAAACCTTAGACCATTCCAATTCTTGTCTACAACTTGTTCATAGTTAGTTATTAATTACTGCATTTTCATTACGTGACATTTAGTTAGTAAACATCCAAATTGTTATTTAAATGTTTCTGAATATTGATTGCGTGAATTTGTGCGAGACTAGTAGTTGTGCTTAATAGGTTAATTCTCTGTGGGATTCGACTCCGGACTTGTTAACTAGAATATATTTGCAACGACCGCTTAGTCATTTTTATAAGGCATAGTTGAGCGTGATCAAATGTAAACTAGAATTTAATGCAACTCAAAAAAAATATTAGATACACAGATATATTAATTCTAATATAGAATGTACTATGATATACAATGTTATAAATAAATGAGTGCGTAATAGGTTCATCTCTAGTGGAAGTAATGAAAATTTCGAGAGATTAGAATTGAAATTCTAATATAATAATTTTTTTTATAGATATTTTCTTACATGCGACATGGTAGGTAGAGTTATCCAATACCTATACTAATAAGAGGTAGAAGATATTCGGCCAAATAGCTGAGGTGTATGCAAAGTGACTCAAATATCACTATATTAAATTTCAATATAAGTGCTAGATGATTCCTTTTTATCTGCCTAATGCATATATTGGTGAGAAATCGCCAATCATCAAATCAAATAGTTGGAGGATTGGAGCGCATGCAAAATGATCCGAACACTCCAATTACTAGGGGTGTTCATAAAAACCCGAAAAATCGAACCAAACCGAAAACCGAACCAAACCGACCAAAAAAATTGATACTTTTTAGGTTTGGTTTGGTTTTGGTTTTGAATTTTAAAAATCGATCAAATTTGGTTTGGGTTTGATTTTAATAAAAAAAATAAATGAAAAAACCCGAACCAAACCGACTATAGAAGTAGCTATTTAGATTTTTATATAAAATTTCTAAAATTTTATGGTACGTATTAGTCGTTTGTATTTTTAGTCTAGTTCTTTAATTTTCTATTATAATAATATAATTCTTTGCCTTTACATTCCAGTTCGATTGGTAGTTTTTATTTGCTAAGTACAAGAATTTATTTCATGTTAAAAATAATCAATTTTTAATTGAGTACTTAAATTATTCATCACCATTTGATTCAATTATCATCAATATATCTTGATAAATGATAGATTTCTCAAAGAGCAATTGGTTTGATAATGTTACGTTGAAAATATAGTCGCCGAAATATGTGTTTGGTAGTGTATATCTCATATTTAAGAAAAGAACCGATAAATAACCGAAAAAATCAAAAAATCAAAAAAAGCCGAATCGATAAAAAATTAACTTAATTGGTTTGATTTCTTTTTAGAAAAAAATCGATCCAAACCGAACCATAAACACCCTACCAATTATTATAAAAAAAAATGTTATCAATCAAATGATGGTAAGAGTATTATTCCCAAAATGGAAAAGAAGGAACATGAAAAAGAGAATAGTACTATAGAAGGATAGTGTGTTATATAAAAAAATAAACTATAGAAGGACATTATGTTATGCAATTTATAAATTTAGCGAGGCAAAAAACGGCCCAAATTGACCCGATTTGAATATCCAGCCCACTACTCTGCGAGGACGAATAGAAGAGGAAAATAAGAAAAACGAACGAGAAGACGATCCAGGGAGCATTTTCAATGATCAAATACGCTCAAACATACGTATTTATGTGTTTATACGCACGTATTTTGCAGTTATAGAAGATAGGAACCTTATAGGAGAGTTTAATTTTTTTCCATGGCTTCTCAATTTCTAGGGCAAATGTGTCCTGCTTTGAATTGAAGTACCTAACCCTAGAAATTGGAGAAAGTTTTCGGGGCGATCCATTGCTAGCCCCATCTGCAATTCGGGTATAACTATTTGCAATTCAGGTATTGATTTTGGTTCACAAGCATTACAAACCCTAGAATTTGGACTCTGTTCATTTTCGTGCAAACCCTAGAATTTTTCGAATTGGTATTTTTAGGGTTTATTTGTTAATTGGGGAATGTAAAGTTCTGAATTTTCAATCTGTAGTTTTGCATTTTGCTTCAATTGTTCGTAAGTTTTGCATGTTCAGTGGTAATAAGAGCTTAATTTAATGCGAGGAGTTATTGTGTGAGCATGATAAAAAGTGAGATATCTCGTAGCTAAGACTCGTCTTTCTCGCGGGATTTTATCCAGAATGTTGAAGCTGCTGATCACAAAATGAATGTGCTTGCAGAAAATGAATGAGATATGAACACTAGTGCGCGGAAAATGCTCCCTTTTTGTGTCTTAAAATTGCGATCTGCTTTACTGTCCAATCATGCAGCATAATGAGCTTTTCTCCAACAGCTGCATTCGAGAGATTGAGATATAGTAACTGTTTGTTAGATTGAACGGTTAACAGATATCTATGAACTACAGCTATGAGCAATCAAATCCATGTAAATGCACCTGCACCCGAATGCAGAGTTTCTCTTTTATCATGTTAACAGGAAATGCTAAAAAAGGAAACCTGTTCGAGAATGTGCACATTTAGTAACTTATTTTTTGTTCTGTTTACATTTAGTAACTTATATTTTGTTCTGTTTTATTTCTCCTTAAGTTTTATCTGTTCTTTCTTCTTCCTCGTAGCACATGCCTAGTTGTCCGACATAAAACTGCTTTGCTCTGTGCAGTATTAACTCCAAAGATTTGTTCCTGTGGATATTGTCTCTTGCTTGCATGTGGTCATGTGCTGCTTCCCCCTCCCCTCTCCCAACACCACTAAAGAGAAACATTTCACCGTATTATGTCCAAAGGAGTTGATTTTGTTAGTATGTCTTTTGCCTGAGCAAGTATTATGTAATAGGTTAGCCATAGATCTGCTATAATTATAATTCCTTCTGAAACATATTGTTAATTTTTTTCTCTCCTTGGTAAAGGTGTTTCTGAGATAGTAGCCATATGTGGATTACTCATAAGAATTCAACCTTTCGTCCAATCTATATACTTTAGTTAAGAACATATCCTCGGTTTTTGCCCCCAGGGCCTAGCTCAAGTGGCAAAGGGTGGTGGATTTGTGTCTTAGGTCACAGGTTCAAGCCCCCACACCATGCAAAGCAAAGCCTGGTATTTAAGTGGAGAAGGGTAGAGGGGCGGGCCCATTATCCACCGAGTTTCGAAGGCTGCGGTTGGTCCAAAGGATCGGCCCCAGACGGATTTCTCGGTCATCAAAAAAAAACATGCTCTCTTTTTTTTGGCTTAAACAAGCACTTCGGCCGATGTGTTGAGTTATGCTGGGAATAAAAACTGGGTGTTACATATGATGTATAGGGACTTATTGCTTATACCATGCTGCATCCGAGAGCAATAGTTTAGCACGTAAATTCTATGATCCCCTGTGTTTGAACAGTTCTTTCGAACTTCTATTAACAAATTAAGGTAATTTATCAGAAGTCATGATGTCATTGATTTTCTTGGTATGTTCAAAGGGTTTCTCAATTTCATGAGCGTGAAAATTGCTGGCTATACAACTTTTTAATAAAGCTAGGTGAGATGGGAAGGGAAAAGCAGCACTGCAATTGTATGTCCAAGGAAATGCATTAGGCCATGCTTATGTGTTTGTCAAATTAAACACTCTTAACTGTAAACTTTAATGCCATCGTGTTCATGGAGGTACAGAAAGTGATAAGTTGGAAATTTTCATGTATGCTACAGCCAAACATATTCTTAAAGCAAGTCATTCCCCTTATCATATCCAAAGAAGACGTACAATTTTGCTAATAGGTAATGATACAAATCAAAAACATTTGTTGCTAATATATAATGATACCATTGTTACTTCCATTGGTGTTATTTTAATTTTTCAACGGCATCTTACTATTCTCTTGCTTGTAGGTATTTGATTAAGGATTATGTTATGGAGGGCAACACCCTGTAGCTTTTAAGGAGGTAATGCGTGGATGTAGTATTGGATCTGATCTCGTAGTCAATGCCGGGGTTGATTCCATGGGAGGATTTGTTGAAGGCGGAGTTGGTATTGGTACCAAAAGTTCTCCGCGCACAGCAGCAATTGAGAAGGTCCATGCAAAGCTAAGGTAATGCTAGCATACTCTGTTTTTTTCACCTGCCTATGTCGAGTTTTATGATTAGAAAGTACTCTGTCCATACTTATGGTGAGATTCTTTCTTGTTAACAGGCAGGAGTGTGATGGCCTACAGGAAAGGAGGAGGCAGTTAGAATTTCTGGAGGAAGTATGGAAGGCTGTCTAATTCTTGTTAGATGTTCAGATATTCTTTCTTGTAGCTTTGACATGACTGGATACTTCTTGCAGGGTGGCGATCCCCTGGAATTCAAATTGGGGGATGCTGTTTCACCTAGTGTTCAATCCACCTCACTGCCAGATAAACATCCGGATCATTTCGTGACCAGGTAATCTCTCAGGTGTTGTGTTACTGTTTCTTAATCCTGTATTGGTTACAGTAGTCTAATTTTCCCTTTGGCATTGCAGTGAAGTAAAAGGTAGTCGTGCAATTACCGCTTCACCTCATGGAGACTCGGCTGAAAGTAGCGGTCGACCTGGGGCTCCTCAGCTTTGTGAACCCAACAGTGCTGACAATCTCATGCTGTTTGACGGGGAAAATAAATTTGTTGGTAGTGATAGGGGCTGTAGACATCCCAGTAGGAGCAATGTTACTCCATCAGGGCAGTCCTCTAAGTTTAATGAAAGTCAAAATGCAAAAGAATTGGGTAACGCTACTGCTTTTGACATCCCCAGAAAAGCATACAAGCGAAGATACAGGCCCCGACCGAATCGCGACAGTGCTAGATCAAGTTCATCTGATATAGCTCGTGGTGGTCACGGCACGTCTTTGCCTTCACAACATTTTCCCAAAGAGTTAAAAGGACCGGTTTCTGATTCAGATAAAGACCAGAACTCTTCTTTGAACATTTCACGGCTGCCTAGTCCAAATGGTGGTATATCTCTCAAGTCTATGCCTTCTGATAATCAGGTGCACTTGGAAGTAGATGGTGTTAAACCAGAGTCAAATACTGGCTTTAAGAAAGACGATATGTTGGATACTGTTCCTGATGCCAGTGCTTCCAGAGGTTTGCCTGATGGACAACATGATCAGAACTCACTCACTGGTGTCCAGGAAATGCCTATCCAAGAAGCTCCTGAAAGGCCTCAATTGTCATTGGGAAAGGAAAGGGTAGATTCTGCTGGTCTTGATTGTCAGCCACATACATCTGAAAGGGAGGTTGATAATCAAGCTAGCTCCGTCCAAATGAATGGGTTCTGTAGTGGAAATGATAATAAGCCAAGCTTCCCAAATGAAGCTGAAAATAGTGGTGTAATATTGGGAACAAAGGGTTTAGATTCAGAATCTTCTTGCACCCAGACTAGCCTCAGTCTAGATGGACATAATGATTGTGAAATGTGTACCAATTTGAGTATTTTGGATTCCAACGGCGACTTAAACAAACAACTGGTAGTGCCAGAAGGGACGCCAGTTATCGGAAGTGATGTTAATGTAAAGAACGAGATGAAGGCTGATGTCAATACTTGTTTAAATAATGAGGATTTTAATCCTGGTCAACGCGATCACCAAAGTAATGGTTGTTTACCTAAATCACCAGAAGAACGTGTCAGTATTGTATCTAATTTGCAAAGTGAGGTAAAAGATAAACATATCCTGGAAAGAATGGAAGAAGTTGGCC
This sequence comes from Nicotiana tabacum, assembly GCF_000715075.1. NCBI lineage: Eukaryota > Viridiplantae > Streptophyta > Magnoliopsida > Solanales > Solanaceae > Nicotiana > Nicotiana tabacum. Next base: position 6,965,381 of record NC_134101.1, on the reverse strand, counting down.
CATCTGAATCGGAAACCGTAAGAAAATATAGTGTGCTTAAAAGGGACGATTCCAACTCCCAAAATATTTGTAATGTCGGTATTCAAGGTACGATTGGTTCCTGTATACCAAAGCATTCTGAGTGTGTATCACAGCCTAGAGTTTCAAATCTTGCTCCCGAGGGACAAGCACCTAGGATCCAGGTTGATGAAGACTCGATCTTGAAAGAGGCACATGTTATAGAGGTTGTTCTCTTTGACCTTTAAAATAATTCACATCCTCATCTACTCAAGCTTGCAGAGATCTTGCTATTACTTTTTTATCTGACGTTGTAGATCTAATGTAATGTAACAAACAGGCGAAGCGTAAAAGAATTGCAGAATTATCTGCTGTAGCCTGTCAACCTGAGAATTGTCGAAAATCTCAATGGGATTATGTACTTGAAGAAATGGCTTGGTTGGCAAATGATTTTGCTCAGGTGTGAGCTTAGTAGATCTTCGCCTCTAATGTTTCTTTCCCCTTTCTTCTTTTCTAGCTATGTGTCAAAATGCACAGTCCTGGATTGTTGGAACAGGATTTAGTTTTCTTTTGATTCTGGAATAGTATTTTCATTATTTCTTTCCAGGTTTAGGCACTTACCTGATTTAGAATATTTTTTCATGTAGGAACGTCTTTGGAAGATAACTGCTGCAGGTCAAATATGTCACCAAATTGCTTTTAGCTCACGGTTGAGATTCCAAGAACAAAATCGTAGTTGGGAGCAAAAAAGAGTAGCTCACAACCTGGCCAAAGATGTCATGGATTTCTGGCATTCTATCGAGGTATATAGGGTAATTTAGCACAATCTTAGCTTATTCTGTTTTCTTCCCAACGTCTATGTGTTTTTCAGGAAGAACATGCACTAAGGAGGCGAAAAGGGCTCATCACTGGTCTTTGTTATCTCGTTGCTAATTGTTTTATGCCCATCGGGTTAATATCCCTATTTGTTTATATGGACAGTTGTAGCTTCCTTCATTTCTGAGTGCATATTTTGCTGAGTAGTTGATATGATATGCTCCTTTCTAATCTCTCTGATGTAGGCATATGTAGGCATTTAGCATTCTCTGGTTTTGAGTTGATGCTTAAACACATGATTAGGAAAAAAAGATAGGGAGGACCAATAGGTTAAATTGTGTTTGTGGGATCTTTTGTTGCCTAATTATGTATGCTTTTCACATAATCCTTAAAAATAAAAGTCTGATTATAGCATTCACAGGATTTTCCTTGCCCTTTTAAATGCTTAGATCTGGTTTTGGTATGCTATTTAGTAGGATTTGACCGAGGATCCTAAATCTTGTGATTTACTTACCATGTAAATCTTTCCATTCATTTAATAGGGTGGACTAACTTTGAGTTGGTAGATTAAAAGTTCTTTGGATAGAAGAGCAGGTGTGATCTGATTTCTAGGCAAATGAAATTTATATTAGTTGGGATAGGCTTTTGGTTTGTTTCCTCACACTGTTAGCTGTCCATCTTGTCGAAATTAAATGAAACACAATTAGAGCAAATGTAAGCTACGAATTGAACTAAGTAGAACTTCTAGAAGTTCCTTTTGTAGTTTTTATCCAAAGGAAGAGAGGAAAGGGGGATATCATTTGATCCTTGTTATGCTTATTTCATATCTTATGGCAGGGGAAAAGCAAAAAAATGGAGTTCCCAAGAACTAAAAAAGATTACCCTATTGCTATTGGGAAGTATGCTATGGGATTTCTGAAGTACAATGACTCAGATGTTCCAAAAAGTCAAGCTGCGGCGCCATTGACTCCAGATAGGATATTTGACGGGGGAATTGTGGACACATCATCGGAAGACCATTTGACAGAGGTATGAATGTGTTTACATGTTAAACTTGAACCTGCCTCTCTTCTTGTGCTCCACTGATCTCTTTAAATCTCGTTTTGTTGTGGCATGAAAATATTTTAGACTTTTTCCTTACGGCTTAAATCAGTTCCTTCTTGGGGTTATACTCAGTGCTCCTTGTTTAGTTGGCTTATCATAGTAATTGATATTCATAATCTTTCATGCAGGAGAACCTCTTCTACTCTGTCCCGCTTGGTGCAATGGATGCTTATAGAATATCTATCGAATCTCATGTGCAACTCTGTGAGGTAAGCATATAGACCATTATAATTTGGCCAGCTTTACTTTTACATCTTCTGCAATATTGAATAGCAACTTGTGCTCCAATCATAACAATTTATTGACCTTTGTGTGAAAACAAGTATCAGCGACTCATAATCAATCATCCAACTTTTTTTATCCAAGGCCTTTTCAGGAAGGGAATCCAACTGAACTGACCTACATTCTTGTTGTGAGGACATTGCTTGGTTACTCAAGTTGGCTCTAATTGGTATTGGATGGAGCCATCCTACTGTTTTAGTCTTTTGCTCGATTATCCCTATATGGAGAAGTTTATCTATTCATGCCCAAGAGGCTAATACCTAAAGTAATGAGTGGACAGAGGGGAAAAGATGTATACTTGCTTTCTTTGATCTTATGATGGGCTGCACTTCTTGAAATTGAACTTGCTGACAAATGATGGTTTGCTAAATAAGGTAGCTTATGTATTGGGGAGAAATTGGTCTTGGAGTAAGGGAACCAAGTTAGATCAGTATTCTTGAGTTGGCTGTGTTTTATGGTCTCACACTTAATATATTTTTCCTTATAAAAAAAAAATAATCTTTGGCTAGTGTTGGTCTTTGAGAATTTAGTCTTGGCATAACACCAGGATGCATGAAAAATATGCAATGTACCTTTGATTGGTAATGGAAAAACATGGGGAAATGTGATCTCTTGCTCTGGCAGTATGTTTCAATGAGAATAACTTTTCCTACTTCACCATGTATCAAATAATATAAAAAAACTACTCCTAGCTTACTTTTATTGTCTTTAGGTTTGTGGTCAGTAGCTTGGTTGAGATCTTTTTGACGTTTCTTGAAGATCTATTTTATAATTGATAAGCTCAGTTATTATAGAAGGAAAACAAAAATATAATATCAGCTTAATCCAGTCAGCTTTGATTGTTTGGTTTTCTGCACTTAGGCTACGAATTGTGAAAAAGGTAGTTGTGTGGCTGCATTTCTTGCTCCCAATTGACGTTCTGGTGAGCGGCAAAAGCTCTAGCATCTTAGACGTCATTTACTTGAAAATTACATTTACTTTTTGGACATGGGGAATATGTTTTTAGTACTAAAGGCCGAAACTTAATGTTTTTTTTTTGATAACCGTGGTGTCCGGGCCAGCTTGCGCGAATCTCGGCTAATTCTACAGGATACTTGCTACCTCCCACTAGCAATAGGTTCCAGGTAACTCGGTCCATCAAGGCTTGGATAGAAGGGAAGAAATCACCTAGTATTTTTTGTCTCCGCTGGGAATTGAACCTGAGACCTCATGGTTCTCACCCACTTCATTGACTACTAGGCCACACCCTTGGATGCAGATTTTATGACTTTCATTGGAGAGTGGATCCACCTTTATATACTGAAGGGATGTAGTTTTTACTTTTTAGTGTCTTGTGACATATTTTACTCTTCAATAATTTTCATGTTGTTGCTTGACATAAGTATTCTGCATTTTCTGCTCTCCCTGATGGTATAGTTTGTATGTCTGATTTTCGGAACTCTAATCTGATGCATTCCCTACTTGTGTGCTATAACTTAATGAGTTTCTTCCACTGCATGCGTATGCTTTTGTTCTTCTGGTGGTAATATCTGTTTTTAAGACTGCTAATCCTGGACAGCAACATCTTACATGAATGAGTTGGTTTATCAATACCTAGCACTAAAAACACCACCATGCCAGCAGCTACAAGCTGTTAGAGATAAAGTAGAAAGAGTTGCAACTTTACTGTATATGGACAACCTTGTAACCTTGAAGGATTATGCTAGCTTTAGCTGTATGCTTTTATGTTTTCATCTTACTTGTTGATGCTGTGTATACAATCCAACCTTGTTCCTGTAAGGATTATGCTACCTCTTGCTGTATGCTTTTATGTTTTTTCCGTACTTGTTGATTCTGGTATAATATTTGAAATTCCAGAGGACAGGTAGTAGCATGCAAGAGGAGGTGGAGACATCTGCATGTGATGCAGTTGCAGGTATCTTATTTATTTTTATTTTTTGTATTTTTGGTGATTTGTCTCCTGCTCGTTCTGTTTTTTCCAGTTGCTAAATTTTTTGACCAATGAGTTTGTGCATGCATATTTTGGATCTCAAGATTGTGCAGGGGATGAAGGAGAAACAAGTGCATATCATAGGTCAGTTGCCTTAGAAGGTAGCAAATCATCAAGACTTCCCCAGAAGACACGGAAGATCCACCTGAAGGCTTACAGTGGTAGACCATATGATGTTGGTGCTGATTCACTATTTACTCAATGTGTGGAAAATAGAGTTGGCCCTCATCAATCTATGCTTCTGGGGAAACGACCAGCAAGCAATGTTAATGTGTCTATTCCAACCAAGCGTGTGCGTACTGCTTCAAGGCAGAGAGTTCTTAGTCCCTTCAGTGCATCAACAGCTGGATGTGTTCAGTTTCCAACCAAAACAGATGCTTCAAGTGGTGATAGCGGTTCATTTCAGGATGATCACAGTACATTGCATGGTGGATCTCAGATGAATAGCTTGGAAGTTGAATCTGAGGGTGACTATGAAAAGCATTTACTGTTCGACTCTGCTGAAGTATCAAAACCTAAAAAGAAGAAAAAAGCAAAGCATCTGGTACTTGACAAGTTGCTATGTCTCAGAAGATAAATTAAGGAATTTGAATTATATGCCGTTCACCTTTTCTAAGATTGCCAGCTGTTTGCATTCTCATTGTTGCAGGGTTCTGCATATGGGCAGAGATGGCATGTTGATTCTAATTATCAAACCAACCAGGTAATTTCCTTTTTCCATTCAACATTGAGACTCAGTAATCCGCTGAAATGTGATGATATTCAGAGGCGGACCAAGGATTTCGAAGTCGCTAATGCACCACCACTTTTAGTGTAAATCTATCATTTACCATAGAAACCAGATAAGGCCGTGCATTTTGTTGGGTTTGTCAGTTTTGGATTAATTTCTGTTCATGTTATTAGCTTAACCCTTACAGAATAACAATAAGTTCGATTTTCTCTCTCTTTATTCACATATATTGAATAGAAAAAATAACAAGCCAAGCAAGTTCCTCTATCAATTAGATAATTTGATGAAATGAATAACTCAATTTTGGTACGTTTTTTGTTTCAGTTAAATTAATTGACCTTTAAATTGTTGATATATTTATTTATCTCAAATTCTGAAGAATTCAATCTTTGTCTTGCAACTAGAGTTCCTACTACTAGCAATGCTATGATCTTGCATTCCTCCGGTAGGGGCAAGGAAAAGGTAATTACAGAAGACGCATGTCCAATTTCGTCACGGATTGGAGAAGTGGACATGTCCTTATGGATGGAGGATAAACTATTAAACTTTGGGAAGTTCTTAGGTGTTTCTTTTGAAGGGAAGGAAGAAAGGGTGCTGGAACTGTTGAGGGAGATTGAGCAACAACCTTGTTACGAAGGCGCGGGGAGGGAGTTGGGTAAAGGTGTTAATCAAAATAAAATAGGGGATGTAGTGGTGTATCAGAGAAGGGGTCGAGTGTGTGACATGGAGAAAGGGACCTCGTCAAGGGGGGGTGGGGAAATGGGGGCTATTGTTGCTTATGGAAGTTAAGATCCTTTCATGGAATGTCAGGGGGATGAATGACCCAAACAAAAGGGCCATCATCAAAGTGAGAGTTAGGGAGTGGGGTGCCAACCTAGTTTGTTTTCAGGAGACCAAAATGGAAGTTTTGTCGGATGCGATCGTGAGAAGTGTCTGGGGAGGTAGTTGGGTGAAATATGACTGGGTCCCTGCAGCGGGAAGTGCCGGGGGCATTCTACTTATGTGGGATGATAGAAGTTTGGAGGTAAAGGAGATTAGGAAGGGAGCTTTCTCTTTGGCAGCTCTCGTCAAAGATAGAGTGAGTGGGGTGGAGTGGGGAGTTGGGGGAGTGTATGGGCCGGTAGGGGAAGAGTCCAAAGTGTCTTTCTGGGAGGAACTTGCTAATATTATGGGGGAATGGGACATTCTATGGGTTCTAGGGGAAGACTTTAACACAATTAGATTCCCGGAGGAGAGATTAGGGTGCAATTTGATTTCGAGGGCCATGGAGGAGTTTTCTGACTTCATCAATGATCACTTTCTCATTGATCTTCCTCTGTCAGGGGAAAGGTTTACTTGGGCCAGGGCGGAGGATTCAAACTCAAGGTCCAGACTCGATAGATTTCTGATATCGTCTTCCTGGGATGAGCTGATGCCGAATGTGTTGCAGATCCCTTTACCTAGGCTGACTTCGGATCACTTGCCTATCTTGCTAGATGGATGCAGAGGGAGGGGGGTCCGTGCTCCCTTCCGGTCCGAGAACATGTGGTTGAAAGTGCCAGGATTTTGTGACAAAGTGAAAGAATGGTGGACCAACTACGGGGTATCAGGGTCACCCTCATTCCGTCTGTCGAAGAAACTCAAATTGCTCAAGGGAGATATTATTAGGTGGAACAAGGAGGTCTTCGGGAGGGTGGAGGTCAAAATCAGGGAGCTTATGCATGAATTGGGGGAATTAAACAGAGGGGAAGAGGCGAGGGAGCTAGATGAATCTGAGAAAGTGAGATTGGGGGAGGTTAAGAGTGAAATAGTCGAGCTAGCAATAGCTCAGGAGACTAGTTGGCGACAAAAATCAAGGGCGCTCTGGTTAAAGGAGGGGGATTCGAATACTAAGTTTTTCCACAGGGTTGCGATTGCAAATCGAAGGAGAAACTTCATAGAGTCCTTAGTTGTAGATGGGGTGAGGATCGAGGGAGAAGAGGAGGTAAAAGGGGCGATAGTGGGGTTTTATGAGAACTTATACAAAGAGGAAGTTAGTTGGAGGTCTACTTTGGGGGGAATAGAGTGCAACCACATAGGGGAGGGACACAATGAGTGGCTAGAAAGAGCTTTCGAGGAGGAGGAGGTGCACGATGCTGTGTCGAGCTGTGATGGTGATAAGGCCCCTGGGCTTGATGGTTTCTCCTTGGCCTTCTTCCAGCTCTGTCGGGACACTGTTAAGGGGGAGTTGATGGAAGCCATCGAATACTTCCACGTGAATGGTGCTTTCGAGAGAAGTATCAATGCTTCTTTTATTACCATTGTGCCTAAGAAAGAAGGCGCATCTTGTATCAGAGACTATAGGCCTATCAGTCTAGTGAGGAGCATTTACAAGATTATTTCTAAAGTGCTCTCCAACATACTAAAGAAGGTTCTTGACGTGTCTGTTTCGTCCTCCCAGAATGCGTTTGTGGAAGGTAGGCAGATCCTGGATGCTGCTATGGTGGCAAATGAACTTGTAGACTCCAGAAGGAAAAATATAGAGAATCCGGATTACTGTGCAAGTTGGACCTTGAGAAAGCTTTCGATCATGTCAATTGGGAGTTCCTGGACTTCATTATGAAACGGATGGGGTTTGGGGAAAGATGGAGGGGATGGATCAAGTTTTGCATTTCATCAGTCAGATTCTCTGTCCTGGTTAATGGTAGCCCGTGTGGTTTCTTTGGCAGCTCCAGGGGGCTCAGGCAAGGTGACCCCCTATCCCCCATACTATTCATTTTAGTGATGGATGCTCTGAGTAAAATGATGGATCGTGCAGCGAGTGGAGGCTTCTTGAGAGGTTTCTTGCTTTTTGCGGATGACACCCTAGTTTTCTGTGATGCCGATATGGATCAGTTGACCTGCCTGAAGCAGGTACTGCAGTGGTTTCAGATAGTATCAGGACTCAAAATCAACCTCGGCAAGTGTGAGATTTTCCCGGTGGGTGAGGTTGCTAACATTGATGCTTTGTCTCATGTTCTCGGATGCAAGATGGGCTCTCTCCCCATTACCTACCTGGGTCTACCATTGGGTGCTTTGCAAAAGGATACTACTGTTTGGAATCCAGTCATTGAAAGGGTTGAAAAACGATTAGCAGGCTGGCAGAAACGGTATTTGTCAAAAGGCGGTAAGGAAGTGCTTATTAAAAGCACTCTGTCAAGTATCCCTACCTATTACTTATCCCTGTTGCAAGCACCTGTGAGCATCACAGAAAAACTGGAGCGGCTTCAAAGGAATTTTCTCCGGGATGCGGCAGATGGAACTAGAAAGTTTCATCTAGTGAATTGGCAGACAGTCACTTCCCCAAAGAAGTAGGGTGGACTTGGAGTAAAAGATCTCAGGGTATTCAACAGAGCTTTGCTGGGGAAGTGGCTGTGGAGATTCGGGGTAGAAGAGCATGCTCTATGGAGGGAGGTCATAGCAGAAAAGTACGATTCCACGGGAGGGGGTTGGAGGACCAAGGCAATCACAGCACCGTTCGGGTGTGGCATGTGGAGGAACATCATGAAGAACTGGGAAGCTTTTTATGGCAACATCACTTACAAGGTGGGAGATGGAAGGAGAATCAGCTTTTGGAAGCACAGGTGGTGTGGAGAGGCTACTCTGAGGGTCTCTTTCCCCCACGTCTTCAGAGTTTCAAACCAGAAGGAATTGATGGTCCAACAAATTCGCAAGGAGCATGAAGGGGGATAGTATGGGACCTCTCTTTTAGAAGGAACATGCAAGATTGGGAGATTGCGGAGCTCCAAAATTTGTTGGCACTGCTATACGGGCAAGATATGCCCCATCCATCTTATGTTTCTTGGAGATGGGGGTTGCGTGATGATGGCTTGTTCACCGTAAAGTCCTTCTACCAGAGTATGTTGGTGAGACAGGAGGCTACTTTCCCATACTCATCGATCTGGATTCCTAAGGCGCCCACGAAGGTGTGCTTCTTTGCATGGCTAGCAGCGAGGGGAGTGATCTTGACATCTGAAAATCTGCGAAAGAGAGGAATTACACATGTTAGTTGGTGCTACATGTGTAAAAGCTCAGGGGAAGAAGTTGATCATCTTATGCTGCATTGCCCTGTGTCCTGGGGTTTATGGAGGGCAATCCTGAATCTTTTTGGTGTTCAATCGGTGATGCCAAACACTGTAAAGGAAATGCTATATAGCTGGGCCGGTTTCCGTAGAAGAAGCAAGCAAAAGGCGTGGAAGTTCGCCCCGTTAGCTCTCATGTGGTTAGTCTGGGGAGAGAGAAATAGGAGAGTTTTTGAGGGGATTGAGTCTCCGTTTTCACATCTTAAGAATAGTCTTTTATCTTTGATCGCTTTCTGGTGCACACATGTAGCACCTACTTGTGTAGAAGATTTGGCGTCATTTGTAGAGAATCATGTTCTGATGTAAATTCTCTACTTTTTGTATACTTCTTGTATGCGGGAGCTTTTTTTCTCCCTTTTGATTAATACAATTTACCTTATCAAAAATAATAGACTGAAAACAAGAACGGAGGAAAAGAAAAGAAAGGAAAAAAAGAGGTTTTTCTTGTTGAAAAGACAAAACTCTACAAAAGGACTTTAAAAAAAAAGAAGAAAGCAAAGAAAAGATAAAAGTAGAGGGGTCCTACTGGTTGAGAAAAAACTAGAAAGAAGAAAAGTAAAAAGGAGAAGATGAGTCCTGGTTGAAATAAACTTGAACTCCGGTTCTTAGTAAATCCGAACTCAAGCTTCGATGTGTAAAAAAATCTCAACAGGGCCTCCAACACACCACACCCCTTCGCTACTCATGACCCGGGGGGGGGGGGGTGTGTGACAGGTCTTTTATATAGGCTTTTTAGATGCACAATTTTTTTGCTGAGCCTACGGGTGCTTAGGCACCCTAGGTGATATGTGTAGGTCCCTTTGATGATACTGAACTTGCTAGTTAGACCTCTATTAGGAAATGATCCACTAATTGCTGCCTTAGAATAACTTTATAATTGAGTTGTTTTCTTTTAACATAGTGCTTCAATCTTTTTCTTCCTTTTCTGTATTTTTTTCGTTAGCATGGGGTATTATTACTTAACATTCATGATCATTTTTTCAATCTTGTTCTCTTTTTCCAAAAGTTCCTGTCCAAGTTGGAAATAACTACCCCCCTTTTTCTCTGATGTGCTGGGTTGTTGATCTATCACTATGCATCTGTATGCGTATTTTCTTATTCCTCTTTTGATGGGGGCGGTAATCGGTTTTGTAGTTTCATGTTTTCCTCATCTTATCTTTTCTTGGCAAGTCTTTCTACATCTTATCTTAAGGAATTTGAATGAGCTGTTTTCTTACATAAACATACCTGGATTCTCCAGATTAAGCAAGGTTAGAATGAATGCTACGGTGCCTTTGCAAATGGCTGGGAATCATATATTTTATGCCCATATCTCTGAATATTAGTTGTATACCCTCTTTTACTATGGAAGCCTTGTTGGGGAGCCATATGATTTCTGCTGTTCAGATTAGTCAGAAGTTATTCATAAGTTCAATTCAAACTCTTACGGCAAACCAACAAGGGACGGCACCATACTTAAAATTAAAATTCGATTTCAAAAGCGTACTCAAATGTAATAAGATTTCTAGACTGCTTTCTGGAAAGTGTTCCATCCCATTTTCCTTGTTTTCTCTTTGGGACTGAGGTTATAGGAAACACAATGTAGTAAATGTCTTGAGCAATTGGATAATCAGACTAAAGTATGTTAGAGAAGATGTGATATTACCTCTTGATGCAATTCAAGAGCTGTCAGTTTTGGTAGCCCATATTTTAAGAATGAGATTGTTAATGTACATTTTCCTGATACCAGATTCTTTGGTAGCGTATTTAGTCGATGGTCTATATGTATTTGATGTAACATTTAATGTAATACTTGTTGAATTCATCATGAACTGTTTAGTTTCAGAGAGATCCTTCCAGAAAGAGATTGGAGAGCCATCAACTTGAATCAAATGGTAGCAGCGGTATAACTTATTCTAACTTGCATCGAATTTAGAGCTTGATATGGAGTGTGTTTCTTGTCATGTTAAGGGCTGTCTACATTTTGAAGGTTTATTTGGTCAACATAATGCAAAGAAGCCAAAGATGCTGAGGCAATCACTTGAAAATTCTTTCGAGAATAATGCCCCTATTGGTGGATCTATTCCATCTCCAGTTGCCTCCCAGATGAGTAACATGGCCAACCCGAATAAACTTATTAGGATGCTTAGTGGAAGGGACCGGAGTAGGAAAGCCAAAACTTTGAAGGTACTTAAGTTTATCTCAGCTAGAATCTCTTTCCTTCTTTCAATTTTGCCCATTTGTTTGCATGGATGCCGGTTTGGAGGTTTAGCTGATTAAAGAAAAATATATTAGATAATATCTGGAAAACGAATTTGATCATCTACAATCTCATGCAGATGCCTGCAGGACAGCCAGGTTCAGGAAGTCCTTGGTCACTATTTGAGGACCAGGTTGGTTTCTTATGCATATGATATGGACCTTCTTCTGCTTATTCGTACTGTAGTTCTTTTGGCTAGCATGCATATAAAAGGAATTGACTTCAAATTAGGCACTTGTTGTCCTGGTGCACGACATGGGTCCAAATTGGGAGCTTGTAAGTGATGCCATCAACAGTACCTTGCAATTCAAGGTGAGCGGTAGTTACGTGTTTTCATACCATCTTTTAGCTAGACGTACACAGAACTCGCTTTTACCCCATCTTGGCGTTCTTTATTGTGTTTAATGTTTCTTTTTTATCATGGCTTTTTTTATTACCTTTTCACTGCTTTTAAGCAGTCATGTTCAATTCATGCAGTGTATATATCGCAAACCTAATGAGTGCAAGGAACGCCATAAAATACTTATGGACAGAACTAGTGGTGATGGCGCTGATAGTGCTGAAGATTCAGGATCTTCTCAACCATATCCTTCAACATTACCTGGCATTCCCAAGGTTCAACATTTGTTTACTTCCGTTGTTTCTTTGAGCTCAAAGGTTTTTATAAATCAGTTTGAATCAACACATGCAGGGAAGTGCCAGACAGCTGTTTCAGCGTTTGCAGGGGCCAATGGAAGAGGATACGCTCAAATCGCATTTTGAGAAGATCATCTTGATTGGGAAGAAATATCTTTTACGGAGGATTCAGGTATGTTCTTGCACTAGCATTTATCTATAAATTGTGTCTTGGCCATGTTAGGTAAATTAACAGTTCTAGCCTGCCAGTTTAGCCTTTTTAGCAACCTTTGGTCAGCGTTGTAGGGTTGCAAAATGTGATTGGTTATAATTTAGTCAAGTCTCTGCCATAGTTTAGGTTTTTAATGTCTCAAATATGCACAATATGTTCTGTTGGTCGTCGGAAGTCTAATAAATTCAGCTCCTAGTTTAACTTTTGTTATGAAGATTAAATTGTTTTTCTAATTAGGAAATTAGGAAATGAAGTGTTAGCATAATCGACTTAGTTCGGAGAAGTGGAATAAGATTTTATAACATGCAAAGTGACCTAAAACTTCATAACATGCAAACTGGCCTACGATTTTATATCCTTTGCGAAGGTTAGTTCGGGATATTCTTCCTTGAAAACATGTTGCGTTATATGCTTTCAATTATTATGCTATAGGTCAACTCATCAATCAAGGAAGAGAGTGACATGGTATCATTAGTACCTGCCTTGTCGTGCAGATATTGATGACCTTTTTTTTTCCTGACGATGACCTTTTTTTTCCTGTGTTACAGAAAAGGAAACATCAACTATCTTATAACTTTTGGCATATTTCCGAACAAGAATAATCTAGATGCTGCCACAAGTTTTAAAATTTTTGGCTACAAACTATTAGAGTTAAAGGTGGCGTTTGTCTGTAGTATTTCTTTTTTTTTTTTTTAATTTTTTTGGAATCCTGCAAAAAAAAAGTTCCTCAAACGTGTTTGTTTGAGTTTTTTGTAAAACTTTCTTGCAAAAAAATTCCGAAGACTTTTTAAAAGAAAAATTATTCTTCTACTCATAGAACACTTGCAAATCTTCAAAAACTACAACTATTCTTGGATGTTTAGTTATACAAACATTTTTTTCAAAAAGCTGTCCAGATAGATCCTTAATGGTGCTCTGATGCTTCCCATATAGAGTTTTTTCTGTTAATCTAGATGCTGTCACTAGTCTGAATTTGTAACCCCTCATCTTTGGGCAGGAGTTGTCAGATCTTGCCCAGGCAAAGGAGTGAGTGAGTGTCGTACGCTGTGCTTGCGGAGCTTTATATCATAAAAAGGAAAAGACTTATCACGATAACTTATTTTGCTGGATAATATACTTTCAACTCATTTCGATGTGATTAAGTACTGGAAAATTTTACTCCAACCTTATCGTGTTAATCACTGTGATTAAGTACTGGAAAATTTTACATTCTGACACAGACATTGAAATTTTTAATAACGGTGGTGTCGGAGCCAACTTGTGTATACCTGGACTAATCAATTGCGTACCCTACTCACATCACATGTATATGTACCGGATAAGTGTGTTTGCTAAGGCTTAAATAGATGGGAAGACTTAAGCTAGTGTCACTTCTGTTGGGATTCGAACCTTGGGTTCTAAGGCTTATTCCCAACTCGTTGATCACCAGGCCACCCCCTTGGAGGCTAGACATATCATGTTTAGTTTTCAGATTTTGGTACGAAGATATCAAAATTGTTGTGGAGAAATCAGCGTCATAGGATTGTCGATTACAATTTCCCAGTTTCGCTTATCCTAGTGTATATTGGAGAATTGGGTATAGTTGGACAAGAGAGTAAATAGTTGCAGCATTAGGGGAAGAGTACTGGATTCATTTTTTCAGTGTGTATGGACAGTCAGTAACCTCTTGTTCTCTTTATATTTGCTTTATATACTTATGAGTTCTAAGTGATTATAATGTTTAGTTTCTTTTTGATGAAGGGTGGTAACCATGATTTGAAGCAACTCCAGCAACCGCACGATTCTCACATGCTTGCTCTTTCCAAACATTGTTCAAATAATCTGAATGGAGGACCAATTCTTACGTAAGTTTATCTTGAGTGTAATCCAGAAGTCGGCCTTTTCCTATTCGGCCAAACTGAAGCTTGGATGTTAACTCTTTTTTCCCCTTTTCTTCTGGTCCACTATTTTGGTTTAATGAAGGCCTCTGGATCTGTGTGATGCACCTTCGTCTAGTCCAGACTTTCTTTCTGCTGGATTTGAAGGTCCACACTCAAGTGGGTTATCTATCTCGAGTCAGGGTGGAGGACCATTGGTTCCTGCGTCTGGTGCAAATTCTGGAGTGCAAGGATCCCCCAATATGATTCTTGGAAACAACTTTCCATCATCATCAAGTCCGGTAAATGCATCTGTCAGGTAATGAATGTTTAAGCTTAAAACTATGTATTGGCTCCTGTTATTTTCTCATCAAGTGCTGATATGAGTAATCATACTCTCGGGGATGGTAGATATGCTGTTCCGAGATCTGCATCTTTTCCAGTTGATGAGCATCAGAGACTGCAGCAATTTAATCAAATGTTATCAGTAGGAAATATGCAGTCCAATATATCTGCTCCTGGAGCTCTTGCAGGCAGTGATAGTGGTGGTGCTCGTACACATCCCAGCGGCAACAGCATGGGGACAATGTCTGGGTTAAATAGAGGTAGCCCAATGGCAAGGCCTGGGTTTCAGGGAGTTGCATCATCATCTGTGCTGAATTCTGGGAGCATGCTTTCTTCTGGGATGGTAGCAATGCCAAGCACTGTAAATATGCACTCTGGAGTGAGCTCTAATCAAGGGAATCCAATGTTGAGACCTCGTGATATCTTGCACATGATCCGGGTAAGTCAATTTTGGCTCCAAATTGCTCTTTTCCCCTGGTTAACATCTGTTATCGCACCATTGGTAAAGCTATAGTTGGTTGTGTTTTCTTGACTTTCTGCTTCAGGTTAGTGCAGTTATTAACTCATTTCATATATGAAAACTTCGAGTTTGTTAAACTTCATTATGAAATGATAGGTGAAAATACATTCTCCTCTCTGCAAGAAATTTCACGAGCTAAGTTAGTTTCTTGTCATTTTTAACCAGTAAACCCTGACTTTAGGCATCTATGCTGAATAAGTTCTGAAGTGAATTTCTTTGACAGTATTTGATACTTTTGCATAATAGTTAGTACTCCCCATGTTTGAAAAAGAATGAATCTATTTTCTTTTTAGCCCGTTTCAATAAGAATGAGCCCTTTCTAAATTTGGAAACAATTTATTTTAAACTTCCCAATTTACCCTTAATAAAATAATTTATAGCTACACAAATATCTATGGATTGTTTTAGACCACAAGCTTCAAAAGTATTCCGTTCTTTCTTAAACTCCGTGCCCAGTCAAATTGGTTCATTCTTTTTGAAACGGAGAGAGTATAAATTTATAACGGAAAAAATACTTATAAATTTATAAGAGAACACATCTGTGCGTTCAGTATGCTCTTTGGCCTGTCTTATTTAACTGGCAAGCCTAAGTATACCAGTGTTACCATGTGAAACATGGTTTCAGCTGGTCTACACTGTTGAAGCAGCCTGGGTCAAAATGATCGTGTTGAACAACATGTGAATTGAAGAAGTTTAATTAGACTAGCATGAATGTCCTGCAATATGAATTGTTTGTCGATTAGGTTCATTTACATTTGATAGATTAATGCCCATTGAAAAGTGGAGCTCTTTTTGGGGATTCTCGAGGAGAGCAAAGGAGGGGTAGGATATGCTGTTAAAAATCAAGCTGTTGCCACATTAGGAAAAAACAATATGGAGAAGGTGAAGGCAGTTAGATTTAGATGAGCTCCATCGAGAATCTTAGATTTTGTGACACTAATATTTTTTGATAACCGTGGTGTCCGGGCAGGCTTATGCGTACCTCGACTAATTCCACGGGATACCTGATACCAACTTTGTCACGTCCCAAACTACCCCCTAGACGTGACTGGCACCTAGCTAACACCACTTGCCAGGCGAACCCATTTCTCACACGTTTAACCATTTACACAAACACTGAGAGAACAATAAGTGCAGGTCTAAAAGCGTTAATTAATTACAAAAAAGTTACCAATCAATACCTTAGTCAATTGATAAAAAGACCAACGGTCACTCAAATAATAATACTCTAACTCAAATCCCACACAGACCATGGAACATCTAACAGAGTGACATGAGTTTAACTGACAGGTATGCAAACCCCAAAGAGAAGGAAATAACTAACACAAATTAGATAAAGCTGCAGTGACAGCCTCCACGAACAATGCGGTGGCTCACCTCAGCAACAGAATCGGCCCGAACGAACTCTTCAGCCACTAGCTCTATCGTCCGCAATAGTACCTGCATAGAGATGCGGGTAAGGAGTGAGTTATACATAAATATAACCCAGTAAGATCCTCGACCCGCCACTTTGAATACCTCCAGAACAAGTGTTAGAAAATACAAATACATCACAACAAGAACGATATAGCAAATACGATAATTATACAATAGCTCAATATATATGTATCAACAAAGTTAATAAGAATTAACCAACAAGAGTACACACTAAGGACTTGTCATAATTGCAATGAAATAAATTAACCAACACATCTATGAGTCCATAACGGCACCACAATGCCTCAAATATGTAACGGAGCAGCATACACAATGCTCACTGAAGCATACACAATGCCCCAAATATATCAAGAAGCATACACAATGCTTGGGTGATGTACAAAGGCATACACAATGCCTCAACATCATGGCTCACAGCCGTATCAAACTATCAAACTCAACACCATGACTCATAGCCGTATCAAACTATAAAAACATCATGGCTCACAGCCGTATCACGCCATCAAACGACTTATAAAATAATTTTTTTTGTATTTTTCATAAAATAATATATTTGCGGCTAGTCTAAGACCACCGATTCTGCCAAGCGCATGCTTGTCCCAACACATGGACCAGGCAGAGAAAACACATTTTCAAAACGGGTTTTAGAAAAGCAAGCATCAATGCTTAAAGTCTCACTTACTTCGCTAACAAGAAGTTTCCCAACCTTGCAACGTCTAGAACACTAACCAAACGACATTCAATGACCTCAATCTATACAAAATATTGATAAACGATATCACTTAATGGGTCACAACTCAATCTTGTTTTTCATAATTTCAGACTTAAAGCTAAATCTCAATGTTTACACCTCAATTTTTAAAGTGAAATTATATTCTAATATATCAATCTAAATATGATACTTAGCTTTAATTTCTATAAATTAGTAAGGAATATCAATGATAATAACCAGACTAAAAGTCAAAACCTGTCTATATCTAATAAAATAGATATTCGAAAAATTAGCTTAAAATAAATTAAGGTGCGATAGATTCCCAATTACTGCCGCATAGATACGCGAGAATTCTCTGTTAGAACTTCAATTTTGTATCTAATTCTAAGAGCCCATCATTACCGAATCATTGAAACCTATCATTATAAATGTGATCACTTCATCTCAATCCCATTGAATACGTTGTTGCAGTAAGAATTACATATAACCATACCTTGTAACTTGGCTTTCTCCACAAAGATTCTCACACAGTGATTGGTAATTGGAATCAAATAGTAGTCTAGCTTCTATGTATTCACGCCGACGTCACAACCTTTCCCCAATATTGTCTATTGATACTATTCTTTCTCAAAGAACCAGGCTATCAAAATATATTCCAATCCCTATGTCCTAAACTTAAAAGTAGCCGCATAAGATATGGGCTTAAAGCCCACTTCGTTTATCCATATTATTTAAAATTACTACCTTGCTAATTAGCATGCGTAATTATAAAATAGGCCCACTAGCTATTTATTCAGCTATCTTATATATTGTAATCTATTATTTTCTATTAGCTTAGTACTTCTTCAACAACTACAAAATAAATTAATTTTCTAGTCTCATAATTTCACAATTAATAAGTATATAAAAGTATTTCGGGTTATTACACCCTATTGGCAATGGGTATCAGGTAACTCTATCCACTAAGGCTTGGACAGATGGAAAGAAATCACCTAGTGTTTTTGCCTCCGCTGGATTTGAACCTGAGACCTCATGGTTCTCACCCACTTCATTGACCACTAGGCCATACCCTTGGATGCAGATTTTGACTTTCATTGGAGAGTGGATTCACCTTTATATACTGAAGGGATGTAGTTTTTACTTTTTAGTGTCCTGTGACATATTTTGCTCTTCTATAATTTTCATATTGTTGCTTGACATAAGTATTCTGCTTTTTCTGCTCTCCCTGATGGTATAGTTTGTATATCTGATTTTCGGAACTGTAATCTGATGCATTCCCTGCTTGTGTACTTTAACTCTCACCTCTTTGGGATTTTGGTTTGATGACACTGTATGTATCCTGCATTTGCAGCCTTCACAGAATCAGGAAGTTCAGAGGCAAATTCCTGAGCTCCAGAAAGGAAACAGCCAAGGAGTCCCTCCTTTTGGTGGGTTAAGTTCCTCTTTCCCTAACCAGACGGCCCCCTCACCTGTTTCATCACGCCCACTTCATCATCAGCAACCACATCCTATATCTTCACAGCAGCCACTTGTGCATAGCCCTCATCACCCTCATCTTCAAAGGGCCAGTCATGCCACGAACTCACACCATCAAGCTTACGCAATTCGCTTAGCTAGAGAGAGGCACCTGCAACAGCGGCTTTTACAGCAGCAGCAGCAGCAACTCTCACATACGCAGCCCCATCTTCCTATATCATCTTCACTGCAGAATAGTCCTCAAATCACTTCCCAATCTTCTTCTCCACCAGTATCACATTCTCCTTTGGCATCCCCAGCTTCAATGTCTCCAATGCCACAGCATCAACTAAAACATCCATTTCCAGCTCATGGGCTTGGACGAACTGCACAAACTGGGGGTAGTAGTTTAACTACTCAGATGGGCAAGCAAAGGCCACATCAGACAGGACAGCAGCAGCTTCAAAATGCTAGCAGACACCATCTTCCACAGCGCCAGCAGTCAGAGTCTCAAAAACAAGCTAAAGTTTCGAAGGGAGTCGGGAGAGGGAAAATGATGACACATCAGAACATGCAGATTGATCCCTCTTTATTGGATGGCCTTCCTACTGAGCAACTCAATCAATCTGCAGAGAAAGGTGAGCAAACCACTAAGTTACTGCAAAGTCAGGGAGTGTATTCAGGGCCAGGATGCAGCTTGGTCCAGCCTGCAAAGCAAATGGTGAGTCAGCCGCAGCAACCCCACTCTAAGATTTATTCTGGCCAAGTGCCTCCATCCAAAAAGCAGCAAATTCCCTCCATCCAACCTCTTGCATCATCGAGTGTATTAGGTCCTAAATCACCCCACCAATCTGTTCCATCCTCGGTTGTAGGTTCTTCCAACCATAGAATGTTGATGCATCCACAGCCGCAGGTGCAACTGCAGCCAAAGTTGATGACTCAAAGTCAAGCAGCTCTGCAAGGTGGGCTGCAACGGAGCCGGTCAGTGAATTCTGATCCACCAAAGTTGCAATCTTGTGAACCTCAAAGTGAGCAGCACAATATGTGCGACACTTCACAGATAGGTAAAACACCCCTGCAGGACTGCAACAGTTTAACTAATGCCACAGAGGTTTCTGCCCCAGGGGTTGCTCAAATGAAGGCTGCAGTCCCATCATTCGATTCAATTGCGACCCCACCAACAAATTCTGCTGGCAGCGAGACAGTGCCAGAAGTCATCCAAGGGGTAAGCCAAAGGCAATCTTCTGGAAACTTTTCTCCTATTGGGCCTGATGCTAGTGTTCAATGGAAGCAAGAGTCTTCCGAGTTACAGCCTCCCTCACCAGTGACCCAGCCCCAGTCAAACCAGCAACAACTACAGCAGCAGCCACCATTGCAACATTCAGATCAGGCTCAGGCTTTACAAGCAGGGAATAGAAGTTTGTTTGCTAAACACAGCGAATCTAGACCGGATTGAGGCACACTCAAAATATCAAGGATTGCTCTTTTCGCGACTGGTCGATTCCTTCGGCATGCCTTTGAAACAGGAGTTTACAGGTAATTTTTATTTGGTCTCGATTAGCTGGTGTTGATATCGGAAGGTTAAAAAAAATACTCCTACCTGAAATGCTTTCAAAGGAACATAACTTTCTACTCGTAATACCATAATTAATGTCAATTCTTAATACACCTGCAAGAATTGTGTATGATCAGATCCCAGTAAGACGAGTCTAAATGTAGTGACGTGCTTTTATGAGGCTTTAGATTTAATACTTCCCCTAGTTTTTGGTTGAGATAATTTAGGCTCTTGATTAATCCTATTTTCAACATGGCATAATATATAGTATAAGTTGTTCATTCTTGCTTATTTTATTGTTCAGACGAAGCTCATTGTGCCTGAGGGCATCGCATCAGGACGAGATGGTGAAATTCAAGGTTTTGCTGTCGTAGAGGATCATCCGCTTAAATTATGTGTTTTGTATAGTATTTGTTGCCCTAGAGGCCTCAGGAAGGGTAGGGACAGATGTAGAGGTAGGTGTACAGGCTCTCTCTCCTCTTCTTTTTTCCCCCTTCCCCCTTCAATTACCTCTCATTTTTTCTTCAAGCCTCTTGTTCCACCTGCTCACTAGGGGGATCCTATTTGATTTTGTCCCCGTAGATCATCCCATGTATTATAGCCCTTTTTGTATTCAAGGGGATAGCTATCATTTTTATGGCCAAAGGCTGTGGAAAATTTTGTAAATATTAGGCATGTGTATACTTCATATTTGTCATAACAGTCATCAGTCATGACTGCTCACCCTCCTGGGAGCTTGTGCAATTCTTGTAATTTTCCTATTAGCATTTTGCAAATCTTGAAATGGGATTCAATTGCGCATATAGGTAGGACAGCTCCTCGGAAGACTGAACTCAAAGTACGCAGAATTGGATCTTGGTCTGTTTGACCTTGTTCTTGTTAATCGTAACGAGGGTCCATTTTTGGAATTGGCTCAGTGAATTACAAGTAGACATAAAGGAAGAAAGTCTCATGCATGCCAATGGTAAATCTGAGACCTTCCTTCCAAGCAACTAATATCAGGATATCAGGGCCAGGAAAGATTATTATGCTATATAAATTCACTTGTGTGATTGTCAAATTCAGCATCATTAGTGGCAACGACTTTCACAGTGAAAGGTAACGGATTGCTTAAAGGTTATTTGTTTATTTAGACAAGGTGGGTTGCTCTGATGGTAAGCACCCTCCACTTCCAACCAAGAGGTTGTGAGTTCGAGTCACCCCAAGAGCAAGGTGGGGAGTTCTTGGAGGGAAGGATGCCGAGGGTCATTTTGGAAACAGCCTCTCTACCCCAGGGTAGGGGTAAGGTCTGCGTACACACTACCCTCCCCAAACCCCACTAGTGGGATTATATACTGGGTGGTTGTTGTTGTTGTCATGCTCTTACCAGTCTGGTCAATGAAACATTTGTATTCCAACTTCCAGGAAAGTCATATTAACTAAAATGTATAAAATTTACAAGATATTTTCTCGTAAAATAATTAACAGCTTAATTCCTGAAATTTCCCCTGGCTTCGTAAATATTAAATAGTAACTTGAACATGCAATCCAAATCCAGCAACATGGAATTCCAACTACTTGAAACTTGGTGCACTGCTCTTTTAACATTTCAGAATTTGGCGCCAAATCTAAATTCCCAGGCAATCTTGAAGATCTTACCAAAAACTGCCAGCAATTATGGCATTTCAACTCTTTGACTAGCTTGCATATCAATTATACTTATCATTTGCGCAGCATAATCTTTGAACATACAACATAATCTACAAAAGTTGCCTCGAAATAAAGAGGAGTTACATCAACAGTATATGATATGCACTGCAAGAAAGCACCACACCAAATGGCAGATGGAGAAAAATCCACCTATCCCTAATCCCATATCAAGGATATGTAAATAACTGCCTGCAAATTTAGCAGTAAGAGCAACAATGAATGCAGGAACAAGCTAACTCTCAATGAGTTCCGTCAATACCATCAACCACTAAAAGTTTAGGCAACTGGATTGTTAGTAAGATTGTCTACAGCAAGCATCAGATTTCAGTGTCACAAGGTGAAATCATACTACCGTAGGGTACCAAGAACTGAACTTTTAAAAAGCACAAAAAAGTTACTGTCCCAATTCTAAGATCCCTCCAATCATATACAGAAATTTTATTCTTGATCTGGGCTGTGGGTCATACAAACAAGTTTGAATGTCACAGCAGATTCCAATGGAAAGTATTACCTATTAGAAAATGAGCAGAAAGAAAGCATCCTTAACTTTACAATTTAAAAGGATCCATCTTATTCCATTGTTACTGTTGCAACAGCAATTACAGATCTTCTGAATTTCTTTAGGTTAACTCAAATCTTGTCTACAAACTGAATCCTCCAGCAGATATGAACTCTACCACAGAAAAATCTACATTCCTACATAAAAGAGCAAAATAAATTGTAATTATTCCTAAGAATCATTAAGATACAAACGTTAGAAACATGGAAGATATCCCTAAATAAGAACATCGTTTTATGCCTAACACATACAAGTCGAATGCAATTTCCTCTGATGAACTTTCTTGTTCATTTTAGCATCAAAGACTATCTCCATCCCAATGAAATGTAACGAACGAGTTCAAAATTCTTGAGCCACCTTCACTTTCTTATGCGATCCAACGACCCTATTAATAGTATCAATGAGATTCCTCTGATTCTCAAGAATCATTTCCATTCTCCTCTTCTCCATCTCCATCCTATACCTCTCTGTCTCCTTCATCATCTCGATTTTCTTATTCTCCATTCTCATAAACCTCTCCGCAAATCCCCTTATTTCAGCAGCCAATTCACTCCCTCCAACACTCCCTTCATTCTCTTCATCTTCCTCCTCATCCACTTCTTCCTCAACGTCATCATCCTCGTCATCATCATCAAGAGCCACATTCCCAAAATACCCTTTTCTTTTCTCAATCATTGGATTCCTCATCCCCCTCATGACATCAAAGTTTCGATCTTTTTGTTCAAAAACATTGAAGTTTCGATCTTTCACCATCCTATTCACATTTCTATTATCAACAACATTCACATTCATACCCATTAAGCCCATTTCGCCACGAACAATATGATTAATACTTTTACACTTATTTTTCCTCATATCCATATAACTAAGGGCATCAACTTCATCACTATCAGTATTATTATCATAATAATACCTCTGATGATCAGCAGCAGTAGAATTCAGATTCGATATCGAATTCGAATTCGAATTCTGTTGACATTTCACCATGGCAACAGGATGGGCCGAAATAGGTAAAGGCCCACGCTCCATACGATCCATTAGGTCAAAATATTCCCATGAATTCGGGTAGGGTTTGAGTCTTTCGGCCCGATAACGTTTTCGGAGCTTCTCGATCTTGTGACGGCATTGGGTGGCGGATTTTGATGGCTCATCGAATCCGCAACGAGCTGCTACTGTAATGGCTACTTCTTCCCATTGGCTAGCCTTGAGCTGGCCTTTTTTTAAAGAATACCATTTTTCTTGATAAGCTTGGATTAAATTGAAAGTTTCCTGATGGGTCCATGGGAGAGGTTGGGTTTTTTTCTGGGGTGATGGGGAGATTTGGGGTTGGGGGTGGGTTGATTCAGGGGGTGGGAGGAGGAGGGGTGGTGGGGGAGAAGAGGAGGAGCTAGCCATGGATATTGAGTTTATGTGGAAATGTTATTTTTAGGTGTTGGGAGAAATAGGGATTTGGATGGTGGGGGGTGGTGGATTTATGTGGAGGGGGAGGGGTGGGTGGGGAGGGCGGTGACAGAGGTGAATGGCGGTGGTGGGGGTGGTTGTTTTGGTAGTTGGTGGTGGGTGGTGCAGCCCATATGGGTGCCCATAGATAGTGGGTGGCCCAGGAGAAAGGTGAACTATTGATAACCTTAAATGGACCACAAAGCCCAGAAGCATACAAAAGTAAATTCTCAGTAAAAAGGACTTTTGGCCCATAGTTGATATACCAAGGCCTTAAGTGTACTCGCTAGAAATTAACTTAAATAGCCGTCTGTCAAAAACAAAAAGAAGGTAAATATATAGCTGATATACAGATGGATGCTTCGCCATGACCGTTCCTCGTTTTTGGCGTTTTAAGGTCATGAAATTGAAATTTCGTCCGATTCTCAGATTTTCGTGTGCATAGCCCACGCCATCTGCATGTATTCGGGCAACCAGACCCGAATCGCCTAAAATTTTTTCGACCCATCAAAACAACCTAGGGAACAATAGTCATCATTTCGCCAGGACTGTTCTTCATTTTTTGTTATTTTAGGGCCATAAAACTAGAATTCTGTCCGATTCCCAAATTTTCATGTGTTATAGCCCACACCATTTGCATGCATCCGGGTGATCGGTCCCGAAATACTATAAAATAAACCCGAAAGTCATGGTGAAATAATAAGTATTGGTCAGTAAAATTTTTTCCATGGACCTACAAAATTTCATGCCAATCGGAGCCGGCAAAAAAAAATCTGCTAAATCAGCATGTACTAATACACATGAACAATAGACATTGATTCGCTAGGACAATTCCTCATTTTTGGCGTTTTAGAGTCATAAAACAAGAATTCACGATGATTTCTGATTTTTTGTATCCTAATGTCCATGACATCATCATGAATTCAGGTTACAGACTTCGAATCACCTAAAATTTTGTGGACCTATCAGAAACGACCTAATGAACAATAGTTATTGTCTCCCCATGAGCTTTCCATATGTTTTTGGCATTTTAGGGGTATAAAACAAAAATTCAAGACGATTTTTAATTTTCGTATGCTAACGTCAAGATGTTGTGAGTTCGAGTCACCCCAAGAGCAAGGTGAGGAGTTCTTGGAGGGAGGGAGCCGAGGGTCTATCGGAAACAGCCTCTCTACCCCAGGGTAGGGGTAAGGTGTGCGTATACACTACCCTCCCCAAACCCCACTAGTGGAATTATACTGGGTTGTTGTTGTTGTTATAACGTCCACGTCATCTTTATGAAAATTTGATAGGAACTGTAAATATGTTTTACGAGCGGTCAAATATTTAACATCCTCCACTATTGCGAGTGTCCATTTTAGTCATTTAGCAGTCTTATAGTATGTTTGGCCAAACTTTTTCTTGGTCAAAAGTGTTTTTTTTGTTAGAAGTATTTTTTTTCTTTCTCAAAGTTAAGGTGTTTGGCAAGCTTTTTGAAGGAAAAAAGTGTTTTTGAATAGAAGCAGAAACAGTGTTTGAGAAGTAGAAAAAAATAGTTTCTCCCCCGAAGCACTTTTGAGAAAAATACACTTAGAAGCACTTTTTAAAAGTTTGGCCAAAGACTAATTATTCCTCAAAAGTGCTTTCCAAATTAATTAGCCAAACACAAATTGCTTCTCACCCAAAGTATTTTTTGAAAAGCACTTTAAAAAAAAACACTTATCAAAATAAACAGATTTTAGAAGTTTGGCCAAACACGCTATTATTGTTCTGTATAATCTACTGCCTTTGATTCATTTGACTACACATCTCCCTTCTCGCATGCTTACATTTCAGATGATTCTTTTTGTTCTCTGCATGACTAAGCTTAAGTAATTAGTTAACCTTGACCTGTTGTTTCATTATATCAATCTAAGCCAATATAATATTATCGAAAGAAAACCTACTTGATTCGATATTTATTTCACACTGAACAAGTTAATCTTAGAAGTTACATTAAAGTAAAAATGGATGTTAGTTAACCATGATTAAATATTAAATATGTATATACAATACATATTTCAAATATATTGAATTGATGTAAAAATAAAGCGCGAATAAATTTTCTTGATACAGACTCAACCAAAAAAGCTAAGCATTTAACGTGAGCTTTATTTATTAGTTCAATTGATCATCATTTCAACCATTGAGCCTAATATAGACTGCTCAGTATACACTGTACAATTATAAGGTTATTACTGTAGAAAACAATACATCTACAATATAATATTAAAAGTGGAAATCAATAAAACAAGTAGGTGAAAATTATTTTTTAGGTAAAACTTATCTGCGTCAAATGTCACATCACTCAACAACCAGATTAAAAAATTTCTTAATCTGTTGAGCACTCTTTGGTTTTAGGTCTTTCTTTTTATATTTTCTTCCCTTATGTGAATAACTTTTTAGACTGTACGAGTGACATGAATAGAGAAACAAATCCATCTAAGGATTTAAAGAGGCATAGATGATTATACGAGGTGGTTTAACTACCTTTCTCGTAAAATGGTAACTTAATTTAGGAGTAGCTTGGTTTACGTATTAGTTATACGAAAATTATAATACAAGAATTGTTTATACCAAGATTAATAGTGAAGCATTGTAATATAACGATTAATAATGAAGAGATTATAATATATGAATTACTATGAGAATTTTGTTTTTAAATAGTTTTATTCCCGTTGTTAATACACATACTCTTATTTTGCGTATAATAATACACAAATTTTCACATAACTTAATGCATTGACAATAATTTATCTTAACATGCCAACCAAACACTGTAATATACTAAATACTATTGGGATTAATTAGTCCAAACCATCAACCAAACAAACTCTTTAGTCCCTGTATATCAATGTTTGATTTACAATATTAATTATGAAATTGTTAAAATTTATTCATACTCTGTATACACACAAAATCAATAAATACAAACTAAATATTTTTCAAAGATAATTTATTCGCAAGTGATGTATCTTCACTTTAAATTTTAGTTGCTAAAATTACATTATTTGATTCGTTGCAAATGTTTTTACCCTCGAAAAAGAAAAAAGGTGAAAAATAAAGGATGGGCATAAAATCCGAAATACCAAAAAATCGGACCGGAACAAATTAATTTGGTATTTTGGTATATATGGGTTCTTTGATATCGAATCGGTAAGAATTTTTCGGTATTTCGATACAGTTCTCGATATTAAACTTTCGATACTTCGGTATACCGAAATACCGAAATATTTTAGCAAGCCTTAGCTTAAAATCCGATATTAAACCCTTTATTGGGTTGCTTTGATTGTCAATTTATGTTCTATTTTAATCTCCAAATGCAGTTTGTTAAAAGAAATATAGCTATGTTTGTATTAAACCCGGGTTGATTTGGTGGTCAATTTAAGTTTTATTTTAATTTCCTAACTGCAATCTTTTCTAAACAAGTATACTATTGATATGTTTGTATTAACTATTAAGCATAACCTGTTTCTCCATTTTGTACTTGATTTGATCTGTCTTCGTTTAAGAGATTAATCACCTTGTGATATCATCTGTTTAAAAGAAATGAAAAGTTGAAAACTGTTATGGCCAGCTATGTTTAACGTTTTATACTTACTAATGCAAAACTCATTTCAGTTTTGTTTGGGCCGCTACCGAAACTGTACCGAACCAAACAAGAAATATTGAATCGTACCGAACTACTTTGGAACGGTATTTAGTATGTACAATTGATTTAGCGAATACCGAAGTACCAAACCGTATTTCTTAGTAGAAATGACACCAGGTAGCCACTTTATAGGCTGTATTTAGGAATTAGCTAGTGCGTCCTAGATTTTAATTTTTTAGTTCAAATTTTCAGGACAAAAATATTCTGAATTGTACAGAAGTTAAGATTTTAAATTTAAAATTTTAGGACAAAATAAGTATGATTAATCTCTAAATAACATACCTAAAAATGACTATTTGTGCACTTACCCCTATTTCTTAAATATCATACCGAAGTAATGAATGCTAACCGCTTAAAAGCCTAAAACCAAACTTTTACAATGTCCGCCTAACTTACCTCTTCTTCGGTTTGACATTTGATGGCCCAACATTATGGTCTCACCAAACCCCTGCTTCCCTCTCTTTTTTATTAAACCCAACAACTTTTCTTCCACTCCACTCATCTCATTTCCTCCTCCAAAATCATAATCTGATTAATCTTTCAGTTTCAATTTTCTTAGAAAAATTGTCTAATAAATGGGTGGTCAATCTAAGGTCTTCACTTTAGCTGAGGTTTCTAATCACAACAATGCCAAGGATTGTTGGCTTATTATCAGTGGCAAGGTATATATAATAATCTCATGATCTTTTTTGTAATAAAGTTTTCGTCTACTAATGTAATTAACTATGTTGCTGCATTTTTATGCTTTTTTTTTTTTTTTAAATAATTGGATCTGTTAAAGATTCAATCTTTATCACTTATTTATTTTAAAAAATCGTTCTTTATTACTTACGTTTTGCGTTCTCCTGGTTGGGGAAGAGGGGGTGGGGGTGGTATAGAGTGTAGCTGATCTCCTCTTGTTTTGTGTTATTTTCTTGTTTTGTTTGTCGAGGATTGCATGATTTGTGTAAATGCCTAATTGGTATTTAAGTAACTAAGGGTAGAAAAAGAGGCGAATCCACCTGAAGGTCGCGAGTGCACTTTTGCATTCAACCAAAATATGCTTTGTACATAGAGTGCATGTCTAATATATCACTAACATATAGTACATGTATACATGGAAATTTTGCCGAACTTTCTGGCGGACTCATTATCCAGCAAGTTTCGACTTGTGCACCATTTGAGGGGGGTTTCCCGGTTATAAAATAAGATTCAGACTTGCAATATTACTACATGTTAAACTGCTGCCGTGGTGCTTTTCTTTCAATTACTGCCAGAATCCAAGGCCTATTTCTTTACGCTTTTGGTTTTAGTAAATTTAGCAATATAGCTAATGATGATTGAACCTGATAATAGTAACCAGAAAAGAGTCTTGAGTCATTTTAGAGATTTCATGTACCTGTATTTAGTGTAATCTAGAAAATCCACTCTCCTTTTCTTTTCCTTATTTTCCCTTTTCCAAGTTTCTCAACTTTTTCATATGGTGCATTTTATTTGAACAGGTGTATAATGTGACGAAGTTCTTGGAAGATCACCCAGGTGGTGGTGAGGTTTTATTGTCCGCAACAGGTAAAATAATTTGACAAATTCTTCCTGCAGTAAACACTCTGTATTTTGGTATTCAAGTTTTCTAATCCTGAATATGTAAAGTATACTTGTGTAATCCTGTAGAATGTAGGAGGATGTAGCTCATGTGTTATTAGTTTAACGGAACCCAATATTTTCGATATGTAAAAGGGAGAATGATAGAAATAGGATACTTCGGTGCCATTATTGATTTTTTTATCCCGGTAACAGAAGTTTGGGAAAAAAGCCCATGCCAGAATTTGCTCGGCAGGATTTCTCAATAGTCAGAATTTAAAGCACGCAACAGTTATGGTGATCGTTAGGATTTTGCCACAGTTTGCTCGGCTGAAAATTCTGGTGATCGCCATAATTTCTGGTGCTTCAAAATTTTGGCGAGCGTGGCTATTTTTCCAAAACTTTTCTTAACGGGGTCAAAATAGAAATGGTGGTTTAAAAAAGGTCAATCCAGCGTAACTTTTCAGTAGGTAAAAAACCACTTAAGTTTCAAAAATTCTGGATGCGCCTCTGCTGTAGAAGACATTGGTTCATAGGCTCGTGATTGTTTCTTTTCGCAGGAAAGGATGCTACCGATGATTTTGAGGATATTGGTCACAGCAGTAGTGCTCGAGCAATGTTGGACGAGTATTACGTAGGTGATATTGATTCATCAACCATACCAACAAAGGTCAAATACACTCCTCCAAAGCAGCCTCATTACAACCAGGACAAAACAACAGAGTTCATTGTCAAGCTCCTCCAATTCTTGGTTCCTCTCATTATTCTAGGTGTGGCCTTTGGCGTTCACTTCTACACCAAACAGTCAGCTTGAAGATTGATTATGGTGATCTCATAATAAGAATCCAAATTAGCGAGACGTTAGAAGAGCAAAGAGGAAGGGAAAAAAAGAGCTTTTACTTTGTTAACCAGGCAAATAATCTTGGTTAAGTTCTATTCTGGGAACAGTAAAGATATATTTGGTTTCTGTGTTAGTGAGGATGCCTTTGCGTTTCTTTGTTGCCATTTAAATAGTCTTCTTTTTTATTATCCAAGTCTCTGAACTTGGATTCTTGGCTTTTGGTGTTTGCTTTTATAATCTTATCACCTGATATACGTTGCTTTTTTCCAAAGTATGCCAAAAGATGTTATGATTTGCATTGTCAAAATCCTTTCCAATTCTATATTTGAAATTTGTACAAGCGAACCTAATAGATCTCACTGTGTTACAAGGTAAAGTTTGCTTGGCGAGATATTTCTCGGTCGCCAGAATTTTAAAACACGCAACAGTTATGGTAATCGTTAGGATTGTGCCACAAATCCTGGCGGATCACCAGAATTTTTCAGCATTGTGGCTGACAATGCTGAAAATGTTGGAGTATGACACATGTCTGTTATAGCATGCTTCATTCCTCTCTGGTTCTGCCATTTCCCCTTCTGATTAGGAATAGATTTAAATCATACGTATTGTGTAAAAAAATTTAACATTGTGAATGCAGTTGTGACAGGTCACTTTGCCATGTTTTGCAAGTACCACTCTGTGTTTGCTATAAAAGATTACATGTAGTTCTGTTAGTGTATATTAATTAAACTCTTTTTTATTTTACCTACTTGACCTCAGATGCTGCATAAAGTTAAAGAGATGATTTCACAAGCGTATAAAAAACAACTTAAAAAAAGAAACAGGGAGTTGTCCCAAGATGCATGTTGTCATCTTTTTGAGTCGAATATAAAAGATGAGAATAAGAGCTAATATATGTTTATCATATATGAGTTGACACAACACTAAAGTCAGACAAAAAGACCATCAAAGATGTACATCAAAGACAAATCCAATGACAAGAAGAATACGAGGAAC
Source organism: Nicotiana tabacum (assembly GCF_000715075.1). Taxonomy (NCBI): domain Eukaryota; kingdom Viridiplantae; phylum Streptophyta; class Magnoliopsida; order Solanales; family Solanaceae; genus Nicotiana; species Nicotiana tabacum. The sequence goes on along the minus strand of NC_134101.1, from coordinate 6,934,662 downwards.
CACTTTATCTAAGATGATCCTATGCTTGTAATCTCCGCCACATTTTTTTGTCAGCTAATAAAAAATTGAAATGCATGTTATAGAAAGGGCCATAGAAAGTATCTTATATTCCCTCCCCTTAGTTCTTTTCTCTGTAGCTTATCAATTAACCAGATGAAACCTGGCAAAAACCAATGGCATATTCTGAATTTAACTTCACTAACAACTACAACATACCTAGTATAATCCCACGTATTAGGATTTGGGGAGGGTAATGTGTACGCAGACCTTACCTTTGCCTTTGTGGAAGAAGAGAGACTGTTTCCAATAGACCCTCGACTCAGGCAAGCATAAGTACCACAATAATAACAAGAAACAAGACGGGAAAACACCGAAAAACCAATGTAAAAACAGCATACACAACAAGATAGTAAGATGATCGAAATGTAAAAAAAAAAAAAACTAAAGGTATTCAAATAAGCCTACTACCAATCAAATGTGAGAGTACGTACTAATACTACCGGTATGAATAATCTAGACTATCTAACCTACTATCCTAATCTTCGACCTCCGCATCTTCCTATCACGGGTCATGTCCTCGGTCAGCTGTAGTTGTGCTATGTCATGCCTAATCACCTCACCCCAACTCTTCTTCGGCATACCTTTACCTCTCCTAAGGCCCTCCAATGTCAACCTCTTACACCTCCTTACCGGAGCGTCTGTGCTTCTCTTTTTTCACATGTCCAAACCATCTAAGTCGTGCTTCCAATATCTTGTCCTCAATAGGGGGCCACACCCACCTTGTCCCGAATAACTTCATTCTGAATCCTATCTAATCTGGTGTGCCCACACATCCATCTCCACATCCTTATCTCTGCTACCTTCATCTTCTGGACGTGAGAGCTCTTGACTGGCCAACACTTAGCCCCATATAACATAGTCGGTCTGACCACCGCTCTATAAAACATACCTTTAAGTTTTGATCGTACCTTCTTATCACACAAAACACCGGAAGCAAGTCTCCATTTCATCCATCCCACCCAATACGGCATGTGACATCTTCATCAATCACTATGGGTGTTGTTTAACTTCACTGACGGAGAAATATAATTTTTACACAATCACTATGGGTGTTGTTTAACATAATATAGCTTTAATTATCATTTTCATCAGGTTACTAATTAATTCTTATCGTAATAATTTATTAGTATTATCTTATAAATGGCTTGATAATGAAATTACTTTTTCTGTAATCACTGCATACAACTTAAGCTCTTATATAAAATGTATATCAAATCATGACTTAGTTAATTAGTAACTTTTCGTTAATTATGCTACAGTAAATTTTGAAAGAAGATGACAACGTAAATAGTAGCGAGTTAAAGTTGAAGAATAGGGGGCCGATAAATGGTAGGGAAGGAAGGGTTAAAGGGTTTGGCAAGAATAGTGTAGGTTTATGGGTAAGGCTAGGGTCACTCAAGATTGACACAATTTGCAAACACTGTTTTCATTTTGTTGATATCTATATATATATATATATATATATATATATATATATATATATATATATATATATATATATATATTAAAGGAATAAAGTTACCATATATAATTGACATTATAGTTAAGCCAAGTGGCAAGCTAATAAATGTCAATAGTTGATGTTTGGCTATAATTCCATTTTTTAGTACATTACTTACCTTACATTTTAGGTGCTTTAATACTAAACTAGATTATATTTGCGCTTAATTGAGTCTATTTTATGTGTAGGTACATTGGAGATGAAATTGGAGCAAAGTGAATATTTAAAGTATGAAACATGCTTGAAAACAATAGGAAAGAAGAAGAAAAAAATATTGAGTAGAGGGAAAATGAAGCAGCAGGCGAAGCAAGCTCAGAGGCTCGCGTTAGAGCAGGCGAGGTGAGGTCTTTAGCTCGCGTAGAAGCGCGCGATGCTAGGTTAATGGCGAGGTTGAGCGTACGACAGCCCTCGTGCTGCACAACTTGAGGCGAGGTGAAGCTCGCGTTAACCCTCGCGCCGCACAGCCTGAGGCGAGGTGAAGCTCGCATTAACCCTCACGAGGCGAGGTCCTTAGCGAGCCTGATCCGGATTTTAAAAGCTTATTTCGTCTCTTTCTTGGACTTGGACTTGGGCTATGTTGTTTAGGTTTTGTCCTACACATAGAAATAGTCATTAAACACCACTATTGAGGAGTTTTGCGACCTGAGGCAAGAATAGCTCGTGGAACAACTTTTGGGAGAAAGAATCATCGAGTTCTACATTCCTTCATCTTTAATTTGTAATTTATTTATACAAAATACTTGGAAAATTGTCACTATGAGTATGAGTAGCTAAACTTCTAATCTAGGGTTTTGATGGAACCTATTGGAGGATGATTTTCCTATTACGTTTAATATAGATTTGCCGTAGCTTTTTCTCTATTTGTTCAACTACGTTTATATTGTGGTTGATTGAAGAGCTCTCAATCGACTGTTCCTATTTAGTGTGTATTACTTGGAAGAGAATATATATTTAAGTAGTTGTTGAACAACATCACTCCTAACGTATGTGAGGAATCAATACAGAGGGTTTAAATGTGGGATTAGGAATAACGAAACCTTGGTGCGATCTGAGTGAGTCGTGACTTAGTGCCAGCTAGCATAGTTCGGAAGAATATGTCTAGTAAATTGTGGTAGTTACTCGAAAAAGAATTACGACACTCAAAAAGCTCATGATCGGTAGAGAAAACTTAGGCAAATTTATAAGAAACATAGCAGAAAGGATTCCGACAATAGGGAAAATCATAACCTTAGACCATTCCAAATCTTGTCTACAACATGTTTGTCGTTAGTTATTAATTACTGCATTTTCATTACTTGATCTTTAGTTAGTAAACATCCAATTCGTTATTTAATATTTCTGAAGATTGATTATGTGAATTTGTGCAGATCTAGTAGTTGTGCTTAGTAGGTTAATTCTCTGTGGGATTCGACTCCGGACTTGTTAACCGGATTATATTTGCAACGACCGCTTAGTCCTTTTTATAAGGCATAGTTGGGCGTGATCAAATTTCGGCGCCGTTGTCGGGGGATAAACAGTGTTATTAATTACAGCTAAAAGAAGTGCTAGAATTCTTAGTATAGTCAATTTTCTTCATTTTAAACTAAATACATTGAAATTCTAACGTTTGTAGTCTTGGGTGTTACAGGTGCATGCCTAGAGACTCCTCAAGATCTGGTGAATTGTTCAAAGCATTATCAGATCCTGAGAAAGTTTTCAAGGCATTGAATCATGCAAACAAGAAGGACTAACAACAACAGAACTCAACAGAACGAATCGAACTAGACATGGATGACGTAATAGAAAATCCAAACAACAAAAATAATGCGAATGACCCGAACAATCAGGGTGTGGCGCCTCTTATGCCAGAAGCAGCCTTGTATGATTGGGCAAAACCCACTGCCGAAAATCTGGCAACCGCAATTGCAGTCCCTCAGATACAAGCGGAATCATTTCAAATCACAAACAACATGCTACATTTGTTGCAGAACAAGGGACTGTTCTAAGGATCTTACATTGAAGATCCTCAGCAACATCTGAAAAATTTTCTGTCGATATGTGTAACGCAAAGGCAACCAAATGTGACACCGGAAGCAATAAGGTTGTTGTTGTTTCCATTCTCGGTGATGGGAGAGGCTCAGACTTGGCTCAATTCACTCCTCATAAACTCCATCACTACTTGGGAGGAATTAGTCAAGCAATTTTTGAACAAGTTCTACCCACCCAATAAGACTGCCAAACAAGTTGATGAGATATTGAGCTTCAGGCAGAGACCAACAGAAACATTGCAAGAAACATGGGAGAGGTTCAAAGGTATGCTGGTTAAGTGTCCATATCATGGCATTCCAGATCAGATGTCGGGGCAAAGGTTCTACATGGGATTGGTAGACAGTTTGAAGGCCAAATGTTGATGCTTTAGCAGGTGGAGCATTTTTGAGCAAATCATTCAGAGAATGCAAGATCTTACTTGATAAAATGTCTCAAAACTCTGGATAGATGACAAGAGACTCTACAATCACTCCTATAGTTCACTCAGTAGATTTGGACCCAAAGAACTCCATAGCCGAGAATATAGCCACTCTGATGACGCAAATGAGTATCCTCAGCAAAAAGATTGATGAATCAGGCCAGAAGCAACAGGTACACATAGTTGGCGTGATAATGGGGGCTTATTCACACCATGCATTAACCAACCATATGTATGCTCGTGGAGTGCGGAAAGTGACAACGAGAACTATCAGGAAAATATGAACTATGTGGCCAACTATGGAGGATAGAGGCAAGGTGGTCAGAATTGGGGGCAACAGAATCAGCAATATAGACCAGCACAGCAGCAATACAATAATAGCAACAATCCTGGAGCTATGCGACCATAGGGTCAAGTTATGCCTTACCAAAGCCAACAGGGATACAACCAGCAAAACCAACAGCCAGCGTCCACCAGATGCAAGAAAAGGCGCATCATATGTAAGAAAAGGTAGTATCGCACGACGTAGCTATCAAAGGCATTGAGATTCAACTAGGGAAGATATCGATGACTCTTAATAATCGTCCCCAAGGGACGTTACTTGCGGACACCTATGTCAATCCAAAAGAGCAGAGCCGAAGAAGCTTATGGCAGTGAGTCTAAGAAATGGTTTAGACCTAGATCTAGAGCAAGAAATTGCTCACGAAAACCGACGAACTGAAACACTTGTGCCATTACCTATTGAGGTAGATGATTCAACAAGGTTAACTGAGGTAACGATATAACATGCACAAGAGAGCACAAGCAAAGAAAAAGAGGTTGTGAAGGAGACTAAGGTAGTGCAAGAAACAACAGTAGAAGCAGTGCCCGAGTAGGATCAAACTCAAATCATAGGAAGGAAGCGACCTCCAACACCATTCCCACAGAGATTGGCCAAATATCAGAAGGATGAGCAGTATAAGAAATTCATAGAGATGTTGAAGCAAATCCAGGTGAACATTCCACTGATTGATGCCTTGAGGGAGATGCATAGGTATGCCAAAATGATGAAAGATTCGATGTCTCCCAAGTTTGACTTCCAGGACTTGGCCATTATTACACTAACCCGGACTTGTAGTTCTGTCGTGATGAGACCCATAGCTGAGAAGTTCTCAGACCTAGGGAGTTTCACAATCCCATGCACAATAGGCAGCTATGCTTTTGCTAAAGCATTGTGTGATTTAGGGGCAAGCATAAAATTGATGCCCTTGGCTATCTAAAAAAGGTTAGGCATTGGAAGAGCAAGAACCACATCCATGTTACTACAACTAGTCGACTGGATAGTGAAGAGGCCATCAGGTATCCTTGATGATGTACTAGTGCAGGTGGGAAATTTGGTGTATCCAGTAGATTTTGTCATTCTGGACTGCCAAGTTGACGAGGAGATTCCCATAATTTTGGGAAGACCATAATTGTCCACCGGTAGAGCTCTAATTGATTGTGAAACTGGAGAGCTAAAATTGAGATTGAACGATGAAGAAATAACGTTCAATGTACAAAAGTCTATGCGGCGACCAAGTGAATTTGCTAACTGCTCTCTGATAGAAGCTGTGGATGTAATTTTGGAGGAGGAAGATGAGGCTCTGAATGCTAAAGACCCCCTAGCAGCCTGTCTCATGAACTTAGAAGAAGTAAATGGAGAGGACTTGGCGGAGTGGGTGCTGGCTCTTGAAGGCCAAGGGTTTTGGAAAAGAGAGCTCTAATTTGAGTCTTTGCACTTAGAAGAAAGAAAGACTCCTCCAGCTAAGCCGTCGATCGAAGAGCCACCATAGTTGGAACTGAAACCGCTACCAACTCACCTCAGGTATGCTTTCTTAGGACCTAACTCAACTTTACCTGTTATTTTCTCATATGGTTTGTTAGATGTGTAGGTAGAACAACTTTTGCAGGTATTAATAGAGTGCAAAACTGCAATTGGGTGGACCATTGCATACATTAAGGGTATCAGCCCGGCCTTCTGTATGCATAATATTTTTACCGGAAGATGGCCACAAACCTTCCAGAGAACATCAAAGAAGGCTGAACCCCAACATGAAAGAAGTCATGAAAAAGGAGGTGATAAAGTGGTTAGATGCAAGAATCATTTTCCCTAACTCCGGCAGCAACTGGGTTAGCCCAGTTCAATGTGTTCCAAAGAAAGGTGTAATGACTGTTGTGCAAAACGAGAACAATGAGTTGATCTCAATAAGAACAATCACGGGATGGCAAATTTGTATGGACGACAGAAGATTGAACAAGGCCACCCAAAAAGACCATTTTCCCCTGCCGTTCATTGATCAGATGTTAGATAGATTGGCTGGGAGGTCCCACTTCTGCTTTCTAGATGGATACTCGGGGTATAATCATATCTCTATTACCCTGGAAGATAGAGAGAAAACATCATTCACCTGTCCATATGGCGTCTACGCTTTTCAGAGAATGTCATTTGGCCTATGCAATGCACCCGCCACATTTCAAAGGTACATGATGGAAATCTTCACAGATATGGTAGAAAACATAATGGAAGTCTTCATGGATAATTTTTCAGTGGTGGGAGACTCGTTCGATGACTGCCTTAAGAATCTGAAAAGAGTGCTGAAAAGATGTGTGGAGACTAATCTGGTGCTCAACTGGGAAAAGTGCCATTTCATGGTAGAGGAAGGTATAGTCTTGGGGCATCTAGTGTCAAGTAAGGGCATTAAGGTGGATCGTGCAAAGGTTGATGTGATAGAAAAGTTACCACCACCTACTTCCGTCAAAGCAATAAGAAGTTTCCTTGGCCACGCCGGTTTCTACAGACGGTTTATAAAAGATTTCTCCAAAATTGCTAACCCCTTGTGTAAACTACTTGAAAAAGATCACCCTTTTGTGTTTTCTAATGACTCCAGGGTAGCGTTTGAAGAGTTGAAGAAGAAACTTGTGACTGCACCAATCATAGTGGCCCCTGACTGGGGGTAACCTTTCGAGCTGATGTGTGATGCAAGTGACTATGTTGTGGGAGCAGTTTTTGGGCAGAGGAAAGATAAAGTCATGCATACGATCTACTGTGCAAGTAGAACCTTGAGCGACGCCCAACTGAATTACACAGTGACAGAGAAAGAGATGCTAGCTGTGATGTTCACATTTGATAAATTCAGGTCATACCTGATAGGCTCGAAGGCAATTGTTTATACTGAGCATACTGCCCTCAGGTACCTAATTAAGAAAAAAGAGTCAAAGTCGCGCTTAATTCAATGGGTGCTACTGCTACAAGAGTTCGACTTGGAAATCGGGGACCGAAAGGGAACAAAAAACCAAGTTGTTGATCATTTGTCCAGGCTCAAAGGAGCGGAAAAGAAGGTTGAGGTGGAAGAGATCATGGAGACTTTCCCAGATGAACAACTTTTAGCCATGAGCTTTGAGGCTACACCATGGTATGCAGATATTGCAAATTACCTGGCAAGCGGTATTGTTCCCTATGACTTGTCTCCTGTGCAAAAGAAAAAGTTTTTTCATGATTATCGCATGTATTTCTGGGATGAACCATATTTGTTTAGGATTTGTCTTGATTACATGATCCGGAGATGCATTACCGAGATGGAACAATCTTCTGTTTTGCAGGCATGTCATGCTTCACCATATGGAGTTCATTTTGGAGGTGTAAGGACAACTGCTAAAGTGTTGGAGTCAGGTTTTTATTGGCCGACGTTGTTTAAAGATGCACACTTCTAGGTGAAAAGTTGTGATGAGTGCCAATGGACGGGGAATATTTTCCATCGACATGAGATGCCCATGAACCCAATTCAAGAGGTGGAATTATTCGATGTATGGGGAATCGATTTTATGGGACCATTTGTCAGCTCATATAATAACAAGTACATACTTGTAGCGGTGGACTATGTCTCGAAATGGGTAGAAGCCGTGGCACTTCCAACAAATGATGCGAAGGCAGTTATGAGTTTCATGAAAAACAATATTTTCACCCGATTTGGTACTCCAAGAACGATAATCAGTGATGGGGGCACCCACTTCTGCAACCGAGCCTTTGCAAAGTTATTGGAGAAATATGGCGTTTGCCACAAAGTTGCTACTCTGTATCACCCACAAACAAGTGGGCAAGTAGAGGTGTCAAACAGAGAAATCAAGAGTATTTTGACCAAAACTATAAATGCTACTCGGACTGATTGGGTGAGAAAATTAGATGATGAACTATGGGCTTATCGCACTTCATTCAAAACTCCGATTGGTATGTCACCATATAAATTGGTGTTTGGAAAGGCATGTCACTTATCGGTGGTTTAAAGCATAAAGCCTTTTGGGCGTTACGACAATTAAATCTGGACTTGGAGGCCGCTGGAACTAGTAGAGTCACAGAGCTGCATGAACTTGACGAATTCCGTTACCATGCTTTTGAGAGTATAAGGTTATATAAGGAAAGAATGAAATCGGTGCATGACAAAAACATTATTGAGCGAAATTTTAAACCAGGAGATGTGGTATTATTATTCAATTCGAGATTGAGGTTGTTTCCGGGCAAATTGAAGTCAAGATGGTCAGCCATTCCGTGTGCTAGAGATTTATCCCACCGGAGCCATAGAGATTGTATCAGAAGATGGATCTCACAAGTTTAGAGTCAATGGTCACAGGTTGAAACATTACTTGGGCATGGATGAGACGAAAGTAGTATCGGTGACTCATTTGAAAAAGCCAAAAATGTTGAGCGAGCCTTAAGTTCGTTTGCTTGCGTCGTGCCACGACGTTAAATCAGGCACTTCATGGGAGGCAACCCATTGTAATGTTGTATTCGTCATGCCATGATTAACTAAGGTGCTCGTTGGGAGGCAACCCAATTCGTAGTTGATTTTTAGCATAATCAGAATTTTTTTTTTGTTTGTAGGCACCAACATATTTTGTAGGTAGTACTAGTGGATCGTGCACTGGACCTCGCGGCGCCAGGTCCCCAGCGCGCTTGGCCAGGCGAAAAGCCTCGCGTCGCTAGGCCTGTTTCTCGCGTGGGAACTCGCTTCGCATGGGGTACAATGAGGTTCATCTCGCAAAAAGTCTCGCGCCACATGCCCCATAGCTCGCGTTGGAGCTTGCTTTGCACGGGGGATAGCGAGCCAGTAGCCTCGCGTCGCCAGGTAAGTATTTTTTTCGGTTTTCTTTTAATTCTTTTGTTTTGTTCCTTTTAACCCCCTTCCTTAAAACCTAAACTAAATGCCTCAAACATCACTCATAACAATCTCACACACTCACGCCTCAAGAACACACTGCAAAAGAAAAAAGAAACCCTCCCTCACAAACCCATTAAAGACAAGCATTCTTCTGCTCCCTCCTTCACTTGCAACATCACTTCAAGGGCAACCCCTCCTCCTAAACATCTAAGGTTTGCTTTCTACCTCCATTCTTTGCAATTTTGAATTGGGTGAATAAATGAAAGTGGATAAAAATTGTGGGGTTGTTCTTTATAGTAACAATGTATTTGTGTGTCCCAAAACCCATAAACCCCAAAGGAATGGTGCTGTTGCTGGGCGCAAAAGTGGTAGCACGACATTACCAAGCCGATTTGGGAGGGTGAGGCAATCCCTTAACCCTACAAGCACTCCCATGGCACTAGTGCATGCTAAGTGTTTGTCAAAATATCTCAAAGGCTTTCTTTGTCCCCATTGGAGCCCGAGTCTCCGGGATTGTAATACTAGTGCTATGTCGTCGTGCACCACTTTAAAATTTTAAGTGTGGAGTGGCTCACCGGTAGCCGATACTTCAAAATTGGAGACAACATCCTTGTGTCACTGCTTGATTCTCATGCTAAAATAACGAGGTGAAGTCTGAGTAACCTCGAAAATTATTGAACATCATGTGATGAACTCTTCAGTGTGGGGTTGCAGGACCATGTTTTGAAAGGTTGCAATGCATCTTAAACTGATTAATGCTCACCTATGTAGGTACGAACATGCCTCCAAGGAAGGACACCGGTAAAGGAAAGGGCATATCCACTGCTCCATCCAAGGCTAAGGCTCCCTCCGCACCTCCACCGAAGAAGAGAAAAGGGGGGGAAAGCCACTTCAAGTCAGGTTGAAGGACTGCAAGCAGTGGAAGCTATAGCAGCCACTCGTTCACAACCTCAGGGACAACGGGAATTTGGAATCAAGAGCATAACCCCACATGTCAAGGACTGGTACAAGCGTTGTCGGCCACGACATACACATCCGGAATCAGCTATTCATGAGCGTCACCTACAAGCCAAGTACCAAGCAATCTGGAGAGGTATTCATGATATGGGGTTGAGTTATGTGTTTCAAAACAGCGGGGATATCGATGTCAATCTGGTTCGGGAGTTTTATGCCGGTTTTGATCCAAATGATCCTGAGCAGCTGGTGCCTATTAGGGGAAGGTTGATCGATTTTTCAGCATCGGCAATATGCAATTTCTTAGGTGCGTCGGATGTTCCCCAGGAACCCTTGGACAACTTCATCGCCCGTCCTACATATCGAGAACTGAGACACACTCTTTGTGGTGTCAATTCTATGGCGGCTTGGGTTCGGGACAAGAAAACCAATCGCCATAGGAAATTCCCTAAGAAGAAAATAAAGGCAGAAGCTCAAGTGTGGTTGAAATTGATTAATACACGACTCCTACCTTGCAACCATGACACACTTATTAGCCGTGAAAGGACGTGCATGTTATATTTCCTCATGACTGGCCAGAGGGTGAATGTGGGCCACTTCATCCGCTACCAAATGACTCAAATGAGAACTAGCAAGAGAATTGATCGAATGTCCTTTGCAAACATGTTGACTCAGTAATTGAGTCAAGAAGAGGTTGAGGAGGAGAAAGCTTTCGATCACATCATTGATCAGCCCCTACGACTAATGGACATTACAAGCGTCCGGGTTAAGGAGGAGAATGATATGCCATCAATGACAGGTGTCGAGCGCAATGCTCACGATGACAGCTTTATGGCCCATTTATATGGGATGATAGATTTGTAGCTTCGGATTAGGGGACGGCCGGCCACTACAGAAGAGAGGGCCATCTTGGAGGAGCGTTTCCCGCTCAATGCTCATGCTCAGTAGCTGGTTGGGCTTGGTGATGGCTATAGACTCCCACAGGATGAGGATGTCAACACACCAGAGCAGTCTGAAGCCGAGCGGAGCAGTCAGATGATGATGACGATGAGGAGGAAGCGGAAGATGAGGAGTGGGAAGCCTTCGAGGATGAGGGCGATGGCGAGGCTTGATCAGGGAGTTTTCATACACCCTACTCATTTTTTTTAAAATCTTTTTTCTTGTTTTTTCAGTTTGTGTATGCACTGAGGACATTGCATTAAATAAGGGTGGGGTGGTAACCTGTAAATATTAGTCTTGTTGTATTTATTTCTTGTTTTAGTTACTGTCGTCTTAGTTTTAAAAAAAGTAGAAAAATTGGACTTTTCCCGACGATGGATCTCCTAGACAGTTTTCTAGAGGGAATTAAGTCTAAAAAAAGATTTTCTTTGTAGGTAGTGTAGTAATTCCCCCTTGGTTTTTCTTTGTGCTGCGGTTCTTTTCCAAGGGTTTTAGTTGAACCGGGTATAGTTAGTTTTAATTTTTAGGAGTAGAAATCACTGTGCTATGAATTGAATTGCAGCGATATCTCTTGACTTTATTATGCCTTGAGAATAGTGAGTACTCTGGTTGTGAACCATAGGCTCAGTGTTTGACTCTAGTATAAGTACCTTAAATCGTATATTCTTAAATTTGCTTAACTGCTTTGACTAGAGTGTCGAGATTAACCCAATCCTGAGTGAGTTATGTGCCATGTGTGTGAGGATTGTGTGTATTCTGTGCACTGCAATTGATGTCTAGAACTTGCCCCGTGTATTTGCAAAGCGAAGTAGTAGTTTTGTTCAGTCTTACAAGTGATATATGCGTTCTTTATTGAGCCATCCATATATATATATATATATATATATATATATATATATATATATATATATATATATATATATATTACCCGCCTATTTGTTATGTATCATAGTTAACCCCTTTGAGCCTGTAATCCTATTTCTTTGGCAACCATATTACAAGCCTTACCCATTTGTTTGAATTAACCATCTATTTGAACGTTTTAACCTCTCATGAGCACTTGAATTGTTATGAACTTTGTAAAAGTTAAAGTGTGGGGTGGTTGGTTTGGCTTTTGAGTGGAACTAATGAAATAAGGAGAAAGGTACACTGTTTTGAAAAAGTAAGAGCCACTTGGATTGAAAAAGAAAGAAAAGAAAAAACAATAGTGGTATTGCTGTGAAAAAAATATATTCCTTTATAAGTGGTGACTCTTGATGTAATTGTGCTTAAAGAAGTATGGAGTTAATATATATTAATGGGAAGGTGGAGTTATGGTTTGACATAAATATGGGTTTGAATGTTAAAGTATTTGTATTAAAGTGCTTAGGGAGGTGTAGTCACTCTTATATCCAAATGTATCCTACCCGACCCGCAGCCTACATTACAACCAATTAAAGTCCTACTTGATCCTAGACTGAATGGGCTCGATTAGTAGAGTAGTACACTACGGACAAGCCTATGGAGCATCTTTTGTGGCATATGAATGTTATTTCTGAGGATGAGTGAATTCTTTCTATCTTGAGTTCCTAATTGCTCTTAAATTTTATTGTGTGTGGAGTTAATCTCTTTTATTGTGTGAGGGCACGTGATTCATGATGGAATGGTAATGTCATTGACCTCTAGGTTAGAGTAAGTGAGTGAGTTGTGAATAATGCATGATACTTGTGAGTCAAATCTTGAAGTGAAGATGTTACACCTCTGTGCTTAGTATATTTTAAAGATTCTTGGTGTGACGAGTTAAGAGAATTGCTTAAAAAGCTCGTGTCTATAAAGTGTAGTTTCATTGCTCGAGGACGAGCAACGTTTAAGTGTGGGGTAGTGATGTTTGGCTATAATTCCATTTTTTAGTACATTACTTACATTACATATTAGGTGCTTTAATGCTAAACTAGATTATATTTGAACGTAATTGAGTTTATTTTATGTGTAGGTACATTGGAGATAAAATTGTAGCAAAGTGAATATTTAAAGTGTAAAACATGCTCGAAAACAATAGGAAAGAAGAAAAATAAATATTGAGCAGAGGGAAAATGAAGCAGCAGGCGAAGCAAGCTCAGAGGCTTGCGTTAGAGCAGGCGAGGCGAGCTCTTTAGCTCGTGTAGAAGCGCGCGATGCTAGGTTAATGGCAAGGTTGAGCGTGCGACAGCCCTCACGTAGCACAGCTTGAGGCGAGGTGAAGCTCGTGTTAGCCCTCGCGCTGCACAGCCTGAGGCGAGGTGAAGCTCGCGTTAACCCTCGCGAGGCGAGGTCCTTAGCGAGCCTGATCCGGATTTTAAAGGCCTATTTCGTCTTCTTGTTGGACTTGGACTTGGGCTATGTTGTTTAGGTTTTTTCCTACACATATAAATAGTCATTAAACACCACTATTGAGGAGTTTTGCGACCTGAGGCAAGGATAGCTCGTGGAACAACTTTTGGGGGAAAGAATCATCGAGTTCTACATTCCTTCATCTTTTCTTTGTAATTTTTTTATGCAAAATACTTGGAAAATTGTCACTATGAGTATGAGTAGCTAAACTTCTAATCTATGGTTTTGATGGAACCTATTGGATGATGATTTTCCTATTACGTTTAATATAGATTTGCCGTAGCTTTTTCTCTATTTGTTCAACTACATTTTATATTGTGGTTGATTGAAGAGCTCTCAATCGACTATTCCTATTTAGTGTGTATTACTTGGAAGAGAATACATATTTAGGCAGTTGTTGAACAACATCACTCCTAACGTATGTGAGGGATCAATACGTAGGGTTTAAAGGTGAGATTAGGAATAACGAAACCTTTGTGTGATTTGAGTGAGCCGTGACTTAGTGCCAGCTAGCGTAGTTTGGAAGAATATGTCTAGTAAATTGTGGTAGTTACTTAGGCAAATTTATAAGAAACGTAGCGGAAAGGATTCCGACAATAGGGGAAATCATAACCTTAGACCATTTCAAATCTTGTCTACAACCTGTTTGTCGTTAGTTATTAATTACTGCATTTTCATTACTTGATCTTTAGTTAGTAGACATCCAATTCGTTATTTAATATTTCTAAAGATTGATTACGAGAATTTGTGCGAATCTAGTAGATGTTCTTAGTAGGTTAATTCCCTGTGGGATTCGACTCCGGACTTGTTAACCGGATCAATAGTATATGGTAACTTTATTCTATATTTGACTATGTTAGTCAAATACAAATATATATATATATATATATTAAAGGATAATTTTGAATTTATAGATTGTCACAAACCAAAATTCCCACCTTCGGGACCGTGATGGCGCCTAACATTCCACTTGCTAGGCAAGACAATATTAGAATATAACTAGCCATTTTAATAAAATTTTAAATTACTTAATAACAAAGAAACAAATGCGAAAATAAAGTCTGAAATAAAGTGAATAATCCATAATAATCGCGATATCTAAATAGCATCCCAGAACTGGAGTCACAAGTGCATGAGCTTCTAGAATAATACAAATAAGGGTCTGAATAAATTAAAGCTGTCTGAAAGAAGACACAAAGCTAAAATAAAGTAGAAGGGGACTTCAAAACTGCAGACGCTGTGCAATTATACCTCAAGTCTTCTCTGGGTAGCGGAAATCCGAGCAAGTCTACGGTACGCCGCTTAGACCAACTACGAAATCTGCACAAGAAGTGCATAATGTAGTATGAGTACAACCGACCCCATGTACTCTGTAAGTGCCGAGCCTAACCTCGACGGAGTAGTGACGAGGTTAAGGCAGGTCACTTACATTAACCTGTACACAAAAATAGTAATAACAACAATAAGAGAAATAGAACATATAACTCATTTCAACAGTTGAAACCAACTCGGCAGTCATAACTAATTATTATTTCAATCAATTCCCGTTGCGGCGTGCAACCCGCTCCAACAATATAATTCTTCAATAAATTTCCGTTATGGCATGCAACCCGCTCCGACAATATAAACTTAAAATATAATCAGTTATGGCCTGCAACCCGATCCCCCAATATATTCCTTTTCATTTCCGTTGCGGCGTGCTACCCGCTCCAACAATATAATTTAACAACTTTTAAATATGAAAAAACAAATACTCCCATAAATACCAGATTCAGTAAGAAATTATTAGGCAATAAGGAACACAACATTTATAAATTATTTCGGAAACAAGTAATGATAAGTAGCAATTAATTGTGGAAATCAAGGAGAAAATAAGCAATTTCATGTTTAATATGCTAAATGTCAAGTAGCAATTAAGACACATAAATCAATTAAGCATGTAACAATTATTACATGAATTCAAGAATGTGGCGAGCTGGCCGGTTATTTTGAGAATTTGAGCCCCGATCCCCTAATAACTATTTTTCCTACATTTTTTTCCGCTATTGGGACTTGCCGTAGTGATTGGTTATGAAATTCAGAGAGTTTTGGGATACTTAGTCCCTAGTTATGAGTTTAAGCCTTAGAGTTTGGACCGTAATCGAAACTGTATGAAGACGAAATCGGAATGGAATTCCGTCGACTCCGTTAGCTCCGTTGAGTGATTTTGGGGTTAGGAGCGCGCCCGGAATGTGTTTTGGGGGTCTGTAGTAGATTTAGGCTTGAATTGGCGAACGCTAGTTTTTCGGCGATTTCGGCCGATAGTGAAAATTTTGATATCGAGCTCGAAATGGA
Organism: Nicotiana tabacum; assembly: GCF_000715075.1. Classification (NCBI taxonomy): domain Eukaryota; kingdom Viridiplantae; phylum Streptophyta; class Magnoliopsida; order Solanales; family Solanaceae; genus Nicotiana; species Nicotiana tabacum. The sequence goes on along the minus strand of NC_134101.1, from coordinate 6,918,908 downwards.
ATTATAAAAGTGGCTGTAAGTTAGTAATGTCATTTGTGACCTGTGTGTAAAATTTGAGGTCATTCGGACTAGATTTGATGTGGTTCGGCGTCGTTTGTAGAATTTGGAAAACTTTAAATTCTTAGGCTTGAATCCGTGCTTAATTCCTGCTTTTGTTGTTGTGTGACATGGTTTAAAGTCTCTACTAAGTTTGTATGGTTTTTTAGGATTGGTTGGTATGTTTGGTTGAGGTCCCGGGGCCCTCGGGTGTGTTTCGGATGCTTAACGGGTGAAAGCTTGGACTTAGAGGAATTTCTGATCTTTGCTGGTTCTGGTGTTTTTGGACCTGCGGAAAAGAGACCGCAGGTGCACGAGCCGCACATGCGGAGATGGAAGCGCAGATGCGAGAAGTCGAGAGTTGGCCTGGGGTCCCAGGTGCGAGAAAGTTCCGCATCTGCGATGCCCACAAATGCGCAAGGCTGTTCGCAAATGCACAAGATGCGCAGAAGCGGAAGCGATGTCCGCAGGCGCGAGTGCGCAGGTGCGGCCCTTTTGTCGCAGGTGCGAAGGCAGAATGGGGCAAGTGAGTTGCGCAGATGTGCACGTTTTTCGCACAAGTGCACCCGCAGGTGCGAGCGCAGGTTCCGCAGGTGCGGAAATACATGGGCAGTGATTAAAACCGAAGGGCTTCACGATTTTTATAATTTTTGGCTTTGCAAACTCGTGTTAGGGCGATTTTTGAGAGCATTTTCGAGGCATTTCTTGAGGTAAGTTCCTTGTGCTTATTTTTGGTCAATAATCTTGCCTTGCCATGTATTTTTCCACCTAGTTAATGTGTATTTAAGGTGAAAATTGGAAGTTGGAGGCTAGGGATTTGGAAGTTTGAATTGTGGATTGGAGGACCATTTGGTGTCGGATTTTAGTAAATTTGATATGGTTAGATTCGTGAGTGAATGAGCTTTCTAGTTTCATGAATTTTGTCGGGTTTCGAGATGTGGGCCCGGGGGCCGGGATTGAACCAATTTTGGGTTTTGGTCTAATTTTTGTAGTTTTCTTGTGGGATTCATTCCATTAGCGCTTATTGATGGTATTGTACTGTTTTGAATAGATTCGGGCCATTTGGAGTCGGATACTCGTGGAAAGAACGTGATATCGAGTTAATTTGAGCAGTTCGAGGTAAGTGGCTTGCCTAACCTTGTGTTAGGGACTTTTCCCTTAAGGTGTTTGATATTAATTGATGAGTGGGCGCCGTATACGTGAGGTGACGAGTACGTACATGAGCAATTATTGCAAAAATCCTATTTTTTATTTCTAAATCATAAATTGTTTTTTCTTATTAAATTGCACTAATACGTTTAATTGTGAAACTTAAACTAGAGAAGCATGCTTATGTGTTTTAACTGCCTAATTGACATTCTGTGCGTCATGTTTAGTTAAGTCCTTATTTGCCTTATCTGTGTCCAGTATAAACTTTATAACTCGATGCCATACCTGCCATTTTATCTTGTACTTTATATTTAAATTGGGACTACAGACGTATTCCGGGAGATCCCCATGTACTGCATATTTAAATTGGGACTACAGACGTATTCCGGGAGATCCCCCTGTACTGCATATTTAAATTGGGACTACAGACGTATTCTGTGCGATCCCCATGTACTGCATATTTACTTTGAGACTACAGACGTATTCCGGAAGATCCCCCAGCAATGCATATTTACTTTGGGACTACGGACGTATTCCGGGAGATTCCCCTGTACTGCATATTCATTTGAAACTACGGGACGATATCCCGAGAGATTTCCCACTGTGTTTACCTTGTTCTGAGCCGAGGGCTCCCTTTTAACTGTGTTATCGTAAATTTTACTTATATCCTTTACTGTTTAATTTACTATATTTACTCTGGTAGGGCCTTAACCTGACCTCGTCACTACTCTATCGAGGTTAGGCTTGGCACTTACTAGGTACCATTGTGGTGTAGTCATGCCCTTTCCCGCATATGTTTTCGTGTGCAGATCCAGGTACGAGCTATCAGCCTTGGGGTTAGCACGTGTTGCTGATTCTAGGAGACTTCAAGGTACTTCTGCTTGCGTCTGCAGATCTTCAGAGTCCCCTTCTACTCCCTCGCCTAGAGACTTTCTTTATTAATTTTAGACTTTTGTATAGAGCTACGTAGATTTTAGCAGCTTGTGACTTAGTGATATTCCAGGTCTTGGAAAATTATTTTGTATATGCCGAGTGGTACTACTCTTGGCTATTTAAAAAAATATGTTGTTTATCTTTAAAATGTTGTGTTTTCTATATATGTTCCGCAATATTAGGCTTACCTAGTCGTAAAGACTAGGTACTATCATGACACCTTAAGGAGGGTTAATTTGGGTCGTGACAAAGAATTAATATTTAACAAGAAACAATTATTATGGCAATTAATTCATGTCTTAAAAATAATTTATGATTTTTTTAATAATTATGCAAACAATTAATTTGACGGCACTCGTCACCTTGCCTATACATCGTTACACATGAAATTCACGTAACAAATAATTCAAAGGTTCTATTTTCTTAAGTCAAGGCTATCCACGACATTTACCTCGCTTGCAACCAAATTCAAGATTCCAATAAACATTTTCCCTGCGATTTCATGTCCGAAATCCTCAAATATAGTCATAAACAATTCAATATACTCAATACAAATCGTAGGAATTAATTCCATACGAATTTACTAATTTTTCGGATTAAAATCTAAAATTCATCTCAAAAATACCAGTGGTGCCCACGTCTCGAATCTCGAAAAAACTTACGAAATCCGAAATTCCGTTCCGAGACGAGTCCAATCATACAAAAATTATCAAATTTCGATGTCAAATGGACCTTCAAATCTTAAATTTTTGTTTTTGAAAAGTTTTACAAAAAATTCAATTTCTTCCATCTAAATCCGAAATAAATGATGAGTATAGACATGGATTTATGAACTATCATCTACATATGATAAAAAATACTTACCCAATCCGAAGTCGTGAAAAATTCCTTCAAATCGCCCAGAAACCGAGGTTTAAAGTCTAAACGAAATGAAGAAAAATGGCCATTTTCGACCCCTTAATGTTCTGCCCAGTTCCGCATCTGCGGAAAATGGGCCGCATTTGCAGCTGCGCAGAAGCGCAAGAAGGGGCCACAAAAGTGACGTGATGCGCATTTGCGATTGGCTGGCCGCAGAAGCGGTATTGCACTTGCGATCAAAGCTTCGCAGAAGCGAAACTTCGTTCCCAGACTCAACGTCGCAGAAGCATCATTTCCTTCGCAGAACCGGGCACGCACCTGTGACCAAAATTGCGCAGGTGCGACACGCCAAAACCAGACTTGCAATTTTTACAAAAATGGCCTGAAACGCGTCCGAAACTCTACCTCGTCAAATTATACCAACACGGACTTACTTGGGGTCTCAAATCACATCAAATAACATCGAAATTACAATTCATACCTTGATTCGGACTTACGAGTTTCAAGCTTTTCAATTTACAAAACTTGTGCCGAAACATGTTAAATGAATCCGGAATGATTTCAAATTTGGCACACATGTCGTAAATGACATAATGGAGCTATTCAAATTTCCAGAATCAGATTCCAACCCCGATATCAAAAAGTCAAATCCGTGGTCAAACTTTGGAAATCTTTAGCCTTTAAATTTCTAGTTTTTGTTAAATGGCCATAACTTGAGGTTGGGACCTCCAAATTAAATTTCGGGCATATGCCCAAGTCCCAAATCATGAGACGGACCTACCAGAACTGTCAAAATACTAATCCGGGTCCGTTTGCTAAAAATATTGACCAAAGTCAACTTAATTGAGTTTTAAGGCTCTATTTCATATTTTAATCAATTTTTCACATAAAAACTTTTCGAAATATTATTTAGACTGCGCACGTAAATCGAAAAATAATGAATAGTGCTGTTTGAGGTCTCATAACACAAAAATAATTATTAAATTTAAAGATGGCCTTTTGGGTCATCACGTAGATAAAGTTTTTAAATTTGAATTAAAATAAAAAAGAAATTTATCTTTTGTTATCATGTTATCATACTTAATTTGGTTAATGATCATATGCAATCATATTAGGAACTTTTGCTATCTTAATTCAAAAGTTTAAAAGTTGATAAGAATTTACTTACATATATAATGAAGTAAACCTACATATAAGAGAAAGAAACATTACAAAAATCAGTCAATATTCAAAACAAGTTGTTATTTTTTCTTTTTGAAAAATGTTTGTTTGAAGAGTCAATTTGTATAAATACATATCAAACAAATAACAAAACTTTGGCTATATAATTGCTATCATTAATTTATATTTAACACCTTCTAGGAATTGAAGGGTATAAGCCAAAACTTCTTTATTTAGCTGCAGTCAAACCAACATTGCAAGGGTATAGTATTTTTTTTTGTTGAAGAATATTAGTTTTGAATCATTAGATTATGTGAAAGATTTTTTTTCTCGAATTCAACAAGAGGGATATTGGTTTCTAATTGATAGTTTCTATAGCGATTTTCAAGTATAACAAAAAGTATATTTAAAAAAAAATTGGTATGACGTGAAATAGTTATTTTTAAAATGTAAACAAATTATTTCGAAATGGGATTATTTTTTAAATTATAATATAATTTTTAAAATAAAGGATAAGAGTTTTTTTTACATTTTAGTAGAGAGTTTTTAAAATAATTATAATACAAGTCATATCATGGATAAAATGAAGAAGCCGAAATCTTATTGATTATTACATAAATATCCGGCCAGATTTATTATTTACTTTTTATAGCTTATATACATAGATGATATATCGATTACACACGATTATACACCTGTTATATATGAATTATATATAAATTACACATCCTTAATTTTTTAATTTAAGTGGTTGGGTGAGCACTTGTTTAGGTGTTTAGGTTGATAAGATAAAGCCAAAAGAAATATATGATAGAATTTCAACCAAAGACTAAAAACTTAAATAAAGTTTTTATGTAGACAATTTCTATTAAAACTCATCCTTTTATTACGAAATAAATTAATTTTTTGTAACAAAAGAAAGAAAGACATAAAAAATAAGATAAAAGAAAATAAATATATAAAAAAATGTATGAAAAATCTAAAAACCGAAAAACAGAGACGACAACGACTTTCTTCTTCTGTTTCATCTTTGTTGAATGTAAAATTTGGAAGCCGATATCATCGATTTTACATATTTTTTTCAACTCAAATACATAGATTATAAGATAAGGATATCTTAGAATATATTTTTTTATTTACATTGTGCGTCATTTTTAAAAAAAATCACTATTACTAACAAACTAATATAATATTCGAATTTGAATTTAATTGCAATTTAAGTAGTTTGCATTGAGGCTAAGCCTAGTATGGTGTCGAGAAAAAATTGATTGGCAATTTTAAGACAATATATGCAATGTTACATAATAACAATCAATTAATCTAACATTTAATGATTCAAAGAACAAAATATCTGTATATGTAGGGTATTCAAAATTCAAAATCCGTGGCAAGAGATATCGATAAACTATAACGACCCGACCGGTCGTTTTGAGATTTAGAGCCCCGATCCCCTAATATCTGCCTTCCCCGTATTTGTTTATACTTTTGGGACTTGCCGGAGTGATTGGTTATGAGATTCTGAGAGTTTTGGTACACTTAGTCCCTAGTTGTGAGTTTCAGCCATAGAGTTTGTACCGTCGTCTGAACTGTGTGAAGACGGATCCGGAATGAAATTTTGTCAACTCCGTTAGCTCCGTTGAGTGATTTTGGGGTTAGGAGCGCGTACAGAATGTGTTTTGGAGGTCTGTAGTAGATTTAGGCTTGAATTGGCGAAAGTTAGTTTTCTGGCGATTTTGTCCGATAATGGAAATTTTGATATCAAGCTCGGAATGGAATTACGAAAGTGGCTGTAGTTTTGTAGCGTCATTTGTGACCTGTGTGAAAAATTTAAGGTCATTCGGACTAGATTTGATGTGGTTCGGCGTCAGTTGTAGAATTTGGAAGATTTTAAATTCTTAGGCTTGAATCCGTGCTTAATTCATGATTTTGGTATTGTTCGATGTGGTTTGAAGGTTCAACTAAGTTCGTATGGTGTTTTAGGATTTGTTGGCATGTTTGGTTGAGGTCCCGGGGACCTCGGGTGTGTTTTGGATGCTTAACGGGGGAAAGCTTGGACTTAGAGGAATTTTTGATTTTTTTTTGCTGGTTCTGGTGTTTTCGCACCTGCGGTGGGGAGTCCGCAGGTGCGGCCTCGCGCAAAAGTGAGAAAGTCGAGAGTTGTCCTGGGGTCGCAGGTGCGAGGAAGTTTTCGCATCTGCGATGCCCGCAAATGCGCAAGGCTGTTCGCAAATACGCAAGATGCGCAGAAGCGGAAGGAATGTCCGCAGGTGCGAGCCCAGGTTTCGCAGGTGCGGAAATACCTGGGCAGTGATTAAAACCGAAGGGCTTCGCGATTTTTATCATTTTTGGCTTTGCAAACTAGGGTTAGGGCGATTTTTGAGAGCATTTTCGAGGCATTTCTTGAGGTAAGTTCCTTGTGCTTATTTTTGGTCAATAATCTTGCCTTGCCATGTATTTTCCCACCTAGTTAATGTGTATTTAAGGTGAAAATTGGAAGTTGGAGACTAGGGATTTGGAAGTTTGAATTGTGGATTTGAGGACCATTTGGTGTCGGATTTTAGTAAATTTGATATGGTTAGACTCATGAGTGAATGAGCTTACTAGTTTCGTGAATTTCGTCGGGTTTCGAGACGTGGGCCCGAGGGCTAGGTTTGAGCCAATTTCGGATTTTGGCCTAATTTTTGTAGTTTTTCTTGTGGGATTCATTCCATTAGTGCGTATTGATGGTATTGTTCTGTTTTAAATAGATTCGGGCCATTTGTAGTCGGATACTCGTGGCAAGAACGTGATATCGAGTTGATTTGAGCGGTTCGAGGTAAGTGGCTTGCCTAACCTTGTGTTGGGGACTTTTCCCTTAAGGTGTTTGATATTAATTGATGTGTGGGCGCCGTGTACGTGAGGTGACGAGTACGTACACGGGCTATTATTGCAAAAATTCTGTTTTTCCTTTCTAAATCATAAATTGTTTTCCTTATTAAATTGCACTAATACGTTTAATTGTGAAACTTAGACTAGAGAAGCATGCCTACGTGTTTTAGCTGCTTAATTGACATTCTGTGCGTCATGTTTAGTTAAGTCCTTATTTGCCTTATCTGTGTCCAGTATAAACTGTATAACTCGATGCGATACCTGCCATTGCATCTTGAGTTGCATATTTAAATTGGGACTACGGACGTATTTTGGGGAGATCCCCCTGTACTGCATATTTACTTTGGGACTATGGACGCATTCCGGGAGATCCCCCTGTACTGCATATTTACTTTGGGACTACGGACGTATTCCGGGAGTTCCCCCTATACTGCATATTTACTTTAGGACTACGGACGTATTCCGGGAGATCCCCCTGTACTGCATATTCATTTGAAACTACGGGACGGTATCCCGAGATATTTCCCCCTGTGTTTACCTTGTTCTGAGTCGAGGGCTCCCTTATCCGTTAAATTTTCGATAATTGCTTTAACTATGTTACCGTAAAGTTTACTTATATCTTTTACTATTTAATTTATCATATTTACTCTGATAGGGCCTTGACCTGACCTCGTCACTACTCGACAGAGGTTAGGCTTGGCACTTACTGGGTACCATTGTGGTGTACTCATGCCCTTTCCTGCACATGTTTTCGTGTGCAGATCCAGGTACGAGCTATCAGCCTTGGGGTTAGCGCATGCTGGTGATTCTAGGAGACTTCAAGGTACTTCTGCTTGCGTCCGCAGATCTTCGGATTCCCCTTCTACTCCCTCGCCTAGAGACTTTCTTTATTATCTTCAGACTTTTGTATAGAGCTACATAGATTATAGCAGCTTGTGACTTAGTGATATTCCGGGTCTTGGAAAATTATTTTGTATATGCCGAGTGGTACTACTCTTGGCTATTTAAAAATATGTTGTTTATCTTTAAAATAATGTATTTTCTTTATATTTTCCGCAATATTAGGCTTACCTAGTCGTAAAGACTAGGTGCCATCACGACCCCTTACGGAGGGTTAATTTGGGTCGTGATAAGTTGGTATCAGAGCACTAGGTTCGTAGGAGTCGCGAGTCACAAGCCGGTTCATTAGAGTCTCGCGGATCGGTGCGGAGATGTCCGTACTTATCTTCGGGAGGCTATGTAACTGTTAAGAACAATCATATTTCTTTGATTTCCTTATCGTGCGAGTTATTGACATAAAAAATTCTAAGATTCTATTCTATTCTTTATCACAGATGGTGAGGACCCGTACCGGGAGGACCGACGATCAGGCACCCGAGCCCCCTATCAGAGCCGCCAGAGGCCGAGGTCGTGGTAGAGGACGAACACACGGTGCAGCCCGAGTTCCTGTGAGAGCTACGTCAGAGGAGCCCCCAGCAGCTCCAGTTGGAGGGACAACACCGGAGATCCCTATTACTACTCCAGCCCTCCAGGAGACTTTAGCTCAGTTCTTGAGCATGTTCAGCACTCTGGCTCAGGCTGGACTATTTCTGATAGCTCCCGCTACATCCTAGGCTGGGGGAGGGGCATAGACTCCCGCAGCCCGCACTCCTGAGCAGAGAGTCCAGATTGATCAGGCCCTAGAGTATATTCCTATTCCCTCAGCGGCTCCAGTTTAGCATGAGACCAGAGTAGCTGCTTCTGAGGCAGAGCAGCTCAGACTTGAGAGGTACAAGAAGTACCACCCACCTACTTTCAGTAGACTAGCTTCAGATGATGCTCTCGGTTTTCTTGAGAAATATTATCGTATTCTCCGCACTATGGGCATTGTGGAGATGAGTGGGGTTTCTTTCACCACCTTCCAGCTGAGGGGAGCAGAATATCAGTGGTGGCGTACCTATGAGCTGAGTAGTCCGGATGACGTAGCCTCACTCACTTGGACTCATTTTTCAGAGATGTTTCTTGCATGAGTATGTTCCTCAAAGCCTCAGGGATGCTTGGCGCGTAGAGATTGAACAGTTGCATCAGGGTGCTATGACTGTGTCAAAGTATGCAGTCTGTTTCAGTGAGTTAGCTCGTCATGCACCTGCTCTGGTTGCTACAGTCAGAGAGAGGGTTCGTCTCTTTATTGAGGGACTTCACCCCAGTATTCGGACCAGTATGGCCAGGGAGTTGGAGATGGATATCACTTATCAGCAGGCAGTAAGCATTGCCAGGAGAGTGGAGGGCATGTTTTCCCGGGATAGAGAGGAGAGAGAGGCCAAGAGGTCTCGAGAGACTGGTCATTATTCAGGAGCTCGTGCACCAGCAACATGCTATGGTAGGGGTTTTGTGAGTCGCCCTGTTCATTCAGCTCTTCCAGTAGCCAGCAGTGTTCCAGCTCCTCCTAGACCTCAGGAGCCCTATTATGCACCGCCAGTATCCAGTATGCCTCCTACTCGAGGTGCTATTACCGGCCAGTCCAGTAGGCCAGGTCCGAGTCAGTCTCAGCCGTCGCGTCCTCCACGGACTTATCAGCCTCCACGTGCTCCACTGGGTCCTTCGGCCATTCTTCCAGAACCAGCTGCTACCCCACCTACTCAGCCAGCCTGAGGTGGAGGTCGGGGAGGTCGAGGTCGCCCTAGAGGGGGAGGCCAGGCCAGATACTATGCCCTTCCAGCCCGTTTAGAGGCTGTTGCTTCAGATTCAGTTATCACTGGTATCGTCCCTGTCTGTCATAGGGATGCATCAGTATTATTTGACCCAGGCTCTACCTATTCATATGTGTCTTCTTATTTTACTCCACATTTGGGGATATCTCGGGATTCTTTGAGTTCCCCTGTTTATGTATCTACTCCCGTGGGAGATTCTCTTGTGGACCGCGTATATCGGTCGTGTTTGATTGCTCTTAGTGGTTTTGAGACCAGAGCTGATTTGTTATTACTCAGTATGGTAGATTTTGATGTTATCTTGGGCATGGACTAGTTGTCGCCTCATTATGCTATTCTTGATTGTCACGCTAAGACCGTGACGCTGGCTATGCTAGGTTTGCCGAGATTATAGTGGAGAGGTACCTTAGAGTATACTCCCCGCAGGGTCATTTCATTTCTTAAGGCTCAGCGAATGGTTGAGTAGGGGTGTGATGCGTATTTGGCCTATGTGAGAGATGTCAGTATTGATACCCCTACAGTCGAGTCAATTCGAGTAGTGAGGGACTTCCCTGATGTGTTTCCAGCTGATCTTCCGGGCATGCCGCCCAATAGAGATATTGATTTCGGCATTGATTTATTGCCGGGCAGTCAGCCCATTTCTATTCCTCCCTACCGTATGGCTCCTCCTGAGTTGAAGGAGTTAAAGGAGCAGTTGCAGGAGTTTCTTGATAAGGGTTTCATCAGGCCCAGTGTATCACCTTGGGGTGCTTTGGTCTTATTTGTGAAGAAGAAGGATGGTTCTATGCGTATGTGTATTGATTACCGGCAGTTGAACAAAGTTACAGTGAAGAACAGGTATCCTTTGCCTCGCATCGATGATTTATTTGATCAATTACAGGGTGCCAGGGTATTTTCAAAGATTGACTTGCGTTCTGGCTATCATCAGTTGAAGATTCGGGAGCCGGACATCCCGAAGAGTGCTTTCAGGACCAGATATGGTCACTATGAGATTCTTGTCATGTCATTTGGGCTAACCAATGCCCCAGCAGCCTTTATGCACTTGATGAACAGTGTGTTCCGGCCTTATCTTGATTCCTTCATCATTGTGTTTATTGACAACATCCTGGTATATTTCCGGTCTCGGGAAGATCATGAGCAGCACCTGAGGACCGTGCTTCAGACTTTGAGGGAAAAGAAATTGTATGCAAAATTTTCTAAGTGTGAATTTTGGCTTGATTCAGTGGCATTCTTGGGCCACATAGTGTCTTGTGATGGGATCAAGGTAGATCCGAAGAAGGTGGAGGCAGTGCAGAGTTGGCCTAGACCGTCATCCGCTAAGGAGATCCGCAGTTTCCTCGATTTGGCGAGGTATTACAGTCGCTTTGTAGAGGGATTTTCATCCATTGCAGCACCTATGACCAGGCTGACTCAGAAGGGTGCTCCGTTTAGGTGGACCGAGGAATGTGAGGAGATATTTCAGAAGCTCAAGACAGCTTTGACTACAGCCCCAGTATTAGTATTGCCTATAGGATCGGGGTCCTACACTGTCTATTGTGATGCCTCGAGGATTGGCCTTGGAGCGGTATTGATGCAGGACGGTAGGGTGATTGCCGACGTATCTAGACAGTTGAAGGTGCATGAGAAGAATTATCCGGTTCATGATCTCGAGTTAGCAGCTATTGTTCACGCCCTGAAGATCTAGTGTCATTATTTGTATGGGGTCCCCTGTGAGATTTACACTGACCACCGGAGTTTGCAGTACTTGTCCAGGCAGAAGGACCTTAATTTGCATCAGCGAAGGTGGTTGGAGCTACTTAAAGACTATTATATCACTATATTATACCACCCAGGGAAGACCAATGTAGTGGTCGACGCCTTGAGTCGCCAGGCAGAGAGTTTGGGGAGCTTGGCATATCTTCCGGCAGCTGAGACAACCTTAGACTTGGATGTTCAGGCCTTAGCCAGTCAGTTCGTGAGATTGGATATTTCATAGCCTAGCCGGGTATTAGCTTGTGTGGTTGCTCGGTCTTCTCTTTATGACCATATCAGAGAGCGCCAATATGATGATCCTCATCTTCTAGTTCTTCAGAATAGGGTTCGGCGAGGTGATGCCAGAGATGTGACTATTGGTGATGACGGTATGATGAGGATGTAGGGCCGGATATGTGTGCCCAATGTCGATGGGCTTCGGGAGTTGATTCTTGAGGAGGCCCATAGCTCGCGGTACTCTATTCATCCGGGTGCCGCGAAGATGTACCAGGACTTGAGGCAATACTATTGGTGGAGAAGAATGAAAAAGGATATAGTTGGGTTTGTGGCCAAGTGTCTCAACTGTCAGCAGGTTAAATATGAGCACCAGAGACCGGGTGGATTACTTCAGAGGTTAGAGATCCCAGAGTGGAAGTGGGAGCGGATCACCATGGACTTTGTGGTTGGACTTCCTCGGACTTTGAGAAAGTTCGATACTATTTGGGTGATCATGGATCGGCTGACCAAGTCAGTCCATTTTATTCCAGTGTTGACTACATACTCTTCGGAGAGATTGACCGAGATTTACATCAGAGAGATTGTCCGCCTTCATAGTATTCCGGTATCCATCATTTCAGACAGAGGTACACAGTTCACATCATGGTTTTGGAGAGCCGTACAGCAGGAGTTGGGTACTAGGGTGGAGTTGAGCACAACCTTTCATCCTCAGACAAACGAGCAGTCCGAGCGCACGATTCAGATTCTTGGGGATATGCTTCGTGCCTGTGTGATGGAGTTCGAATGGTCATGGGACCAATACTTGCCACTTGTAGAGTTTGCTTACAACAACAGTTACCAGTCCAGCATTCAGATGGCACCATATGAGGCTTTGTATGGTAGGTGGTGTCGGTCCCCAATGGGATGGTTTGAGCCGGGCGAGGCCCGACTGTTGGGTACAGACTTGGTCCAGGATGCCCTGGATAAGGTGAAGGTGATTTAGGAGAGACTTCGCACAGCCCAGTCCAGGCAGAAGAGTTATGCATTCCGGAAGGTTCGTGACTTGGCATTTATGGTTGGTGAGCGGGTCTTGCTTCGGGTATCGCCTATGAAGGGCATCATGGGGTTCGGGAAGAAGGGAAAGCTGAGCCCGAGGTTCATTGGTCCTTTTGAGATATTGCGGTGAGTTGGGGAGGTTGCTTATGAGCTTTCCTTGCCTCCCAGCCTAGCAGGAGTTCACCCGGTATTCCACGTATCTATGCTCCAGAAGTATCACGGTGATCCGACTAATGTATTGGATTTCAGCTCAGTCCAGTTGGACAAAGATTTATCTTATGTTGAGGAGACAGTATCCATTTTGGAAAGGTAGGTCAGAAAGCTCAAGTCAAAGAATATTGCTTCGGTAAAGGTCCAGTGGAGAGGTCAGCCGGTCGAGGAGGTGACTTAGGAGACCGAGCAGGTTATGCGCAGCCGGTACCCCCATCTTTTCACAGTTTCAGGTATGTCTTTATACTCGTTCGAGGACAAATGATTGTTTTAAGAGGGGGAGGATGTAAAAACCCGGCCGGTCGTTTTGAGATTTAGAGCCCTGATCCCCTAATATCTGCCTTCCCCATATTTGTTTCTACTTTTGGGACTTTCTGGAGTGATTGGTTATGAGATTCTGAGAGTTTTGGGACACTTAGTCCCTAGTTATGAGTTTAAGCCTTGGAGTTTGGACCGTAGTTGGAACTGTGTGAACACGGATCTGGAATGGAATTCTGTCGACTCTGTTAGCTCCGTTGAGTGATTTTGGGGTTAGAAGCGCGTCCGGAGTGTGCTTTGCAGGTCTGTAGTAGATTTAGGCTTGAATTGGCGAAAGTTAGTTTTTTGGCGATTTCGGCCGATAGTAAAAACTTTGATATCAAGCTCGGAATGGAATTCCGAAAGTTGCTGTAGGTTCGTAGTGTCATTTGTGACCTGTGTGTAAAATTTGAGGTCATTCAGACAAGATTTGATGTGGTTCGGCGTCGGTTGTAGAATTTGGAAGATTTTAAATTCTTAGGCTTGAATCCGTCCTTAATTCATAATTTCGGTGTTGTTCGATGTGGTTTGAAGGCTCAAATATGTTTGTATGGTGTTTTAGGATTTGTTGGCATGTTTGGTTGAGGTCCCGGGGGCCTCGGGTGTGTTTCGGATGCTTAACGGGGGAAAGCTTGGACTTAGAGGAATTTCTGATTTTTTTTTTGCTAGTTCTGGTGTTTTCGCACCTGCGGTGGGGAGTCCGCAGGTGCGGCCTCGTAGAAGCGAGGCTTGTAGGCGCAGATGCGAGAAAGTGGAGATTTGGCCTGGGGTTGCAGGTGCGAGGAAGTTTTCGTATCTGGTATGCCCGCAAATGCGCAAGGCTGTTCGCAAATGCACAAGATGCGCAGAAGCAGAAGGGATGTCCGCAGGCACGAGCGCGCAGGTGCGGCCCTTTCGTCGCTGGTGCAAAGGCAGAGGGGGTAAGTGAGTTGCGCAGATGCGCACGTTTTCTGCACAAGCGCACCCGCAGGTGCGAGCGCAGGTTCTGTAGGTGCGGAAATACCTGGGCAGTGATTAAAACTGAAGGGCTTCGCGATTTTTATCATTTTTGGTTTTGCAAACTCGGGGTAGGGTGATTTTTGAGAGCATTTTCGAGTCATTTCTTGACGTAAGTTCCTTGTGCTTATTTTTGGTCAATAATCTTGCCTTGCCATGTATTTTTCCACCTAGTTAATGTGTATTTAAGGTGAAAATTGGAAGTTGGAGGCTAGGGATTTGGAAGTTTGAATTGTGGATTTGAGGACCATTTGGTGTCGGATTTTAGTAAATTTGATATGGTTAGACTCGTAAGTGAATGAGCTTTCTAGTTTCGTAAATTTTGTCGGGTTTCAAGACATGGGCCCGGTGGGCCGGGTTTGAGCCAATTTCGGGTTTTGGCCTAATATTTGTAGTTTTTCTTGTGAGATTTATTCCATTAGCGCGTATTGATGGTATTGTACTATTTTGAATATATTCGGGCCATTTTGAGTCGGATACTCGTGGAAAGAATGTGATATCGAGTTAATTTGAGCGGTTCGAGGTAAGTGGCTTGCCTAACCTTGTATTGGGGACTTTTCCCTTAAGGTGTTTGATATTAATTGATGTGTGGGTGCCGTGTACGTGAGGTGACGAGTACGTACACGGGCTATTATTGCAAAAATCCCGTTTTTCCTTTCTAAATCATAAATTATTTTAAATTGCACTAATACGTTTAATTGTGAAACTTAGACTAGAGAAGCATGCTTACGTGTTTTAACTGCATAATTGACATTTTGTGCGTCATGTTTAATTAAGTCCTTATTTGCCTAATCTGTGTCCAGTATACACTGTATAACTCGATGCCATATCTACCATTTCATCTTACGTTGCATATTTAAATTGGGATTACGGACGTATTCCGGGAGATCCCCCTGTACTGCATATTTACTTTGGGACTATGGACGTATAGATCACCCTGTACTGCATATTTACTTTGGGACTATGGACGTATTCCGGGAGATCCCCCTGTACTGCATATTTACTTTGGGACTACGGACGTATTCCGGGAGATCCTCCTGTGCTGTATATTTACTTTGGGACTATGGACGTATTCCAGGAGATCCCCATGTACTACATATTCTTTTGAAACTACGGGACGGTATCCCGAGAGATTTTTCACTGTGTTTACCTTGTTCTGAGCAGAGGGCTCCCTTTTCCGTTAAATTTTCGAGAATTTCTTTAACTCTGTTACCGTAAAGTTTACTTATATCTTTTACTGTTTAATTTATCATATTTACTCCGGTAGGGCCTTGACCTGACCTCGTCACTACTCGACTGAGGTTAGGCTTGGCACTTACTGGGTACCATTATGGTGTACTCATGCCCTTTCTTGCACATATTTTTGTGTGCAGATCCAGGTACGAGCTATCAGCCTTAGGGTTAGCACGCGCTGCTGATTCTAGGAGACTTCAAGGTACTTCTGTTTGCGTCCGCAGATCTTCGGAGTCCCCTTCTACTCCCTCGCCTAGAGACTTTCTTTATTATCTTCAGACTTTTGTATAGAGCTACATAGATTATAGCAGCTTGTGACTTAGTGATATTCCGGGTCTTGAAAAATTATTTTGTATATGCCGAGTGGTACTACTCTTGGCTATTTAAAAAATATGTTGTTCATCTTTTAAATGTTGTTTTTTCTTTATATTTTACGCAATATTAGGCTTACCTAGTCGTAAAGACTAGATGCCATCACGACACCTTACGGAGAGTTAATTTGGGTCGTGACATAAACTCAAAATAGAGTCATATTGAAATAAAATTTTACCGGCCAAAGAATCATTTAAATTTTTAGATAATCGATTAAAGTAGATTTTAAATAAAGGATAATATCTTCACTTGCATCATTATAAAGATAATCATTATTGAAATATATATAATGTTTTAGAAATTAAAATTTCAAAATAGAAATATTGTTTTAAAAGTAATGGCATATCAAATAAGAATTCAAGTCGTAGTAAAAGAGTCACGTCGTAACCAAAGAATCGTTCATATTGTACCAACCTTTGTGCTTTGCCATAGCTCATAAATACGATTTATTATTTCACTTTATGATTATTTTTAGGTTCCAATGACACCAATAAGAATGGTGTAAAAATAAAATTATCACTACGAGATTTGAGAAAATGTTAGCCTTTTTTCATGTAGTATTTCTTAATTAATATCTAACGATTATCTATAATTATCTAGAAGGTTTAAATTTTAAGGTCATTTATATATAATTCAAATAACTCACATATTTAACATGATTAATGTCAAATATCAAATACGAGTCATACTAGAAAAAATATCACTGGCCAAAGAATTTTTTAAATTTTAGATAGCCGACTAAAATGAGTTTTGAATTAAGGATAATATTTTCACTAACATTGTTATAAAAATAATTATTATTGAAAAATAAAGTTTTAGAAACTAAAATTTAAAATAGAAATATCTTTTGAAAAATATTAATACACCAAATAATTAAGAGTTCAAGCAGTAGTAAAAGAGTCAAGTCGTATCCAAAGAGTCTTTCATAGTCTCAACCTTTGATTGTTTTGCCATATATATGAGTTATTATTTTTTTGATTCCTGACTATTTTTTGGATCCAATGACACCGGCGAGAATGATACCAAAAAAGAAAAATAAAATTATAACTAGGAGATTTGAGAAATGTTTAATCATTTTCATGTAGTGTTTCTTAATTAATATCCAATGATTATCTATATTTATCGAGAAGATTTAAATTTTAAGATTATTTACATATAATCCAAATAACTCAAATATTTAACATGGTTAGTGTCCGAGCATTCACGCGGGTGCTAATACTAGTATTTGATACGATGAAGCTATTTTTCGAGAAGTCATTTTCCATAAAGAAGTAATTAATTTTCTGGTGTTTGGTTATTGATATAAAAAAGGTAAAAAGTACTTCTCTCACATATTACTGAAGTTATTTTTCTTAAAACTTTCATATTATTTGCTCCTATTAAAATATAGAGATTATTATTAATCTTTTATCAAAAAACTCTCTGACTTGATAACATATTATTAGTCTCTATTTTAGGATTAATATTTTTCACTTACTAGTCTTAAGGTACGCGCGTTGCGCGTGTACCTCATCTCAATAGATCCAAATTTAAAAAAAAATAAAATTCATGTTAAAATTAAAATTAGAATTTATTATTTCAACCAATTCATGTTTTAGCTTTCTTATGTGCCATACACACCCATCAATATTTTTAGAGAATTCGAACAACATAGAAAGTAACTATTTAAACAAATTAAGTTACCGAAAAAATTGCAAACGGTTCTTATTCAAATTGAGACTCTTCCAAGCTCCAGCAAAGTATTTCCATAGCAAATGCGGATTCATGAATCAGAAATGTGTACTATCAAAGTAGGTTTCAAATGTAGTACTAATTAAATAGATGAAATAATAAATACAAAAAAGTAAGATCATTGCAAAAATTTGGATTTTATTTTGTTTATTTAGCTAAAAAGATATCTAGAAAAATCAAAGAGTTATACACTACTAGAAATTTTGTAAAAACCGACCACGGTCGACCGACCAATTTTGGTCGGTCAAAAAATCGGCCAAAAAACCGACCAAAGTTGGTCGGTTTTTTAAAATATTTTTTTTAATTTTTTTTACGAAACCGACCAACTTTGGTCGGTTTTCTTTGGCGCAAAAATGCGGTAAATTATTTTTGAGTCCCGCGAAATTTATTTTTCAAGAAACCGACCAACTTTGGTCGATTTTTCATTTAAAATAAATTAAAATTAATATTAAAAAAATCGACCGAAATCGATCGGTTAATTCGGCCGGTCATTTTATAAAACCGACCGATTTCGGTCGGTAATTTTATTTTTTAATAAAACTGACCAACTTTGGTCAGTTATTTTCGTTCGAAAATACAATTAAAGAGTATAAATGAAATAAAAGATAGTCTTAAAACAAAATGCACCAATGGTCTAGTGGTAGAATAGTATCCTGCCACAGTACAGACCCCTGTTCGATTCCCAGATGATGCATTTTTTAATTATCTAATTAAAATACCGACCAACTTTGGTTGATTTTTTCGGCAATTTTTTGTTTTTGAATTTAATTGACCGACCAAAGTTGGACGGTAATTTCTGACCAACTTTTGTCGGTATGCCTTTCCGACCTTCAAAATACTGTCTACACGTAAATTGTCGTATTGTGGACGATTATTGGCCATTACCGACCCATTTTGGTCGGTTTTGCCCGGATTTTTAGTAGTGTTATATTTATAGTAGATTTTAAACTTTTTGTAATAATTAAAAAGATCAAATAATAAATATAAATAAGAATAATAATACTTTAAAAATTAATTATAATTATAAGTTTACCCCAAACAAAATGAAATTATGAAAGGTAAACAAAGTCGATCATTCTCTTTAATTATTTGATAAAACCTTAGCCATTTACTCAACCAACAAACCCAAGTAATATTTTGGAGAGGAAACCTTTTAGATGCAAGCAGAAATTTTTACTTTTGCTTCTTTTCCTAGCAAATTAACAACCCATGAATGTGCCACATTGAATTACTTATCATCGAACTAAAGCCATAGTACTAATTAACCTTCACAGAATTCCAATTCTAGTTAATATTGTAGCAATTAACAGAATTGCAATTCTAATTAATATTGTATGGCGTACTTGAATATATAGAAATATTCGTGACCTTAGTAGAACAATGCATATCCTTGGCGTTAAAGCAATACCAACTAATTTTGTTTCGTAATTTAAAAGTTAAAGCGCATAGGGGTATCAAGAACATAGAAACACGCAAGGAAAATTTAAGAATAATAGATCTGTTAAAATCATATATTCAGCATGCAGGGCTAGAAACCACATGAAACGCAGTAAAATAGATATTAAATAATCGAGTTTATACACTAATGCGTCAAAATAACACAATTTGGCTTGATGCCAAGTTGAGAATCAAGCCACTTATCTTTGCATAAATACAAATTTAATTGATTTAAAACTCTTAAATATTAGCAAAATATTAAATAACTATTTTGTCCAGGATAAAATATATTTTTAAAGAATAAAAAAAGTGAACGACATTTGGCTAAGGTCCTTTAGCGCTTTTAATATAGTATCGATTAGCTAAACACCCAAATATTTTCCACATGGCGAAAACATTTTTGCGCCTAACAAGTGGACGTAAGAGCAGTAAATAAAACCTTAAATTAAGCTAATAAGGGAACAACTTTAGTAGTCCATTAGGGGAAAGGAACTGAATGAAAGTGGAATTTCTAAAGTACTGTGATGACAAAAAATGTCATCTTTAATTTATACATTCATTTCTATGTTTTACGAAGATGTTGGGAGCTTATCTGCTATGAGTTACGTATCACCTGAATAGTTGATGTTAATATCGTTAATTTTCTAGAAATATATTGCTTATGAGGCCACTGTTAGTATTGTTTTCATGTTATGTTACGTTGATTGGATTATGTATGTGATAACCCAAAAGGTCATCTTATGTTTTAGAATTCGAATCTGCGCTCTTAAGCTTTAAAAATCGCATTTTTACCCTCTTCCATTTGCGTGCATAATCTGAGCAGGTTTCCGAAAAGCTTTTATGTTGAAAATTAATGAAAATAAGAATTTTGCCTTAAAAATTGATTTTTAGTTGACTTCAGTCAATATTTTTGGTAAACAGACCCGGATCCGTGCTTTGACGGTCTCGGTAGGTCCGTATCGAATTATGGGACCTGGGCGTATGCCCGGAATCGAATTCAGAGGTCCCTAGCTCAAGATATGAATTTTTAATAAAAACTAAAAGTTTGGAAATTAATTGTTTCTAAGAATTGGTTGATAGTTGGCATTGTTAGTATCGGGTCCGTATTTTGATTTCGGAGTCCGGTGCAGTTTCATTATGATATTTAAGACTTGTCTGTGAAATTTGGTGAGAAACGGAGTTGATTTGACGTGATTCGGATATCCAGTTGAGAAGTTATGGATTTTAAAGTGTTCTTGAGAATTTTATTTGATTTGGTGCTAAATTCGTAGTTCTAGGTGTTATTTTGGCGATTTGATCACGTGAGCAAGTTCGTATGATGTTTTTAGACTTGTGTGCATGTTTGGTTTGGAGCCCCGAGGGGCTCGGGTGAGTTTCGGATAGGCCACAGGGTGTTTTAGACTTTGGAAATCTGGTTTTTTCTGTAAAATATGTGTTCTGGCATGTCCTTCTTCGCGTTCGCGAAGGCACTCTCGCGAAGCGTAATCCAGTGAGGCTGAGAATTCTTCTTCGCGAACCCGAAAGCCTGGTCGCGAACGCAAAGTGATGGGGGGATTTACCCTTCGCGAACGCGACCTGCTCATCGCGAACGCGCAGCACTTGGGGACCTGGGAGAGGGTTGGCCGTTCCTTCATCGCGAATGCGAGCAACGTCTCGCGAACGTGAAGGCCAGGGGGCGTAACCATCGCGAACGCGAGCAACGTCTCGTGAACGCGAAAGCCAGAGGGGCATAACCATCGCGAACGCGAGCTGGGTCTCGCGAACGCGAAGGCTTGGCAGCTAGTACCCTTCACGAACGCGACAGCGGCCTCGCGTACGCGATGCACACTGTCGCCCAGTGCATAAAACAGAATCAAACACGGGTTTAAGCCATTTCTTCAACATTTTTCAAGAACCAAACGGGTAGAGGCGATTTTCAAGAGCCATTTTCTTCCCCAAAGTGTTGGTAAGTGATTCTAAACCATCTTCTTTCAATTACCCATTACATTTCTTGAATTTTCAACCAAAAATGTAGAGTTTTCATTGTAGAATTAGGGGTTAGGGTAAAAAATAGGGATTTCAGAAATTTGGGGATTTGGACCTCAATTTGAGGTCGGATTCCAAAACTAATTACATATTCGGGCTCGGAATGGGTAAAACGATTTTGGTCCGAACCTTGGGTTTTGACCAAGCGGGCCCGGGGTTGATTTTTCGACTTTTGGAGGAAAAATTGGAAAATTTAATTTAAGCAATATAATTGATTTCTTTAGTAATATTTGATATTATTGAGTCATTTTTGAATAGATACGAGTGGTTTGGAGGTGAATTCCAAAGGAAAAGCCGTGATTGAGGATTTAGTGACCTTCAGAGCGAGGTAAGTGTCGTGTCTAACTTTAGCTTGAGGGAATAGGTATTGTGTGAGTATTTGCTACGTGTTTTGTTGTTAAATACGACGTATAGTTGAGGTGAGGAGCATCTATACGTTGTGGTCGAGTCATAGCATGCGAGTGAAATTCCATTTCTTGAAATTTTGTAGTCTCAAATCTTGCTATCCATGCTTATTGTTGCTGTTGAAATATTGGAAGACTTGTATCCGGTTCCACCAAGGTCGATAAAATTGTGAATATTGATTCGAGGCTGAGATGTTAAGTTGTGAAAGTAATCATTTATGAAATATTGATTTCTTGTGAAATTTCTCTCTATCCGTTGTTATTGATTTTGTATATTGTGAGAAAGAGTGTAAAGCATGAAGGATGATGCCGTACATAATTTAATTATATTGTGAGGAAGAGTGTAAAGCACGAAGGGTGATACCGTATATAATTTAGTTATATTGTGAGGAAGAGTGTAAAGCACGAAGGGTGATGCCGTGTATGATTTAATTATATTGTGAAGAAGAGTGTAAAGCACGAAGGGTGATGTCGTGCATAATTTAATTATATTGTGAGGAAGAGTGTAAAGCACGAAGGGTGATGCCGTGCATAATTTATTTTATATTGTGAGGAAGAGAGTAAAAGCATGAAGGGTGATGTCGTGCAGTTTTTCTTGCTGTCTTGATTGCTCAATTCGTTTAAGGATTTCCAATTTAATTATGTCCTTTCAGTATTCTCACTCCTTATGTCGTATTCTCCCACTGTATGTTCCCCTCCCATTATTTCTGCATTATTGTTTTACTTATTGTTATTGCCTCTAGCATGATTATACTGTTCAGGTTATATGTGGGTGTCTTATCTTAGCCTCGTCACTACTTCGCCGAGGTTAGGTTCGACACTTACCAGTACATGGGGTCGATTGTACTGATGGTGCACTCTGCACTTTCTGTGCAGATTTTGATACCGGCTTTGGTTGATCGAGATTTGCTACTGGTCAGCTGTCTGGAGACTCAAGGTAGATTTGTCGGCGTTCACAGACCTTGAAGTCCCCATCTATCATTTATGTCTTACTGTTTTCTTTCGTTCAGACAGTTGAATTTCTTTCAGACTATTACTTGTTGTAAATTCTAGAATGCTCGTGAATTGTGACTTCAGATTCGGGTGGTAGTAGTTAATACAGATTTATGATATTCCGTACTTGTTATTTTTTGTTGTAGTTAATTAATGTTAATTACTGAATGGAAATAAGAAATTGGTAAATGATTCTCTAACATTGGCTTGCCTAGCAAGGAAAATATTAGGCGCCATCACGGTCCCGTCGGTGGGAAATTTCGGGTCCTGACAGTTGGTATCAGAGCACTAGGTTGCCTAGGTCTCACGATTCACGAGCAAGCTTAGTAGAATCTGGAGGATCGGTACGGAGACGTCTGTGCTTATCTTCCAGAGGCTATGAAGTTTAGGAACAAGTTTCACTTCTATTCTTCTCTGTCGTGCGATTTGCTTTCTCCATACTGATTGAAATTTTCTACTCTTATTCTCTTGCAGATGGCGAGAACACATACCGCTTCCTCAGCTGAGTAGCAGCCAGAGCTTCTAGTGACAACTCCTATGCGGGGCAGAGGTCGAGGTCGAGGCCGTCCCAGAGGCTTAGGCAGGGGCAGGGCTCAGCCTAGATCCCGAGCAGCAGCCCCAGCAGCGGAACCTCAGATAGAGATTGACGAGGAGGTTCCAGCCCAGACTGTTCCTGTCGGGCCAGCTCAGGTTCCGGAGGGGTTCATTGCTACCCCAGTACTTCAGGACGCTTTGGTCCGTTTGGTGGGCCTTATGGAGAGTGTGGCCCAGACTGGCGCATTTCCCATGGCATCAGCAGTCTCCTACCACTCCCGCTCTGGAGCAGATAGCTCCCTAGTATCAGGCTCCAGCACCTCAGCCAGTCAGTTTAGTTCAGCCGGTTATTGCGGCACAGGTCGGAGATGGGCCAGCTATGTCTTCTGAGGCTTTATGGAGATTGGACATGTTTATCATGCTCTTTCCTGTTCACTTCAGTGTTGCTCCTTCAGAGGACCCCCAGGAGTATCTTGACAGCTGTCACGAGGTTCTACGGAACATGGGTATAATGAAGACCAATGGGGTCGATTTTGCTGCATTTCAGATGACTGGTTCCGCCAAGAAATGGTGGAGAGATTACCTGTTGACCAGACCAGCTGGGTCGCTTGCTCTTACTTGGGACCAGTTCTCTCAGCTCTTCATAGAGAAGTTTCTGCCTATTTCATTGAGGGAGGAGCGTCACCGTCAGTTTGAGCATCTCCAGCAGGGCGGTATGACTGTTACTCAGTATGAGAACCGTTTTGTGGATTTGGCCCATCATGCTATTCTACTTCCCACCGAGAGAGAGGGTGAGGAGGTTTATTGATGGACTTGCTTAGCCTATCAGATTGCAGATGGCTAAGGAGACTGGGAGTGAGATTTCTTTTCAGGCGGCTGCTAATGTCGCCAGACGGGACGAACTGGTTCTTACTCAGGGAGGTCAGGGGTCTGACAAGAGATCTCGTCATTCCGGTGAGTTCAGCGGTGCCTCACCTAGAGGCAGGAGTACTTTTAGTAGAGGCCATCCTCTTAGGCCATTTCATTCAGCGCTTCAGGCATCTCATGGTGCCTCAGGTGGTCGTGGCCCTCAGATGCATTATTCCGACCAGCTAGCCTACAGTGCACCACCAGCTCCTATTAGTGCACCTCCACTCCAGAGTTATCAGGGTGGTTATTCAGGACGATAGGGTCAGTTTCAAGGTCAACAGTCATAGCAGCCGAAGTTATGTTATACTTGTGGTGATTCGAGGCACATTGCTAGATTTTGCCCTCGGGCAACGGGCAGCTCACAGCATCAGAGTTCTCGTGCCATGGTTCCGGCACTGGTTGCTGTACTACCTGCTCAGCCAGCCAGAGGCAGGGGTCAGGCAGCCAGAGGGAGAGGCCAGACAGTTAGAGGTAGAGGTCAAGCCGTTAGAGGTAGAGACCAGTCAGCTAGAGGCCGTCCCAGGGACGTAGTTCAGGGTGGTGGGGCCCAGCCCCGGTGTTATGCTTTCCCAGCCAGGCCTGAGGCCGAGTCATCTGACGCTGTTATCACAGGTACTGTTTCAGTTTGCAATAGAGATGCTTCAGTTCTATTTGACCCGGGATCTACTTACTCCTATGTGTCATCTTATTTTGCTTCCTATTTGGTTGTGCCCCGTGATTCTTTGAGTGCTCCTGTGTATGTGTCCACACCAGTGGGAGATGCTATTATTGTAGATCGTATTTATCGTTCGTGTGTGGTCACCATTGGGAGTCTTGAGACTCGTGTAGATCTCCTACTCCTCGACACAGTTGATTTTGATGTCATACTGGGTATGGATTGGATGTCACCTTATCATGCTATATTAGATTGTCACGCCAAGATGGTGACCTTAGCCTTGTAAGGGTTGCCTCGATTAGAGTGGGAGAGGGAATCTTGGCCATTCTGCCAATAGGGTTATCTCTTATGTGAAGGCTCGGCATATGGTCGAGAAGGGGTGTCTAGCTTATTTGGCCTATGTCCGCGATTTTAGTGCGGAGGTTCCTTCCATAGATTCGGTGCCGGTTGTTTGTGAGTTTCCAGAAGTGTTTCCTGTAGACCTGCCGGGGATGCCACCCGACAGGGATATTGATTTCTGCATTGATTTGGCTCCGGGCACTCAGCCTATTTCCATTCTACCATATCGCATGGCCCCGCCAGAGTTGAAAGAATTGAAGGAGCATTTGCAAGATTTGCTTAATAATGGCTTCATTAGACCTAATGTCTCGCCCTGGGGTGCACCTGTGTTGTTTGTAAAGAAGAAAGATGGATCGATAAGGATGTGTATAGATTATCGATAGTTGAACAAAGTCACCACCAAGAACAAATATCCATTGCCGAGGATTGATCATTTATTTGATCAGCTTCAGGGTGCCAAGGTGTTTTCAAAGATTGATTTGAGATCTGGCTACCATCAGTTGAGGATTAGGGCATCCGATGTTCCTAAGACAACTTTTCAGACTCGATATGGGCATTATGAATTTCTAGTGATGTCATTTGGGCTGACAAATGCCCCAGCGACATTCATGGATTTGATGAACCGGGTGTTCAAACCCTACTTGGATTACTTTGTGGTTGTGTTTATTGATGATATCTTGATCTACTCCCACAGTCGAGAGGAGCATGAGCAGCATCTTCGGATCGTTCTTCAGACTCTGAAAGACAGCCAGTTATATGCTAAGTTCTCAAAATGCGAGTTTTGGTTGAGTTTAGTTGCTTTCTTGGGTCACGTTGTATCAGCGGAGGGTATTCAGGTGAATCCTAAGAAGATTGAGGCTGTTCAGAATTGGCCTAGACCTACTTCAGTTACAGAGATCCGGAGTTTTCTGGGTTTAGCAGGTTATTATCGTCGGTTCGTGGAAGTGTTTTCATCTATAGCAAGCCCATTGACCAGATTGACACAGAAAGGTGTCCCATTCAGATGGTCAGACGAGTGTGAGTTGAGCTTTCAGAAGCTCAAGACAGCTTTGACTACGGCGCCGATATTGGTGTTACCCATAGGTTCAGGATCTTATACAATATATTGTGACGCATCTCGTATTGGTCTGGGTGCGGTGTTGATGCAGGGTGGCAAGGTTATTGCATATGCTTCACGACAGCTGAAGGTCCACGAGAAAAACTACCCTGTTCATGATCTAGAGCTGGCAGCCATTGTTCACGCGCTGAAGATTTGGAGGCACTATCTTTACGGCGTGCCATGTGAGGTATTCACTGATCATCGGAGCTTGCAGTATTTGTTCAAGCACAGTGAACTCAATTTGAGGTAGAGAAGGTGGCTAGAGCTAATGAAAGACTATGATATCACCATATTGTATCATCCCGGGAAGGCCAATGTGGTGGCCGATGCTTTGAGTAGAAAGTCAGTCAGTATGGGTAGCCTTGCATATATTCCAGTTGGTGAGAGACTGCTTGCATTGGATGTTCAGGCCTTAGCCAACCAGTTTGTGAGGTTAGATGTTTCTGAGCCCAACCGTATTCTAGCTTGTACAGTTGCTCGGTCTTCTTTATTTGACCGCATTAGAGATTAACAGGATGACAATCCTCATTTACTTGTCCTTAGAAACACAGTGCGGCACGGTGGTGCCAAGCAGGTTACTGTTGTAGATGACGGAGCTTTGAGGATGCAGGGTCGTATTTGTGTGCCTAATGTGGATGGACTTCGTGAGTTGATCCTTGAGGAGTCCCACAGTTCCCGGTATTCTATCCATCCGGGCGCCGCCAAGATGTATCAGGACTTGAGGCAACACTATTAGTGGAGGCGAATGAAGAAGGACATAGTTGCCTATGTAGCTCGATGCCTAAATTGCCAGCAGGTAAAGTGCGAGCATCAGAGACTCGGTGGTTTACTTCAGAGGTTAGATATTCCTGAGTGAAAGTGGGAGCGTATCACTATGGACTTTGTTGTTGGACTCCCACGGACTCATAGGAAGTTCGATGCAGTTTGGGTCATTGTGGACAGGCTGACTAAGTCAGCGCATATCATTCCTGTGGCAGTTACCTATTCCTCGGAGCGGTTGGCAGAGATTTATATTCGTGAGATCGTTTATCTTCACGGTGTGCTCGTGTCTATCATTTCTGATCAAGGTACGCAGTTTACCTCGCACTTTTGGAGGGCAGTTCACCGTGAGTTGGGTACACGGGTTGAGTTGAGCATAATATTTCATCCTCAGACGGACGGGCAGTTCGAGCGTACTATTCAGATCTTGGAGGATAGGCTCCGCGCCTGTGTTATTGACTTTGGTGGTTCTTGGGATCAGTTTTTGTTGTTAGCTGAGTTTGCCTACAATAACAGCTACCAGTCGAGCATTCAGATGTCTCCCTATGAGGCATTATATGGTAGACGGTGTAGGTCGCTAGTTGGGTGGTTCGAGCCGTGGGAGGCTCGGTTATTGGGTACAGATTTAGTTCAGGAGGCCTTGGACAAGGTCAAGATTATACAGGATCAACTTCGTACAGCTCAGTCCAGGCAAAAGTGTTATGCTGACCGTAAATTTTATGATATTGCATTCATGGTTGGAGAAAGAATATTGCTTCGAGGATCGCCCATGAAGGGTGTTATGAGATTTGGGAAGAAGGGCAAGTTGATCCCTCGGTATATCGGGCCATTTGAGATCCTCGAGAGAGTGGGGGAGGTAGCTTATAGACTTGCGTTGCCTCCAGGGTTATCCTCAGTTCATCTGGTATTCTATGTGTCTATGCTCCGGAAATATCATGGTGACCTATCCCACGTGTTAGATTTCAGCTCTGTCTAGTTGGACAAGGATTTGACTTATGAGGAGGAGCCGGTGGCTATTCTAGACCGGCAGGTTCATCAGTTGAGGTCAAAGAGTTACCCTTCAGTTCGAGTGCAGTGGAGAGGTCAGCCTATTGAGGCAGCTACTTGGTAGTCCGAGTCCGATATGCGGAGTAGATATCCTCGCCTTTTCACCAGCCTAGGTATTTTTCTATGTCCATTCGAGGACGAACGGTTGTTTTAGAGGTGGAGAATGTGATGACCCAAAAGGTCATCTTATGTTTTAGAACTTGAATCTGCGCTCTTAAGCCTTAAAAATTGCATTTTTACCCTCCTCGATTTGCGTGCACAGTCCGGGTAGGTTTCCAAAAAGCTTTTATGTTGAAAATTAATGAAAATAAGAATTTTGCCTTAAATATTAATTTTTAGTTGTCTTCAGTCAACATTTTTGGTAAACGGACTCGGATTCGTGCTTTGACGGTCCCGGTAGGTCCGTATCGAATTATGGGACCTGGGCGTATGCCCGGAATCAAATTCAGAGGTCCCTAGCTCAAGATATGAATTTTTGATAAAAATTAAAAGTTTGTAAATTAATTGTTTCTAAGAATTGGTTGATATTTGGCATTGTTAGTATCAGGTCCGTATTTTGGTTCCGGAGCCCGGTACAGTTTCATTATGATATTTAAGACTTGTTTGTGAAATTTGATAAGAAACGGAGTTGATTTGACGTGATTCGGATGTCCAGTTGAGAAGTTATGAATTTTAAAGTGTTCTTGAGAATTTCATTTGATTTGGTGCTAAATTCGTAGTTCTAGGTGTTATTTTGGTGATTTGATCGCGCGAGCAAGTTCGTACGATATTTTTAGACTTGTGTGCATGTTTGGTTTGGAGCCTCGAGTGCTCGGGTGAGTTTCGGATAGGCCACGGGGTGTTTTAGACTTTGGAAATCTGGTTTTTTCTGCAGAATCTGTGTTCTGGCATGTCCTTCTTCGCATTCGCGAAGCATAATCCTGTGAGTCTGAGAATTCTTCTTCGCGAATGCGAAGGCCTGGTCGTGAACGCGAAGTGAGGGGGGGTTTACCCTTCGCGAATGCGACCTTCTCATCGCGAATGCAAAGCAGCTGGGGAGGGTTGATCGTTCCTTCATCGCGAGCAACGTCTCATGAACGCGAAGGCCAGGGGGCGTAACCATCGCGAACGTGAGCAACACCTCGCGAACGCGAGCAACACAGCCAGTACCCTTCGCGAACGCGACAGTGGCCTCGCGAACGCGATGCACACTGTCGCCTAGTGCATAAAACAGAATCAATCACGGGTTTAAGCTATTTCTTCAACATTTTTCGAGAACCAAACGGGTAGAGGCGATTTTCAATAGCCATTTTATTCCCCAAAGTTTTGGTAAGTGATTCTAAACCATTTTCTTTCAATTACCCATTACATTTCTTGAATTTTCAACCAAAACTTTAGAGTTTTCATGGTAGAATTAGGGGTTAGGGTAGAAAATAGGGATTTCGGGAATTTGGGGATTTAGACCTCAATTTGAGGTCAGATTCCAAAACTAACTACATATTCGGGCTCGGGGGTGAATAGGTAAAAAATATTTTGGTCCGAGCCTCGGGTTTTGACCAAGCGGGCCTAGGGTTGATTTTTCGTCTTTTGGAGAAAAAATTGAAAAATTTAATTTAAGAAATATAATTGATTCCTTTAACAATATTTGATATTATTGAGTTATTTTTGAATAGATACGAGTGGTTTGGAGGTGAATTCCAAAGGAAAAGCCGTGATTGAGGATTTAGTGACCTTCGGAGCGAGGGAAGTGTCGTGTCTGACTTTGGCTTGAGGGAATAGGTATTGTGTGAGTATTTTCTACATGTTTTGTTGTTGAATACGGCGTATAGTTGAGGTGACGAGCATCTATACGTTGTGGTCGAGTCATAGCATGCGAGTGAAATTCCATTTCTTGAACTTTTGTAGTCTCAAATCTTGCTATCCATGCTTATTGTTGCTGTTGAAATGTTGGAAGACTTGTATCCGGTTCCACCAAGGTCGATAAAATTGTGAATATTGATTCGAGGCTGAGATGTTAAGTTGTGAAAGTGATCATTTATGAAATATTGATTTCTTGTGAAATTTCTCTCTATCCGTTGTTATTGATTTTGTATATTGTGAGGAAGAGTGTAAAGCACGAAGGGTGATGCCGTGCATAATTTAATTATATTGTGAGGAAGAATATAAAGCACGAAGGGTGATGCCGTGTATAATTTAATTATATTGTGAGGAAGAGTGTAAAGCACGAAGGGTGATGCCGTATATGATTTAATTATATTGTCAGGAAGATTGTAAAGCACGAAGGGTGATGCCGTGCATAATTTAATTATATTGTGAGGAAGAGTGTAAAGCACGAAGGGTGATGCTGTGTATAATTTATTTTATATTGTGAGGAAGAGAGTAAAAACCCGAAGGGTGATGCCGTGCAGTGTTCCTTGCTGTCTTGATTGCTCAATTCGTTTAAGGTTTTCCGATTTAATTATGTCCTTTCAGTATTCTCACTCCTTATGTTGTATTCCCCCCACTGTATGTTCCCCTCCCATTATTTTTGCATTATTGTTTTACTTATTGTTATTGCCTCTAGCATGATTATACTGTTCAGGTTATATGTGGGTGTCTTGTCTTAGCCTCGTCACTACTTTGCCGAGGTTAGGTTCGACACTTACCAGTACATGGGTTCGGTTGTACTGATGCTGCACTCTGCACTTTCTGTGCAGATTTTGATACCGGCTCTGGTTGATCAAGATTTGCTACTGGTCCGCTTTCTGGAGACTCAAGGTAGATCTGTCGGCATTCACAGACCTTGAAGTCCCCATCTATCCTTTATGTCTTACTGTTTTCTTTCGTTAAGACAGTTGAATTTCTTTCAGACTATTACTTGTTGTAAATTCTAGAATGCTCGTGAATTGTGACTCCAGATCTGGGTGGTAGTAGTTAATATAGATTTATGATATTCCGCACTTGTTATTTTTCGTTGTAGTTAATTAATGTTAATTACTGAATGGAAATAAGAAATTGGTAAATGATACTCTAACGTTCGCTTGCCTAGCAAGGGAAATATTCGGTGCCATCACGGTCCCGTCGGTGGAAAATTTCGGGTCATAACAATGTATGTGTTGTTAGTATTGGTTTCTGGAATTCTCTGGCAGGTGGATAGACCCAGTTACAAAGGAAACTCTAGCGAAATATTTGAAAATTTTGGGAGTTAGTAAAATTCGGGAAATTGAAATGTGCGAAAGAAGAGATAAGTTATGTTATGTGTTTGGGGACGGACTCTACTTCCCATTCGAGGATTATTAACATGATGGACACCTATTGTATATGATAATAAGTGTACGAGGCATATTATAAGTGATATGGGGTCTAAGAAAAGTCCTAAGTCTAAGCCAAGTTGAAAAATTTCATAATAGACTAAAGTTCCAAATGAGTACGCATAAGACCAAACTTTGGACGAGCATATCTACATATATATATATATATATATATATATATATATATATATATATATATATATAGAGTAATAGGACAACCTATCAAATGAAATATCTTCAAGTCTAGTTTCTAACTCTTCAAACCGTTCGTCATTTGGACACTCCTATAAAAAGTTATGACCAAATTACCAAACACTGGCAGAATTTGTACTACCGCGCCGCCCCACGCGGCACCCCGCGCGCTGCGCCTGTGGAAAATTCCTGAACGCTCTGAAATTTCATTTCCAGACATTTTTTGCACAGCCATCCCGCGCTCCGCGGCACCCCACGCGCTGCGGATGTACAAAAGCGGTTTTTATGACCCGAACCCAATTTCATTTAACTCGATTGGGGGTTCATTTTTGGGGCAATTTCTAGAGAGAAGGGAGAGCGATTCTAGAGAGAGGAAAGGGGAGAACTAAAGATTTCACTACTCTTCCTTGAATCAAACCTTGAAATCGCATCAAAGGGTTGTTAAGGCTTCAAAGAGGTAAGAATTTCTTTCCCCAATTCTTAAATTTCGAAATACAACTAGATATGGGTAATTAGTAAGATGATTCTTGGATGTGAGAGTATTAGTTATACATGCTTGTACCAATAAGGTTTGTGGGAAGACTGTTGAGTTCAAATAGGTAAAGATTGGGTTGAAAATGGTAGAAATCTTCAAAGAATTGAATTGAGGATTTGAAAGGCAATCTGATGTCGGAATTCGATAATTTTTGTATGGTTGAACTCGTATCGGAATGCGTATTCGGATTTCGTGAGTTTTTTCGGGATTCGAGATATGGGGCCCACTGTCAATTTTTAAAATAAATTTTGGATTTTAATCCGGAAAATTAGAAAATTCATATGGAATTAATTCCTACAATTTGTATTGAGTATATTGAATTGTTTATGACTAGATTTGAGGATTTCAGACATGAATTCGTGAGGCAAAGGTTTATTGGAATCTTGAATTTGGTTGCAAAGCGAGGTAAGTGTCATGGTTAATCTTGACTTGAGGGAATAGAACCCTTAAATTATTTTGTTATGTGAAATACATGTGAACGACGTATAGGTGAACGAGTGTCTATACGCCGTCAAATTAGTTGTTTGCATATTTACTTGTAAAATCATAAATCGTTTTAAATCATGAATTAATTATTATATTAATTTTTTCTCTCATATTCTTTGCTCAATATCATGCCTTGAATCCATGCTATAATTGCTACATGCTTATTTTATTTATGTAACTTAATTGCCACTTGACGTTTAGCATACTAATTATTAAAATGCTTATTACATCCTTAATTTCCATAATTAATTGCTACTTGTCATCACTTATTTCTAATAAATTATAATTATTGTATGCTTGTTGTCTTATAATTTTATATTAATTGTTGAATTTATTGGAGTAATTTCTTTTATAAGAATTGGTAAATGAATATATTAGAGGAGCGGCTTGCACGCCGCAACAGAATTGATTGAAATGAATATATTGGAGGAGCGGGTTGCACGCCGCAAATTGATTGAAATGAATATATTGGAGGAGCGGGTTGCATGTCGCAACAGAATTAAATATGAATATATTGTGGGATCCGGTTGCACGCCGCAACGAAAACTGATTGAAATAATAATTGGTTATGACTGTTGAGTTGGCTTTAACTGTTGAAAAGAGACACCTGTTTTATTTCTGTTATTGTTGTTATTATTGTTATTGCGTACAGGTTAATGTATGTGATCTACCTTATCCTCATCACTACTTCGTCGAGCTTAGGCTCGGTACTTACTGGGTACATGGGGTCGGTTGTACTCATACTACACTCTACACTTCTTGTGCAGATACCGGAGTTGGTCCCAGTGGCGTATATTAGATTTGTTCAGATTTAGCTATTCGCAGGAAGCTTGAGGTATAACTCCATGGCATTCGCAGTTCTGAAGTCCCCTTCCACTTTATCTGCATGGCATTCGCAGTTGTGAAGTCCCCTTCCACTTTATCATAACTGTGTATTTCTTTCAGACAGCTTTATTTTCATTCAGACCTTTATTTGTATTATTCTAGTAGCTCGTGCACTTGTGTACCAATTCTGGGATGGTATTTAGACATCACTATTATTATGGATTATTCACTACATATCAGACCTTACTTCCGCATTTGTTTATTTGTTATTAATTAATTTAAAATTATTTAAAAATAGCTAATATTATTCTAACACTGGCTTGCCTAGCAAGTGAAATGTTAGGCGCCATCATGGTCCCGAAGGTGGGAATTTTTGGTCGTGACAAGTTGGTATCAGAGCTCTAGGTTACATAGGTCTCACGAGTCACGAGCAGGCTTAGTAGAGTCTGAAGGATCGGTACGGAGACGTCTGTACTTATCTCTCAGAGGCTATGAAGTTTAGGAACAATGTCACTTCTTTCTTAATCTGTCATGTGATTTTATTCTGTCATCGATGATTGAATCATTCTATTCTTATTCTCTCGCAGATGGCGAGAATGCGTAATATATCTACCGACGGACAAGGGCCAGAGCCCCCAGTGGCAACTATGACCAGGGGTAGAGGTCGAGGCCGAGGTCGCGCTAGAGGCAGAGACAGAGGTAGAGGTAAAGCTCAGTCTAGAGCTCGAGCAGCAGCACATGTTGTAGAACCTCAGATGGATCTTCAGGATGAGGTTCCAGTTCAGACTGTACCAGTTGGACCAGTTCATGTTCCGGAAGGATTCCTAGCTACTCCAGTGCTTCAGGACGCTCTAGTCCGTTTAGTGAGCCTAATGGAGGGTGTAGCCCAGAATGGTACATTTCTGGTGGTACCAGCCATCTCACAGGCTTGGGGAGGAGCACAAACTCCCACTACTCCCGCTCCGGGGCAGACAGCTCCCCAATATCAGGCTCCAGTAGACCATCCAGTTGGGGTAGTTCAACCAATTAATGCAGCACATGCCAGTGATAGGCCTGCTTTGTCTTCCGAGGCATTGTTGAGATAGGACAAGTTTACCAAGCTATTTCCAATCCATTTCAGTGGTACACCTTCTAAGGACCCACAGGATTTTCTTGACCGCCGTTATGAAGTATTGCGAAATATGGGTATAGTTGAGACCAATGGGGTCGATTTTGTTGTATTTCAGATGACAGGTTCTGCCAAGAGGTGGTGGAGAGATTATGTATATACTAGACTAGTTGGTTCGCTGCGCTTACCTGGGAGCAGTTCTCGCAGCTATTTTTGGAGAAGTTCCTTCCTTTCACACTGAGAGAGGAATACCACAAGCAGTTTGAGCGTCTCCAGTAGGGAAGCATATCAGCCACTCAGTATGAGACCCGTTTTGTGGATCTAGCCCGTCATGCTCTTCTTCTGCTTCCTACCGAGAGAGATAGAGGGTAAGGAGGTTCATTGATGGACTCGTTCAACCTATCAAGCTACAGATGGCCAAGGAGATCGGGAGTGAGATTTCTTTTTAGACGGCTGCTAATATCGCTAGGTGGATCGAGATGGTTCTTTAACAGGATAGAGGGCCAGTGTCAGATAAAAGGCCCCGTCATTCCGGTAATTTCAGAGACTCCTCATCTAGTGGCAGGGGTACTTTCGGTAGGGGACATCCTCCCAGACCATTTTATTCAGCACTTCAGACTTCTCACGGTGCTTTAGGGAGTCATGGCCCTTATGTTCCTTACCCTGGGCAGCCAGCATTCAGTGCACATTTATCTCCTATCAGTGCACAACCATTTCAAAGTCACTACGGTGTTTATCCGACCCGTCCGGGTCA
Organism: Nicotiana tabacum; assembly: GCF_000715075.1. Lineage (NCBI taxonomy): Eukaryota > Viridiplantae > Streptophyta > Magnoliopsida > Solanales > Solanaceae > Nicotiana > Nicotiana tabacum. Next base: position 6,884,004 of record NC_134101.1, on the reverse strand, counting down.
TCTTCAACTTCAGCAGGATGGGTGTTATGAGTGTGGGAACATTGGTCACATCAGGAGGTATTGCCCTAGGTTGTCGAGTAACAGATCTCGGCAGGATTCTCGTGCCATCATACCGGCACCGGTTGCTTCAACGCCTGCTCAACCAACTAGAGGTAGGGGTCAGGCAGCTAGAGGTAGAGGTCAGGCCATTAGAGGTGGAGGTCAAGCCATTAGAGGTGGAGGCCAGCCAGTTAGAGGCCGTCCAAGAGACGCGGTTCAGAGTGGTGGGGCCCAGCCCTGATTCTATGCTTTTCCATCCAGGCCTAAGGCCTAGTCATCCAATGCAGTGATCACAAGTATTGTTCCAGTTTGCCATAAAGATGCTTCAGTTTTATTTGATCCAGGATCTACTTATTCCTATGTGTCCTCTTACTTTGCTTCATATTTGGTTGTGCCTCTTGATTCTTTAAGTGCTTCTGTGCACATGTGACTTTTAGTGATAGAGATATGGGCTTACTATTATTAATTTCACTTCTCGATGAGTACGATCACCTCGAAACAACTCTACTTCATGGGAATGATGAAGTATCTCTCAAAGAAGTTTTTTCTACCTTATACAGCTATGAACAAAGAAAGAGAGAAAAGCAAAAGAGTGGAGAAGGAGAAGCACTGGTTGTCAGAGGTCATTCTCAAAACCAGATGAGAATGAAGAAAGGAAGATCGAAGTCAAGATCAAGACCCAGCAAAGATGAATGCGCCTTTTGCCGAGAAAATAGGCACTGGAAGAAAGAATACATGAAGAGAGTAATAGATCGATTTGCCATGAATGAGAACAAGAAGTAGTTTAGCACTCCTCTTGCTCCTCACTTTAAGCTTAGTACTCCTCTTGCTCCTCATTTTAAGCTTAGTGATGCTATGTTGCCGAAGAATGAAGCTGAACGAGAGTATATGTCAAGAGTACCATATGCGAATGCAGTTGGTAGCTTAATGTATGCAATGGTTTGCACAAGACCTGATATTTTGCATGCTATCAGAGTTGTAAATAGGGATATGCATGATCCAGGAAAGGAGCATTGGCAAGCCATGAAATGGATTCTACAGTATATTCATAATACTGTAGATGTTGGATTGATTTTTGAGCAGGAAGATAGTCAATATCTGGTTGGATATTGTGACTCGGATTATGTGGGTTATTTTGACAAGCGTAGACCAACTACTGATTATGTTTTCACTTTTTCAAATGCACCAGTTAGTTGGAAGTCTACTTTGCTATCAACGGTTGCTTTGTCTACTATTGAGGCAGAGTATATGGAAATTACGGAGGCTGTAAAGGAGATAATTTCACTTCAAGGGTTGCTTAGAGAACTTGGTATTAGTAAAGAAAGCATCACACTATTTTGTGATAGTTAGAGTTCTATCCCATTAGCCAAGAACCAAGTTTATCATACAAGGACGAAGCACATTGATGTTCGATGTCACTTTATACGAGATATTATAGAAAAAGGTTGTAACGACCCAATCGATCGTTTTGACTGTTAGAACCCCTTTCCCCTAAATAAGGCTTCCCGTATGTACTTTTACTAATTTATGACTTGCGGGGATGGTTGGGTCAGGATTTGGAAGTGTTCGAGTTGAAATCAGAGCACTTGGTTCCTTAGTTGGCTATAAAAAGGGCGAGTTTAACTTCGGTCAACATTTTTAGAAAACTACCTTGGAATCAGGATTTGACGGTTCCAATAGGTTCGTATAATGAATTTGGACTTGGGTGTATGATCGGATCGGGTTTTGGATGACCGGTGAGCATTTCAGCACCTATTGTGGAAAGTTGGCATTTTGGAAGAATTTTATAAATTTGGGTTGAAGTGCATTTCAATGTTATCGGTGTCCGTTTGGGATTCCGAGTCTATGAATAGCTCTGTATGGTGATTCTGGTATGTGGAGCGCATCCGGAAGTGGATTTGGATGTCCGTAGGTCATTTTGGGGTCATTTGGCAAAAGTTGGAAATTTGGATAATTTTGAGAAGTTTGATCGGGAGTAGACGTTTTGATATCGGGGTCGGATTTCGATTCCGGAAGTTGGAGTAGGTCCGTAAAGTCAAATGTGACTTGTGTGCAAAATTTGAGGTCAATCAGACGTGATTTGATAGGTTTCGACGTCGAATGTAGAAGTTTGAAGTTCTAAAGTTCATAAAGCTTGAATTGGGGTGCAATTCGTATTTCTGATGTTGTTTGATGTGATTTAAGGCCTCGAGCAGGTTCATGTTATGTATTGGGACTGGTTGGTACGATTGGACGGGGTCCCGGGGGCCTCTGGTGTGATTGTAGGTAGTTCCGGACCAAGTTTGGAATGTTGGCTGTTATACTGGGGGAAGATTGGGTGCGACAGAAATGAGTTTGCCTGATATGAAGAGGAATGCAACATGACTTCGGGTTGGGATGTATCGTTGCACCTTTAGTTGATGTCAACGGGGAGTGAACGGACTTGTACAGCCGGTGAACGAGCACGGGCTGAGGATAGTTTATTGGTTTCGTGGTAATAGTACTCAGTGCAACGTTGTTGGAGGATGTCGTCATGGAATTTCCACAGGTGGAATATCTCCTGTGAGCAGGTTAGTGCTTGCGTGGTGTTGATGGAGCTTCTGCGAAGAATTTTACTGGCTATCCAATAAGAGGTCGAATATGTGAATGTGGCTAGTGATTCAGAATGTTCATGAAATGTTTAACATAAGGATTTCGAGGAATTTGGTGGGTCAATTATGCGAGATTATGTCAATGGGGGATAAGGAGTCTTGGTGGGTTCCAGAGTTATGTAATTGTAGCTTCAAGCTAAGTGGGAGAGCCCCACCGGCTACGATTGGATTGCATGGTTGTCTACTTGTGAGGTTTCTGCTTATCGGCATATTGGTGGGTTATTACGACTAAGAAAAATATCAGTGGTAGTTTGAGCAAAGGATTGGAGGAATGTGGGCTATACTTAGGCTTTATCGGTTCATGTTCCGTTTTGAGAAGACTCAGGGTTTATGCTTCGTGTGGAGGTGATGTACAAGGAAAGTGATCCAGCCGGGTGCTTCTTTGAGAAGGTGTTCATGTGCTAGCAGGGCCTTGGAGTTTGATTATAGTCGAGACCAAGTCAGAGTGAGTGACTCTCAATAGCGGTCTTAGTGGATTCAAAAATTTAAGTGCGGTGCCTAAGGATTTCGAGTCCATAGTATGGTTAAGTATCGAGCTTTTGCAGTAGATTATGAAAGGGGCTTGGAGTGTTCTACGATATCTTCAGGTTGCGTTGTAGCATTGGAGAAATGGAAGAAAATGACTTCGGATTCATATAGGAATTATCACAATGGGTGTACCAGTTGAAGAAGCGAATATGCGCACAAGGAGGGTATGAGATGGTTCGTGGGTTTTGAGATAACCTGGCATCATGAAATAAGGTCACTCAGGATGAGTGCGGATTTAGTTAGTTATGTTTGAATGGAGCTGCTAGTATTTCTAAGGTAAGTGTAGAGTGAATATGAAGAAGTTGGGTCGGTTAGTAATAGTTGAATAAGTATGATTGTGGCAGCGATTAGTTCCTTCAGCGTAAAGTTATACATATGGTTTGTGGTTGTACTCGTGGGCTTGACATCCACCATAACTTGGTTGATTTGAGAGGTATCTGATTCGAATGGCTTTATTGTGTAAATGGATCCCGGAAGAGTTATGGAAGCTTAGATCATGACTTGAGGTTTGTATTTTCTACGGTTTGATAATTCAGTCACGTGTTGCAATAGTTCTCCTGAAACGAGTAAAGTGAAAGGTTTCTATATGATAAAGTTGTGTATCCTATTCGTGGTTCAGGAGTTATGATGAAATTCTTGTACTCTTGCGTATTGGCATGTTAAGGGCAGTGAGCGGCATGGGAAATTGGAAGCTGAGGATCAAGGTTGCGGTTCGGTGTTGACAAAAATGTCACGAGCTCGGACGAGCAGGGAAGGATTCAGATGTTTAGAGTAAGCTGGTATTGTCTTTAGCGTCACCTGAGATCGGTGTCATGTGTGAGAGGCTTTGTGTACTGATGTGCGAATTTCCGATTTTGCTCTACAGCATTAGTGTGACCGGCGGTATGGATGTGCAGACTTGTTGCCTGGTACAGAAGGTCCTGGGAGCATATCCCACGGGGAGATTGTATAAGTGTGACATGTAGTCACTTGATTGATTAAAGATGGAAACCAAGTATGGAGATTGTGGTACTATCGCTTATGTGGGAATTTGTGCCTGAAGGGCGCTCGGTTCATTTGATTGTGGACTGTGGAAGGTTGTTCCGGGATTGGCGGTTATTCTTGCGTGTCATGGGAAAGAGGGTTATTGTGGATCCTTGAAAGGTTATTAGTCCAGTGCTGAACGATCAGAATTGGTTTGAGGTCCGTAGATGGACCTAAATGTGAATGTGAGCTCTATATCAGGCCGGATGTGTTCATTTCAGCATAGCGTTGTTGCGGAGGAGTCTTCGGGCCTTGGATGCTATTTATGTCGTCATCTATTCTATGTAATACCTTATTGTGCTATGTGGGTTGTGAGACGGCTTGATTATTCGTGCATGTGTTGTGATCCCGAGTAGCTTGCAGTGTTATATGAGCAGGATGGCTCTCGAGATACAAGTCATTTATTGCACCTTAGTTGTGCTTGAGTTTTATAGCGTATGACGCTACCCGTCTCCCCAAGATTTATATAATGCACTTGGCATGCTTATGGTTGATATTCGGGCATTGCGTGAGTATGAGCGTTACGATTCGATGGGGTTTCCTTTAGATTATTATGTGTGGATCGTGTGGCACGCCGCCACGAGTATGTTGTTTAGATCGGGTGGCAAGCCGCCACGGTATCATGTGTGGATCGGGTTGCACGCCGCAACAGTGTGATATTGAGTACAATTCCCTATATCTATTCTTGTGTGTTTTGTTTCTCGTTTATGAGGAAGGTTTATAACATCCTTTCGGTTGTTTAAGCTACTCAGGCAATAGCTTATGCTAGGGGAGATGAGATTATTGGACCTAGGATCAGTGCGATCAGATTTATATGAGACATATTAAAAAGCAAATATCATTTTTTGGTTTATAATGAGGTAATGGTTCTTGTTAGAAGGAGAAACTCAATAATTTGTTGACTCGGCAGTTGGTTATGAATTTCTACACATTTCTTCCATCGTGGAAGCATTGTAAGAGTTGGAACAGGACTTATATGTGTCATGAGGTGTGTTGTAGGCATCAGATTAATGGAATTTTAGCTATTGTTATCGGAGGATGTTATTATGGTCATGTGAATTATGCGGTGCATGTCTAAATTCAACAAAGGTATGAAATCCTGTATTGGTGCATTGTGTAGTGATTGATACGGTGTTCGTATGTTGGAAACCGGCCTGGTGGAGAATTCTGGATGAGAGAATTGGTTTCTAAGGCTTATTTGCCTAAATAAAGAGGAGTATCTGTAGATTGGATCGAGTTAATGTGCTCAACTGAGTAGTGGTAGCACCGACAGGTGCACGAGGTGTTAATCAGTGATTTCGGACAACTCCAGAGTAGTTCTTAGCACATTCCAGGACGAACGTATATTTAAGTGGGAGAGAATGTAATGACCCAGTCGGTCGTTTTGACTTTTAGAACCCCGTTCCCCTAAATAAGACTTCCCGTATGTGCTTTTACTAATTTATAACTTGCGGGGATGGTTGGTTCGGGATTTGGAAGTGTCTGGGTTGAAATCGGAGCACTTGGTTCCTTAGTTGGTTTAAAAAAGGGTGAATTTGACTTCGGTCAACATTTTTAGAAAACGACCTTGGAATCGGGATTTGACGGTTCCAATAGGTTCGTATGATGAATTTGGACTTGGGTGTATGATCGGATCGGGTTTTGGATGACCCGTGAGCGTTTTGGCGCCTATTGTGAAAAGTTGACATTTTGGAAGAATTTCATAAATTTGGGTTGAAGTGCATTTCAATGTTATCGATGTTCTTTTGGGATTCAGAGTCTGGGAATAGCTTCGTATGGTAATTCTGGTATTGGGAGCGCGTCCGGAAGTGCATTTGGATGTCCGTAGGTCATTTTGGGGTCATTTGGCGAAAGTTGGAAATTTGGATAATTTTGAGAAGTTTGACCGGGAGTGAACTTTTTGATATCGAGGACGCATTCCGATTCCGAAAGTTGGAGTAGGTCAGTAATGTCGAATGTGACTTGTGTGCAAAATTTGAGGTCAATCGGACGTGATTTAATAGCTTTCGGCATCGAATGTAGAAGTTTTAAGTTATAAAGTTCATCAAGGTTGAATTGGGGTGATTCATAGTTTTGATGTTATTTGATGTGATTTGAGGCCTCGAGCAGGTTCGTGTTATGTATTGGGACTGGTTGGTACGATTGGACGGGGTCCCGGGGGCCTCGGGTGAGATTCGGGGTGGTTCCGGACCAAGTTTGGGTGTTTTGATGCTACTGGTTGCTGGTTCTGGTGTTGTTCTTCACGTTCCCGAGGAGCCTCTCACATTCGCGAAGAAGGATTTTGCTGCTGGGACTTTGTTCTTCGCGTTCGCGAAGAGGCTCTCGCATTAGCGAAGAAGGAATTTCTCCTGTCCGTCATCTGACTTTGGCAGCGTATATCTCTCAATTTATAACGAATATGGAGATGATCCAAAAATAAAAGTTATAGCCCTTCGTATCTAATTTTCGGAAAGGTAAACCATTTGTCATTTGGATTGTGTACAAAAGGTTATGGTAGATACACTACAGACTGTCCGGGAAGAGTTTGGAAATCTCTGCTGCACAGGGCTGATTTTGAAAGCTTATATCTCGCAATCTACAATGAATTGGTGATAATCAACATATGAAAATTATAGCCCTTGATGTCTAGTTTCCAGAAAGTCAAACCATTTATAATTTGGAGTTTTGCACAAAATGTTATGACCATTATGATAGAGGTTGTCTGACAAGAGTTTGAAAATGGCTTTTGAGAATTTTGTTCATCGCGTACGTGATGGGGGGCTAGTGAACACGAAGAAGGCTCGCCTAGGCAGTGTATAAGTTTGCAAAAACGGGTTTGGCTCATTTCATCTCATTTCCTTCATCGGAGCCGACCTAAGAGCGATTTTGGAGCTCCATCTTCATCATCTATGTCAAGGTAAGTGATTCCTACCTATTGGAAGTTAAATACTTGGTTTATATACGAATTTAGGCGTGAAAATTCATGGAAATTAGTAGAAATATGGGGTTTTGAAAAAAATCCTAGAAATTTGTATTTTTGGATTTTTACCACGAAATTGGACATGGAATTTGGAATAAATGATATAATCGAGTTTGTGGTGTTATGGGTAACGTTTAGCTTTGAAAAATTTCGGAATATGGGCACGTGGGCCTGAGGGTGAATTTTACCGACTTTTCAAGCGGAGTTGAAAATTGTTTAAATTGATTAATTATGGGTATTAGAACACATATTTATTGATTTGCACATTGTTTGCATAGTTTTGGATCGACAAGCATCGATTTGAGGTATTAGAGTGGCGTTGGAGCCGGCTATGGAGCTTCGGAGCGAGGTGAGTCTCTTGTCTAATTGTGTAAAAGGGAATTTACCCCATAGGTGATTTAAATTAATAATTGTTTCTAATTGTGGGGGCTACGTACACACGAGGTAACGAGAGTCCGTGCGTAGCTACTAATATTGCTATGTCCGGGTAGTTTAGGACTCAAATCATGAATTACTTGTGATAATTGTATTCCTTATTTAATTAGTATTAGAATTATACTGTAAATTGTTAGAGAATATAGTAAGAGACTGAAATTTCACATATTTGAATTCTTGTGCAAAATATTTGACTGTTAATGGAAATTGTACATCCTTATGTGTTAATCATATAATATCTTCTCATTCCAAAAATTCATAAGAAAATGACCTCCTTTCTTGTGGAGCGTGCCGAACGCCTCGGCAGTATAGATGCATCTATGGATCGTGCCGTACGTCCCTCGGTAGTGTACACGACACTTTGGATCGGCCGTACAACCACGGCAGAATTCATGCCTAATAATAATAATTACACTATACCTTGATATTTTATTGTAGCTTGTGAAGCTAATTGATAAATTGGGAATTATTGGAATTTAAAAGAATTAATTATTTCTACTTATTAAGGAAATTATGATTGTTCACATAAATCATGTTTATTTAGATATTTCTATTTTAATATTGTTGACCCTTAGTGAGTGTCAAAGTCGACCTCTCGTTACTACTTCTTCGAGATTAGACTTGATACTTACTGGGTACACGTTGTTTACGTACTCATGCTATCCTTGCTGCACATTTTTGTGCAGGTACATATATGTTTAGCGGCCTTGTGGGCGCAGAGGTGTGGTTAATGCGGAGATTTAAGTGAGCTGCATTCTATATTATGATCCGCAGCCAGTAGAGTCTCCTTCAGAGTTATTTATATTTTTTCTGTCTAATTTGTATTCTGGAAAGATGATGTATCTTATTTTACTCCCTATTAAATGCTCATGCACTTGTGACACCGGGTTTTGGGAGTGGTTATGGGTTGTTTAGAATTTTAGTTGCGAAAATATTTATCACTTATTCTGTAAGTTTTATCTTTTACCATTTAATTGAAGAAAATTTTGATTCAAAAATACTAAAATGAGTAATTAAGTTAATTAATTATAGTTGGCTTGCTTGGCAGCGGTGTTAGGCGCCATCACGACCACTAATGGATTTTGGGTCGTGACTGTAATGACCCGACTGGTCGTTTTGAAAATCTACACTTCGCTCGGTGTTTTGAGAGCTCGAGCATCTCCGCATGATGTATTATGACTTGCGTAAATCGTCGGTGTTGGTTTTCAAGTTATCCAGAATCGATTTGGAAGGATGAACTTCAAGATTCAAGCTCTAAGTTGGAAGAATTGACTAAGATTTGATTTTTGGGTAAACAATCTCGGAATCGGAATTTGAAGGTTCCAGCAGGTTCGTATGATGATTTCGGACTTGGGCGTATGTTCGGATCGGGTTTTGGATAACCTGGGAGCATTTCGGCATCAATTATGGAAGTTAGCATTTTGGAAGAATTTCATCATATTTGGGTTGAAGTGCATTTCAATATTATTGATGTCCGTTTGGGATTCTGAGTCTGAGAATAGCTCCGTATGGTGATTCTGGTATTGGGAGCGCATCCGAAAATGGATTTGGAGGTCCGTAGGTCATTTTGGAGTCGTTTGGCAATAGTTAGAAATTTGAAGGTTTTTGAAAAGTTTGACCGGAAGTGGACTTTTTGATATCGGGGTCGGAATCCGATTTCGGAAGTTGGAGCAGGTCCTTAATGTCAAATGTGACTTGTGTGCAAAATTTGAGGTCAATCGGACGTGATTTGATAAGTTTCGGCATCGGTTGTGGAAGTTTGAAGTTTCAAGTTCATTGAATTCGAATTGAGGTGTGATTCGTCGTTCCGTTATTGTTTTGTGTGTTTTGAGGCCTCGAGTAGGTCCGTGTCATGTTATGGGACTTGTTGGTATGTTTGGACGGGGTCCCAGGTGCCTCGGGTGTATTCCGGGTGGGCTACGGGTCATTTTCCTCTTATTTTGAACTGCTGAATCTGTCATCTGGTTTTCTTTCATCGCGTTCGCGTCCTTGCACTCGCGTTCGCGTAGTGTTATTTTGGAGGGTGGAATATTTCCTCTTCGCGTTCGCAGCTACGCTCTCGCATTCGCGAAGTTGTGCCACCTCCTTCTTCGCGTTCGCATTCCATGTGTCGCCTTCGCGAAGTGCAAACCAGGCCCCGGGCACTGGTGATCATTTTCCTCTTCGCGTTCGCGTAAGTCCTGTCCCTTGTTCATCGCGTCCCGTTTCTCGCGTTCGCGAAGGCTATTCTGGGCAGCTTTTGTTTTCTTCGTCGCGAATGCAATAGTTCTTCCGCATTCGCGATACATAAAAGACATGGGCAGTGTTCTTTTAAAAATCGCGATTTTGACTTCATTTTAACATTTCCAAGCTCGGATTGAGGCGATTCTTGGAGCAATTTTCATCTTGTGGACTAGGGTAAGTGTTCTCTACTCATTTTTGATCTTATATCACGAATCTACCCTCGTTTTTGGTAATTGGATTATGAATTTTATAGAGGAAATTGGAGGTTTTGGCCTAAAGTTCATAATATGAATTTTTGAGCTGTGAACATCGAATTGGAGTCGGATTTGAGTGAAACTAGTATGGTTGGACTCGTACTTAAATGGGTGGCCGTATTTTGTGAAATTTATCAGGATCCGAGGTGTGGGCCCGGGGGTCGACTTTTGGATTGATTTTTAGACTTTGTTAAAAATTGAGGCTTTATGATCCGGAATAGTCTCTTATGAGTTTTATTTGTGCTTTGAAGTTATTGTGATTAGATTTGAGCCTCCCAGAGGTCATATCACCAGAGGAGTTCATTTTTGAGTATCGGTTTGTCTTCTTTGAGGTAAGTGTTTTACCTAACTTTATTGAGGAAATTTTTTCTAGTATTTAACATTGTTTGCTACATGCGGGGGTGATACATATATGAGGTGACGAGCATATATGCATGTGCCAGGGTAACCATGCTCGGGAGTAAATTATGTTATAAATTGTGTCTTGTAGAATCACTGATCTTCTTGCCTCATGCCTTACTTGGCTCCTAGATACTAAGAATATAGTATTAAATATTAGAAACTAAGACTTAGCTTATTATAACTTGATCAAATTTGATGAAAATTCTGAGAATACATTGGTGTGTTTAATTCGGTCATCAATATACATAATCATTAATACATTGCTACGGCCGATATTATCGAGATACTAGATTCTATATGTGTGTTGTAGATCATGTGTGAAATTTGTTGGAATACTTGAATAATAAGGTTCTTGTGGGTTTATTGAACTATTGTTGGCTTGGAAAGTTGTGATTGGGATTCATTTGAAATATCTGTTTAAACACTCTCCTTGACGTTATTTATGCTTCCTGCCTTGTTTGTCATTGATATACATATGCTTGGTAAGGAAGAGTGTAAAGCACGAAGGGTGATGCCGTCCTTTGTTTATACATTATCATGTGAGGGAGAGTGTAAAGCACGAAGGGTGATGCCGTGCCATATTATTTGAGAGTTAAAGCATGAAGGGTGATGCCGTGCCATATTATTGAGAGTAAAAGCATGAAGGGTGATGTCGTGCCGTATTATTGAGAGTAAAAGCACGAAGGGTGGTGCCGTGCCGTATTATTGAGAGTAAAATCACGAAAGGTGATGCCGTGCCATATCATTGTGAGTAAAAGCACGAAGGGTGATGCCGTGCCATGTTATGTGAGTAAAAGCACGAAGGGTAATGCCATGCTATTGTATTTATATTATTATGCTTTCATGTTATGGTGAGTTCATGGAACGAAGGATGTTTCCGTGCAAGTGAGGACGAGAGACATGCATTATGTTGTGATATTTCTTTCTTGCAGATACCTTCATGTCTTTACCTGGAATTGTTATTGTCGTGTTCATGGTTCTTATGTGATGTGTCGTTACTGTTCTGTCTTTATCCTCTATCACCTTTGTTGTCGTACTATCATGCCTTCTAGTTATTTAAACTTGCTAATATCATGCCTATTTCCTGCTGTTATGATTTCATCCATGTCATCTGTTTTGTTATACTTAAGTGTAGGTCTTCTTCCATACTAGTCGTTCATGTCCCTACTTGCTAACTTATAAAGATAATGTGACCCCTTCCTTATTTGTCATATTTGTCTTCATGCCTTCACCTTGCTAGTTAGTCGAAGTTACATTCCTTTTTCCTAATCATTGTCATTATCTCTATGCTTTCTGTTCAATCTATTACAGATGTTCTCATGTACATTTTCATCCTCCATAGCTATTTGCATATTTCCCACTCTGTCATTTCTATTATCGGCATTTCTGTCATTTGGTTGGTACTGTTTTACGCACAATTGGTGAGGATGAGATAAATGCACGAAGGGTGTTGCCGTGCCGTTGGATTTGATGTATTGAGTATATTTATTACATTATAAAAGCTTTGAGGTAATTATTGTGATTTATTGGCTTTCGCTCTCACGAAAGGATTAGGTGAGATATTAATACCTATTGAATTGTGTTTTCTTTTAGTACTCCGTTATTGCTTTTTATAATCGTTTCGTGTGCGCTACTCTATTGTACTATAGTATAGTTCTATTGTTAGTTTACATTACAGGTTTTATCAATGAGCATCTTTTAACCAAAGCCTCGTCACTACTTTGACGAGGTTAGACAAGATACTTACTCAGTACATGAGGTCGGTTATACTGATACTACACTTCTGCACATTGCGTGCAGATGTTGGCTGTTGTTGTTGCTGTGCTCGATGGTTGCCGGGATTGAAGATGTACCTGCATTCCTGTTGTAGCTGCCTCTTGTTCATTGTAGCCTTAGATTTATAAAAAAAAAACTCTGTTTATGTACTTTTCAAACAGAAGATGTATTTACTTCATATCAGCTTGTAAATTCTATTCTTAGGAGCTCATGATTTGTACTACCAGTCCTTGGGGATGTATAAGACTCAGATAATTCCTTTGTTTAATTGTTTTATTAAGTTAATTGAAAATGAATAATCGTTAATTGACTTACCTAGCGGGTTGGGTTAGATGCCATCACGACTAGTGAATTTCGGGTCGTGACAATGACAAAGGTGGAGTCATGGTGCAGAAAATTCGGACTAGAGACAACCCTGTTGATATGCTAACAAAAGTAGGGATTACGATCAAGTTTCAACATTGTTGAACTTTGAAGATTGAAGTTAAAGACACAATCAAAATTTATCAGCGAGAGAAAATTCAAAAGGAGAAATCTTGCCAAGGTGGAGATTTGTTGAATTTGACAAGATTAATGTGAACTAGTGTAAAAATTTGAAGCCTCCTTTTAGGAAGAAATTGGTAGATGTATTTTTTCATGCATTTACATTGTATGATCACACTTAATGTGATTTCATGAATGACATTATTAAGGCCATTTCCCTTCTATAAATAGCAAGAGTTTTGTTCATTTGTAAACATCTCTCACTTGCCTTCTTATCTTTTAAGGCATTTCAATCTTCTTTCTCTCTTGTAGTATTTCACTTGTATTTTTGGAGTGAAATAAAATTTGAGTTGATTGTGTCCGAGGACTAGGCAAAAATCAAATTCTGCCGAACCTCGTTAATTTCTGGTGTACTTTTTATTACTGTCTCATTTACTATTTATTACCTACCTTTAGATATAGTAGTTGTGATTTAATCACTCTCTATATATTCGGCTTCCGCCACTATTAGAAATTCGACAAACACCGACCACGGTCGACCGATCAATTTTGGTCGGTTTTTCAAAATATTTTATTTTTTAATTTTTTTTTACGAAATCGACCAACTTTGGTCGGTTTTCTTCGGCGCAAAAATGCGGGAAACTGTTTTTGATTCCCGCCAAATTTATTTTTCAAGAACCGACCAACTTTGGTCGGTTTTTCATTTAAAATAAATTAAAATTAATATTAAAAAACCGACCGAAATCGGCCGGTTAATTCGGCCGGTCATTTTAAAAAACAGACTGAATTCGGTCGGTAATTTTATTTTTTAATAAAACCGACCAACTTTGGTCGGTTATTTTCATGCGAAAATACAATTAAAGAGTATAAATGAAATAAAAGATAGTCTTAAAACAAAATGCACCAATGGTCTAATGGTAGAGTAGTATCCTGCCACAGTACAGACCCCGGTTCGATTCCCAGATGGTGCATTTTTTAATTACATAATAATTAAAATACGGACCATCTTTAGTCGGTTTTTTCGGCAATTTTTTTTTTTTTGAATTTAATTGACCGACCTCCGACCAACTTTGGTCGGTATGCCCTTCCGACCTTCAAATTACCGACCACACATTAATGATCGCGTTTTGGACGGTTATTGGCCATTACCGACTAACTTTGGTCTGTTTGTTTTTGACGATCCCGAATTTCTAGTAGTGCGCAACACAGTTAAACCCGTAACACATAAGCTACATCCGCCTACGTATTACAGGATTACATAAGTATGGAAGTTGTCTAGCATATCAGATATTGGCACAATCCAGAGTTTAGTGGTGTTCGACGAAACTTTACATATTCAGGATTAGAAAAACTTGAATACCAAAATACAGTGTGTTTTCTGGAAGAAGAAATTGTCAAACCATTTTACCTGTCGCGGACAATAAAATCTAGTCACCACCTGGGTAATCTTCCAAGAACTTCGTCACATTATACACCTGTTCAAATAAAATGCATCATATGAAAAGGTTGAGAAACTTGGAAAAGGAGAAAAAGAAGGAAAAGAAAAGGCGAGTGAAATTGATACGAAGCATCATTTGCCGCCAATTTCTCAAAAAAAAATCACACTTTTTTACTCCTTTTAAGCCATTCTATTACAAAGAGAGTACATAGCTAATAAAGAGCTTCTGACATCACTTCCAAAATAAAACCAAAATGAAATTCAGGTGATGAAGCTACTAAAATACAGGCAACAACAATAACAATTAGTGGTAGCAAAATGGTTAAAAGAAAATAATTGTTCACCCATATTATCCATTAAAAAATGAGCTCTTCAAATCCTATTCAGTCTGATTAGATATGTCACTGAAACAAAGTAATTCCGTTCTGTCTCTGTTTTCTTTTTTGATTCCAAGGATGAGCCGGCCGATCCTAACATCATTTATGAGGAGTTGTCATATTGATTTATATACTCATCATCATCCCGCTGCTCCTACCAATGCTTACTTACAACTAAGCGAAAAAAAGGGACTCGGAAAGGCCCAGACTGCGCTGAGGAAAGAATGACACTTTACAAATAAGAAGAGGGGCAATAAGAGCATATAAAGAAAGCTAACCTAAAGGTAATTATTTCTCTAAAGGGCGACGCCCTACAAGTAAAGGGAGTTTGAATAGATACTGGTTGTGCCCGAAAGGTTATGAATTGATTTACAAGTCCAACGCCAATGTCTTGATTTCTAGACTATATTAGTAACAATCAAACCTTGTATGTGTATCTCCAAATATTTTGGAGATAAATACCAATTAGAAGGTCTGAGACGACCCAGAAAGCACTTGATCATATCATGATCTGATTTGTAAGCCAACTTGGGTCTTGAGTATTTACTTGTAAGAACGGAATTCTTTGTTTTGTAATGGATAGTTGCAACTCCGTAAAAAAGAATTCAATCAAATTTTTCTTACATTGAACCATTCCTATATCATATATGTGTATGTGTAAAGACAGGTACATATATATATATATGGATTCATTTGGTTGTTTTTATTCTTGCTCAAGCTAGATGATTAAAAATTATCATGTCCAGTTCCCTCGGGGGATGCATCTATAAGAATTCACCTATCCCAATAACAAAAAAACCTAATTTGAATGATCCTGTATTAAGAGCTAAATTGGCTAAAGGTATGGGTCATAATTATAATGGAGAGCCCGCATGGCCCAATGATCTTTTCTATATTTTTCTAGTAGTAATTCTAGGTACTATTACATATAATGTAGGCTTAGCCATTTTAGAACCATCAATGATTGGTGAACCGACAGATCTATTTGCAACCCCTTTGAAAATATTAGGGTTCTTTTATTGGCTTTAGTACCTGCGAAATTATTAACAATACCTTTTTTTAGAGAATGTTAATGTTACAATCCATGTTTTTGTACGTGAAAATACGTCGTAAGTCAATTGATGTAAGCTTGAAAATGAGATCCTCTTTGAAAGTATATAAAGTGATTTCATGATGTTACGTCCCATTTTCGCAAGCCTTTAAGAGCTATCATTCGGGGACAAATATTTCTAAGGGGACATTTTATTACACCCCATAATTTAGATGTCACTGTCATTATAGAATTATCTAATATAAGCTCAAAAAGGACGAAATCCTTCTACAAGGATAAAAAAGGTTTACCGAAGTCTTAAGTAAGTTAAGATGAATATGAGACTTATTAATCATAATTTAAATGAGTTTAAAGTCATGATATGACTATATATGATGTTTGTATATGAAATATAAAGTTTGGAAAAAATCGGATTTAAGTTGCGGCAAAAATCGAGCTAAGATTTGCCTTGTAACGAGCCGTTTTGAGAAATTAATTCGTAAGTTTTATGATGACATTTTGGGACATATATCATACCAAAATGAAGGTATTTGAACCTAGTTTCCAACGGTCTAAACTATTTATTCATACGATATCAGGGTAGAGAAATATGGATTTTTAAAATAGGGTCGCCAAATCACGTCACCGCACTTCGGAGAAACTGCCCGATTTATAAGCCAGTTTGCGAGTACATTTTCTCCCAATATATTGAGAGTTACAGGGAGATATTTATATTTAATTAAATCCCATATATCTAGTTTCTAACTCCGTAAACCGTTTGTCAATATGACATCGGTGTAGATAGATATTTGCATTTTCGCGAGACAGCGTAGGAAGCCCCTATGGGACCCACTTGGTCGGGGCCCGACCTTCACTTATTCTTATCTCATTTTTGGGATGAGATTTGCTAATTTTTCATTCTCCTTCCAGCCTCACACTATCCAAACCCTCCCAAACAGTTCCCCAAAGGCTCCAAACAAATTCCACAAAACACAATAATCAAACATCAAAGTTAGCCTAAGTGAAGAAGAGGGTCTCTATAGTGTTCTGGTGTGATTGAAGATTGTTGTAAGCTACACCAGCTGGGTATTTCAAGTTGTATCTACTGCCTAAGTTATGTAAATCATGTTCTTGGTTGTGCTTAAGGTTAATCATGTATTGTTTGATTTACAATCTTCAAGACAGTAATTGACATGGCATAAGGAATGGTTATCTTATTTTTTTGTTGGCTGTATTGAGGCTATATATATAGTTTGTTGTGGCTGCTGTTGTTAAGCTTATATATGTGCTAATTCAATTGATTGAAGAAGATAACATGAAAAACAAGAGGTTGATGATAAAGGTTAAGGTGCTAGGCGTGTGGACTATTTTAGAAGATTATTCTTATGATGTTTGGTATGAAAATGATATGGTAAGAATAAGTATGATGTTATATAAGTTGTAGGCAGATTCATGGAAAAGGAATTGGATTAAATTATATTTTGTTAACTGTAAATCAAGCTTGCCGCTAAAAATGGTTGTTGAAGTAATCAGAGAGCTTATTGTGAATTATATTGTTGTTGTTTGGGCTGTTTGGTACTTTAATAACCTATGGGATGTAGTAAAAATAGGAAAAATGATGTCCGTTTTCTTATAGAATATTGGTTTTGAAATATGAGATTTACAATGCTTATATGATGACGACGAAGTCGGGTTACTCATTGTAGACGTAAAAAGATCATATTGAGCTTGGTTGATGATTGCAGAGAAGATTGCAAAGGTGTGCTAAGGCTATCCTTTATTTTCTTTTGGCATAATATATATGATGCAACGAAACGAGCAAGCACGCAACTTTCACAAATGATTCTATTCTTAGAAGTACTAGAGGTGCATATGTTCTTGATTCCCCATGTGTCCTATTATTTTATCGTCTGTTCTTGGGTCTTTGAAATTACGTAAGTTGATAAAGTTTATTTAATGATATTAACCGAAGGCATATTGATCTTATGACATTCCGAGAGATCTTACTGACTTACTTCATTATGCATCGCATTCATTTATACATGTACATTGACCCATGACCAGATGGCGTTATATACGCATATATTATATGTATATGGGATATGAAAAAAGGTTATAGCATTATATACGCACCACCACCTGATCAGCTGGTATACATTGATGATTTTGCCCACAGTGGCTGAGGTGATATGATGGGATGCCCTCAGAGGCTTGATGATATTATGTACGCATACACCTATGCATGGTATGACAATTATACGCATATGCATGACATTATAAATTTTTCATGATTCAAAGAGCTATTCAGAATTACAGGTTGAGTTCTTTATTCCATGTTTCTTTCATGTCTTTTATATAATACTGTCATACCTTACATACTCAGTACTTTATTTGTACTGACGTCTCTTTTGCCTAGGGACGCTGCCTTTCATGTCCGCAAGTCCCGATAGACAGGTTGAGAGTCCTCCTAGTAGGCTATCAGCTCAGCGGAAGGTATTGGTGCACTCCACTTGATCCGGAGTTGCCTATTTGGTAAGTATGATTTGGACATGTATTGATTGGTATAGCGGGGCCATATCTCTAACTTTATGACATTTATGTACTCGTAGAGGCTTGTAGACAGATGCCATGTATATGGATACTTGTATGGCCTTCTCGGCCTATGTTTTGAGTATATAAATGATCATGTTGGCCTTATAGGCCCATATGTCGCATGCATAAGTTTCTATATCATGTTGGGTCATCTCATGTCCAGTATTCTCTTATGTTTAATTCTAGTTATCTCATGACGGCCTATCTGGTTCATTTACCCATGATAGTATAATAAGAAAGATACGTTACGTTAGTACTCGGTTAAGTTAGGCATCGTGTGCCCGGCGCGGCCCTACAGTTTGAGTCGTGACAGTTAATAAATTTCAAAATCCATTTCGCCGTCCAGTAGCGACGACTGCCTTTTTGATTGGTACCGCAGTCACCCTTTGGTTGGGCATTGGTGCAACATTACCTATTGATAAATCCCTAACTTTAGGTCTTTTTAAAATTTTTAAATTGATTCAATTGTGAAATAACACGACATGTGTATCTAGGGAATAGTTTCTTCAAAGTGAATTCTCCCTAGATACATCTATTCAATTTAATTCTGAATTTATTTCGAATATATGATATATTAATATATTAATTGTGCTAAAGATTTTCAATCTATTTTCACTAAGTAAGTCCAATAGATTTTAAACTTATTTTTTGCTAAAACAATTACGAAATATTTTTCTAAAATGCCCAATATCTATTTTACATTTTTGCTACGAAAATGTTCAATTTTCATAAGATCTTCTTGGCTGTTATTCAAAAGGTCCAAATATATATATATATATATATATATATATATATATATATATATATATATATATATATATATATATATATATATATATATATATATATTGGACATTTTGAGGCAATTATAGATCCTGGAAGGCAATTCTAATTGGTCAATAAAAATCGATTTTAATGCTATTTGTTTTTTATGAGTTTAGCCAATTTATCATGAAAGGTAAAAGGGGATAAAGGAACCGTGTGTTGATTATCTTGTAAATATGAGTTGTCTTCCTCCATATGTAAAAAGGGTATAAATAAATCAATTATATTTCGGGATGCTTCATAAAGTACTTCTTTCGGAGTTAAACTTCTGTTTATCCATATTTCGAGAAAAAGTATCTCTTGTTTTTCATTCGCATTCCCATAAGAATGAATACTATGATTCACGTTTCGAACAGGCATGAATACAACATCTACAGGATAACTTTCATCTTGAAAGTTATGTAGCATTTTTATAAGATATCCACGACTTCTCTCTATTTGTAATCCAATATAAAAATCAATTGGTTCTGTTAAACTGGCTATATGTTGTGCATTATCAATGATTTCTACATAAGGCGGCAAGATGATATCTTGAGCAGTTACATATCCAGGACCCTTGACACAAATAGTCGCGTCAGAAGTTCCATATAGATTACTTCTTAATACAATTTCTTTCAAATTCATTATAATTTCATGTGCCGATTCTTGAATGCCCGTTATATTAGAATATTCATGTGGGACTTTCTCAGATTTTACACGTGTGATACATGTTCCTTCTATTTCTACAAGTAAAGCTCTTTGCATCGTAATGCTTATTGTGTCGGCTTGGCCTTTCATAAGTGGAGACAGAATAAAGCGTCCATAATAAAGGCGTTTACTGTCTGTTCTTGGTTCAACACACTTCCACTGTAGTGTCTGAGTAGATACTGTAACTTTCTCTCGAACTATAATACTATTATTTGTTTTGATCATCAAATCTTTTATTTCTCTTGAGATTTCTTCAATGTTGAGTTCTACACACGTCTTTTTTCGGAGGTCTACAGCCATTATGTGGCATAGGAGTTACATGCACGTACTAAAGTTAATAGTATACCACTTCGACAAATAGCTCGTAATGCTCCATCTCTTCCGAGGTCGGGACCTTTTATAATGACTTCTGCTCGTTGCATACCTTGATCCACTACTGTACAAATAGCATTTGCTGCTGCGATTTGAGCAGCAAACAGTGTCCCTCTTCTCATACCTTTGAATTCAGAAGTACCGGTGGAGGACCAAGAAACTACTCGACCCCGTACATTTGTAATAGTGACAATGGTATTTTTGAAATGTAACGATCCAACTTGCCGTTTTAAGATTTAACACCCCGTTCAGTGACTTAAGGTCTCTTGCAGCTTCACAATATGTATTATGACCCGCGGGTGTGGTCGAGTTTATTTTTGAAAGATTAAGAGTTTAATTTAAAGAACAATTCTCATTTTTTGAAGCTTAAATGGAAAGAGTTGACCGGAGAGTTGACGTTTGAGAAAACGACCCCGAAATAGAATTTCGATGATGGTAATCGCTTAGTATGATGATTTCGGACTTAGGCATATGTATGAATTTATATTTGGAAGTCCGTAAGTCAATTCGAAGCATTTTGGCGAAAGTTGGAAAATAGAAGATTTTTGGAAAGTTCAACCGAAGGTTAAATTTTTGATAACGGGGTCGGATTTCAATTCCGGAAATTAGAACAGCTCCATTACATCATTTATGACTCGTGTGCAAAAATGAATTCATTCCGGATTGATTTGATACGTTTCGGCGCAAAATATAGAAGTTGGAAGATTTAAAAACTCATAATTCGATTAGATGTGTGATTCGTAATTTCGGCGTTGTTTGACGTGATTTGAAGCCTCGACTAAGTCCGTGTTGTATTTTGGGACATGTTGGTATATTTGGTTAAAGTCCCGAGGGCCTCGGGTGGATTTCGGATGGCTAACGATTTAATTTTTGGACTTGTTGAAGCTGCTGAATTTTTTGGGCAGCAACTGGTGCAATCGCACCAACGAGTTTTGGTGCGCAGGTGCGCCTTCGCTCCTGTGAGATTTCTGGTTGCTTTTGCGATGTATGGGGCAGTCCTGTTGCGTCGCTTCTGCGGAAAGGGGAGCGCAGGTGCGCGATCGCACCTGCGAAAAACTGATCGCAGATGAGATGCCCAGTATTTTGTCGTCCGCTTCTGTGGCGTTGATGCCGCTTTTGCGAAAGCGCAGATGCGAAAGGTCCCTCGCAGGTGCGCAAACTCGGCAGAATCATAAGGACCAAAAATGGTCATTTTTGCCATTTTCGAATGGGATTTTGGAGCTCGATTTTGGAGGAGTTCTTCACGATTTTGACTTGGGTAAGTGTTCTATATCCGAAAATAATTATATTTCATGAATCTACGGTTATATTCATTGTTTAATTCGAGTTTAATGGAGGAAATGAGGATTTTTGTAAAAAATTTTCAAAAACGGAAATTTAAGATTTGGAGGTCGAGTTGTTATCGGAATTGGATACAATTGGTATGGTTGAACTCGTATCGGAATGGGTATTCGGATTTCATGAAAGTTATGTCGGGTTCCGAGAGGCGAGCCCCACATTGACTTTTGTTGACTTTTTGGAATAAATTTTTAAGTCGACGTTTTATTATCCGGAATTATTTCCGATGAATTTTAATTAAGTTGTACAATTAATTTGGATAGATTTGAGCTGTACGGAGGTCAATTCAAGCAAGAAGGCAATTTTGGAATATCGGCATAACTTCAAAGAAGTAAGTGTCTTGCCTAACCTTGAATGGGGGAATTACCCCTTAGGCATCGAGTCTTATGTGCCATTTGTGAAATGTGAAAAGCCGTGTACGCGAGGTGACGAGTACGTACTCGGACTTATATGTGTAAAATTTATTGGGTTGAAGTCTTAGACATATTGTGTAGTAAATTGGAGAATTGTTGGCATTCATTAAATTATCTATTTGTCATGGTTCGATTCGCGTTTGTTGAATTTGTTTTTGTATGACAATTTGACGTGATTATTAATTGTATACTTATGTGAATTTTGAGAGTTTGGTGATTTGATAATTCCTGAAAATAATTGTATTATGGATTTTTCCATCTGCAAATAATTAATGAAATAAGTTTAAACTGAGGCATTAAAATTAATTATCAAGAATTTGGATTAATGAAGGCGTTGCCCTATACTAAGTATTTTTATTTTTGTTATGTTTGAGGTTGTATATACATTGTGTGGAGCCTTGGGCTATTTGTTGTGAAATTAATTGATTTTGTTATATCTTTGAAATTGGTTGTGGCCATTGGGCAAATTGTGATATGAATTGATTTTGTTATGTTGTTGTGACAATATTCAGTGTGCATTGTTGTGTTATTTGAATTATTATTTTGAGGATATAAGGGTGGCATTTCACTGTTGATATTATGTGGGTATAAGGGTGGCATTTCACTGTTGTTATGTGTGTTGAGATATTGTCTGGGCGGAGCGATAAGGGTGGCTATAGGATCGATAAGGGTAGCTATTGATATTGTCAGGGCGAAGGGATAAGGGGGGTAATTATAGGAGTGATAAGGGTGGCTATAGCAGAGGTAAGAGTGGTTATTGTTGGGAATAATATGTGATGATGTGGAGTTGTTGCGTTGGTAAATTTTATGTGATGTTGCGATTTTCCTTGTATTTATTTTTATACCTTCTGCAATTTGTCTTGTTATTGGTAAATTTTATACTAGTCTGATTTATGTTGAAATTGGGAGCATGTGGCTATTGCCAGACGGATTATGAAAAGAAATGTGGGCACGAGGTGCCGTGAGTAAATAATAATGATATTGACACGGGAATTATCCGTGCAGTTGAGATACGAAACGTGGGCACGAAGTGTCGGGGAAAATATGATGGTTTTATTATTAGCACGTGAACTGTCCGTGCAGATGTGATTTAATTAATGGCACGAAGTGCCATGGAAATATGAAAGTGAGCTGAGACCCATATTTTTATGATTATGAAATGAGGTATCACATGGTGACTTTTAATTGAAATAATTATATTCAAAATATTTATTTGGAAGGATTTTTATTCAAAGAGATTTATTTAAAATAATTATATTTAAAATATATTTATTTGAAGGGTGTCACGACCTGGAATTCCCACCGTCGGGACCATGATGGCGCCTAACATTTCACTTGCTAGGCAAGCCAACGTTAGAGAATTATTAAACCAAATATTTATTTCCATTCAGTAAATAACAATAATTAGCTAAGATGAAATATAATAAGTGCGTAATAATATAAAAATTTTATTAATTACTGCTACCCGGATCTGGAGTCACAATTCACGAGCATTCTAGAATTTACTACAAGTAATAGTCTGAAAGAAATACAACTGTCTAAATGAAAGAAACAGTAGAACAGAAAAGATAGACGGGGACTTCAGGGTCTGTGAACGCCGACAGATCTACCTTGAGTCTCCGGATAGCGGTCCAATAGCAAAAATCTCGATCAACCCGAGCCGGTACTAAAATCTGCATGGAAAGTGCAGAGTGCAGTATTAGTACAACCGACCACATGTACTGGTAAGTGTCGAGCCTAACCTCGATGAAGTAGTGACGAGGCTAAGGCAAGGCACCTACAAATCAACCTGTATAATTTAACAGTGTATATAAAAATAACATTAATGAAGAACTAGACAAGAATTATCGGGAGGGGGAAACATGCTGGGGGAAATACAAGATAATGAACTACAACAGGATGATAACTGGAACAACCAATATACTATGAATCAACAGGAACACGAATACAGTAAAGGAAAAATGCACGACATCACCCTTCGTGCTTTTACTCTCAATCTCACCATAAAATCAATAGAAACGGCACGGTATCACCCTTCGTGCATTAACTCTCATATCATCGCACGGCATCACCCTTCGTGCTTTTATACTCACAATATAGTACGACATCACCCTTTGTGCATTAACACTCACAATATGGCACGGCATCACCCTTCATGCATTAACACTCACAATATGACACGACATCACCCTTCATGCAGTAACACTCACAATATGGCAAGGCATCACTCTTCATGCATTAACACTCTCACTTACCATAATGCAATGAATAAATAACAACTGGGAGATAGAATAACAAGTACAAACTTTACTTCAACATTTGGTTCCACAATATCAATCTCAACTTTGAAATAAATACTCAATTATCACCAAAACAAATCCGTAAACATGATAACAACTATCAATTTAACAACACTAGTATAAACAAGTAGCAATTAGGCATAGGAAAAAGACAATATAAGAAAAACGGGGGAAACAGGGAAAACAGGTAAAGTGGCGGCGCATAAGTACTCGTCACCTCACATATACGCCGCTCACATGAATTTCACATAGCAAATAATCTGAGGTTCCTAATTCCCTCAAGTCAGGGTTAGACACAACACTTACCTCGCTCCGATGGCCACTTAAATCTCAATCACAACTTTTCCTCTAGAATTCACCTCCAAACCACTCGTATCTATTCAAAAATGACTCAATAATATCAAATATTTCTAAAGGAATCAATTATATTGCATAAATTAAATTTCCCTACAAAAGTTAAAAATCGACCCCGGGCCCGCTTGGTCAAAACCCGAGGTTCGGACCAAAATCTATTTACCCATTCACCCTCGAGCCTGGATATATAATTGGTTTTGGAATCCGACATCAAATTGAGGTCTAAATCCCTAAATTTTCGAAATCCCTAGTTTCTACCCAAACCCCAAATTCTACCATGAAAACTCTAGATTCTAGGTTGATAATTCATGAAGTGTAATGTGTAATTGAAAGAAAATGGTTTAGATCACTTGCCAACACTTTGGGGAAGAAATGGCTCTTAAACAATCGCCTCTCACCGTTTGATTTTTGAGAAAATGAAATAAATGGCCAATTCCCCTTTTTGGATTCTATTAAGTGCTGGGCGACAGTGTTCATCGGTTCGCGAGAAGACTGTCGCGTTCGCGAAGGGTATAGGCTGCTAAGCCTTCGCGTTCATGAGACCTTGTGCGCGTTCGCATAGGCTACCCCCTGGCCTTCGTGTTCGCGAGACATTGCTCGCGTACGCGGTGAAGGAAAGACTGACTCCCCCCTAGTGCCTAACACTACGCGTTTGCGATGAGCTTGTCGTGTTCGCGAAGGGTAATGCCCCCATCGCTTCGCGTTCGCGGAGAAGAAAATTCCTGCCTCATCAGTTTACTCTTCGCGTTCGCGGGAGTACCTTCGCGAACGCGAAGAAGGACATGCCAGAACACTTGTTGCAGCAAAATACTAGATTTTCCCAAGTCCAAAACATCCCATGGCCTATCCGAAACTCACCCGAGCCCTCGGGGCTCCAAACCAAACATGCACACAAGTCTAAAAATATCATACTAACTTGCTCGCACGATCAAATTGCCAAAATAACACCTAGAACTACGAATTTAGCACCAAATCAAATGAAATTCTCAAGAACACTTTAAAATATCTAATTTCTCAACTGGACGTCCGAATCACGTCAAATTAACTCCGTTTCTCACCAAATTTCACAGACAAGTCTTAAATATTATATTGGACCTATACCAGGCTCCGAAACCAAAATACAAACCCTGTATCAACAAGCCCAAACATCAACAAATTCATAAAAATAATTAATATTCAAACTTATTAATTTTTATCAAAAATTCATAACTCGAGCTAGGGACCTCCGAATTCGATTTCGGATATACGCCCAGGTCCCATAATTCAATATGGACCCACCGGGACCGTCAAAACACGGACCCGGGCCCGTTTAACAAAAATGTTGATCAAAGTCAACTAAAATCAACTTTTAAGGTAAAATTCTTATTTTCATCAATTTTCAACATAAAAGCTTTCCTGAAATATGCTCGGACTGCGCACGCAAATTGAGGAGGGTAAAAATGAGATTTTTAAGGCTTAAGAGCGCAGAATCAAGTTCTAAAACATAAGATGACCTTTTGGGTCATCACATTCTCCACCTCTAAAACAACTGTTCGTCCTCGAACGGACATAGAAAAGTACATGAGCTGGTGAAAAGATGGGGATATCTACTCCGCATATCGGACTCGGACTCCTAAGTAGCTGCCTCAACAGGCTGACCTCTCCATTGCACTCCAACTGAAGGGTAACTCTTTGATCTCAACTGGCGAACTTGCCGGGCTAGAATAGCCACCGGCTCCTCCTCGTAAGTCAAATCCTTGTCCAACTGGACAGAGCTAAAATCTAGCACATGGGACGTATCGTCGTGATACTTTCGAAGCATGGACACATGGAATACCGGATGAACAGCTGCTAAACTGGGTGGCAACGCAAGCCTGTAATCCACCTCTCCTACCCTCTCTAGAATCTCAAAAGATCCGATATACCTAGAGCTCAACTTGCCCTTCTTTTCGAACCTCATCACACCCTTCATGGGTGATACCCGAAGCAGCACTCTCTTCCCGACAATAAATACAACATCACGAACTCTGTGGTCGGCATAACTCTTCTGCCTGGACTGAGCTATGCGAAGTCGATCCTGAATAACCTTGACTGATCCAAGGCATCCTGTACTAAGTCTGTGCCTAATAACCGAGCCTCCCCCGGCTCGAACCACCCAACTGGCGACCGGAACCGCCTACCATATAATACCTTATAGGGAGCCATCTGAATGCTCGTCTGGTAGCTGTATTGTAGGCGAACTCTGTAACACCAAAATCTACTTCAAACCAAACTTAGAAAATTCTAAAACCTTCAAAATGCCAACTTTCCACAATAAGCGCTGAAATACTCTCGAGCCACCCGATACTCAACCTGAATATACGCCCAAGTCCGAAATTATTATACGAACCTATTGGAACCTTTAAATTATGATTCCGAGGTCGTTTACTCAAAAGTCAAACCTTGGTCAATTTTTCCAACTTAAAGCTTCCGAATTGAGAAGTTTCCTTCCGAATCAACTCCAAACATTATGAAATTTAATTCCGTCTACACGTACAAGTCAAAAAACATTAAGTAAAGTTACTCAAGGTCTCAAACTGCCGAACAACGTGCTAGATATCAAAACGACCGGTCGGGTCGTTACAATGTAATTTTGCCAAATTATGTATATTATATATATACTTTAAGTCGAGGACCACAGATTCACGTGAACTATATTTTATATGGTGGATCCGCAGTGTATCCGCCTCTGATGGTCACTGGTAAGGTTTTTCTAGGATGGATCAACTGAGAAGAGAAAGTTTCACTGGGCATCATGGAACTTTGCCAACCTTACTTTGAAGGAGGAACAAATTTCAGAAAATTACGTTCACTATGACTAAATATTATTAGAGAATCCACCCTTTGAAAAAAAAGATATCTAGGTTAATCCCAATCTTGGAATGTAAATGTGAAATATTAAAGAGAAAGTTGCTATACATATTCTATGGAACATAGGTAAAGGAGAGAGACACTTTTGGAATGATAATTGGATGGACTTTATTGAACTTCCTGCCTGATGGTCTATCCTAAACTATATGAGGTCTATGATGAAGGTCAATGAAGATGGAGTGGGTGGGAAGATTTTATCCGTGATAAAGTTATGCAAGTTATAGATAATCATCAGTTTAATATCAGTCTTATTAATTATTCCAGATATACCAATCTAGATAGCTGATATTAAAGGGCAATTTTCGATGGCATCAACATGGCATGTGTTTAGAAAGAAGAAACAAAAAACGTATTGATAGAATAACCGGGCAAAAAGAGGCTCATTTTAAGATGAACTTCATTGTCTGGACAGTTCTAAGGGATATAATACCTACCGATGCCCTCAAGATGTTGTTGTTGTTGCAGAAATCCTAGCTTTGAAACTATTGATCATTTCTTCTACAATGGAGAAATGACCCAGAACATTTGGAAAAAACTTTTTGACATTCCTCCTTCCAATATTAACTATAGGTAACTATTGATAAACTGGTAGAAATGGTCAAAACATCCTTTGGAATATGTTAAGTTTAATTTTGATAAAAAATGTAGAGAAGGTAAATGTGGAGGAGGTGGTGTTATTAGAGATAGCAGTTATGTCTTTCTTTATCCTCATCCACCAATAATGCTGCCGCAAGTCCTGATACATCTTCACGACGCCCAGATGAATAGAATACCGGGAACTGTGGGCCTCCTCAAGAATCAACTCACGAAGTCCATCCACATTAGGCACACAAATACGACCCTGTATCCTCAAAACTCCGTTATGTCCAACAGTAACCTACTTGGTACCACCGTGCCGCACTGTGTCTATAAGGAAAAGCAAATGAGGATCGTCATACTACCGATCTCTGATACGCTCAAATAGAGAAGACCGAGCAACTGTACAAGCTAGAACACGGCTGGGCTCAGAAACATCCAACCTCACGAACTGGTTGGCCAAGGCCTGAACATCCAATACAAGCGGTCTCTCACCAACTGGAATATATACAAGTCTACCCATACTAGCTGATTTTCTACTCAAAGCATCGACCACCACATTGGCCTTCTCGAGATGACACAATATGGTGATATCATAGTCTTTCAATAGATCCAACCACCTCCTCAACCTCAAATTGAGTTCCTTCTGCTTGAACAAATACTGCAAGCTCCGATGATCCGTGAATACCTCACATGGCACGCAGTACAAATAGTGCCTCAAAATCTTCAGTGCGTGAACAATGGCTGCTAGCTCTAGATCATGAACAGGGTAATTCTTCTCGTGAACCTTCAGCTGTCGCGAAGCATATGAAATAACCTTGCCACTCTGCATCAATACCGTACCCAGACCAATACGAGATGCGTCACAAT
Organism: Nicotiana tabacum; assembly: GCF_000715075.1. NCBI lineage: Eukaryota > Viridiplantae > Streptophyta > Magnoliopsida > Solanales > Solanaceae > Nicotiana > Nicotiana tabacum. Next base: position 6,855,191 of record NC_134101.1, on the reverse strand, counting down.
ATACTGTATAAGATCCTGAACATGTGGGTAACACCAATATCGGTGCCGAAGTCAAAGCTATCTTGAGCTTCTGGAAGCTCGCCTCACACTCATCTAACCACCTGAACGGGGCACCCTTCTGGGTCAACCTGGTCAACGGGGCTGCTATGGATGAAAACCCTTCCACGAATCGACAATAATAACCTGCCAAACCCAGAAAACTCTATATCTCTGTAACTGAAGTAGGTCTAGGCCAATTCTGAACAACCTCAATCTTATTAGGATCCACTTTTATGCCTTCTGTCGATACAACATGCCCCAAAAAAGGCAACTGAGTCTAACCAAAATTCATATTTTGAAAACTTGGCATATAACTGATTATTCTTCAAAGTCTGAAGCACACTCCGAAGATGCTGCTCATGCTCCTCTCGACTGCTGGAGTAAATCAAGATATCATCAATGAAAACAACTACAAAAGAATCCAAATAGGGCTTGAACACCTGATTTATCAAATCCATAAATGCTGCTGGGGCATTTGTCAACCCAAATGATATCACTAGGAATTCGTAATGCCCATATCGAGTCCGAAAAGCTGTCTTAGGGATATCAGATGCCCTAATCCTCAACTGATGGTAGCCAGATCTCAAATCAATCTTCGAAAATACCTGGGCACCTTGGAGCTGATCAAATAAATCATCAATCCTCGACAATGGATACTTGTTCTTGATGGTGACTTTGTTCAACTGCCGATAATTTATACACATCCTCATCGATCCATCTTTCTTCTTCACAAATAACACATGTGCACCCCAGGGCAAGACACTAGGTCTAATGAAGCCCTTATCAAGAAAATCTTGCAACTATTCCTTCAATTCTTTCAACTCTGGCGGGGCCATACGATATGGCGGAATGGAAATAGGCTGAGTGCCCCAGGCTAAATCAATATAGAAATCAATATCCCTGCCGGCTGGCATCCCCGGTAGGTCTGCAGGACACACCTCTGGAAACACACGAACAACTGGCACTAAATCCATGGGAGGAACTTCTGCACTAAAATCGTGGACACAATCCAAATAACCTAGACACCCCTTCTCGACTATATATCGAGCCTTCACATAAGAGATAACCCAGCTGATAGAATGGCCAAGAGCCCCTCTTCACTCTAATTAAGGCAACCCCTGCAAGGCTAAGGTCACTATCTTGGCGTGACAATCTAATATAGCATGATAAGGTGACAGCCAATCCATACCCAGTATGACATCAAAATCAACCATATTGAGAAGTAGAAGATCTACACGAGTCTCAAGACTCCCAATGGTGACCATACATGAACGATAAACACGATCTACAACAATAACATCTCCCACTGGTAAAGACACATACACGGGGCACTCAAGGAATCACGGGGCACCACCAAATATGAAGAAAAATAGGATGACACATAAGAGTAAGTAGACCCCGGATCAAATAGAACTGAAGTATCTCTACTGCAAACTGAAACTGTACCTGTGATAACAGCGTCAGAAGACTCAGCCTCAGGCCTGGCTGGGAAAGCATAACATCGGGGTTGGGCCCCACCACCCTAAACTACTTCCCTGGGATGGCCACTAGCTGGCTGGTCTCCACCTCTAACGGCTTGACCTCCACCTCTAACAGTCTGGCCTCTACCTCTAGCTGCCTGACCCCTGCCTCAGGCTAGCTGAGCAGGTGGGGCCGGAACCATGGCACGAGAACCCTGATGTTGTGAGCTGCCCGATGTCTGAGGGCAAAATCTAGCAATGTGCCTCGGATCACCACAAGTATAACATAACCTCGGCTGCTGTGACTGCTGACCCTGAAACTGACCCTGCCAATCTGAGTAACCACCCCGATAACTCTGGAGTGGAGGTGCACTAATAGGAGCTGGTGATGCACTGTAGGCTAGCTGGTTGGAATATGGCATATGAGGACCACGACCACCTGAGGCACCGTGGGATGACTGAAGTGCTGAATGAAATGGCCTGGGAGGATGGCCTCTACCAAAAGTACCCCTGCCTCTAGATGAGGCACCGCTGAACTCACCGGAATAACGAGGTCTCTTGTCAGTCCCCTGACCTCCCTGAGTAAGAACCATCTCGACTCGTCTGGCGACATTAGCAGCCGCCTGAAAAGAAATTTCACTCTCAGTCTTCTTAGCCATCTGCATTCTGAGAGGCTGAGCAAGTCCATAAATAAACCTCCACACCCTCTCTCTCTCTCTCTCTCTCTCTCTCGGTAGGAAGCAGAAGAATAGCATGGCGGGCCAAATCCACAAAACAGGTCTCATACTGAGTAACATTCATACTTCCCTGCTGGAGACGCTCAAACTGACGGTGATGCTCCTCTCTCAGTATGATAGGCAGAAACTTCTCTATGAAGAGCCGAGAGAATTGGTCCCAAGTAAGAGCAGGCGACTCTGCTGGTCTGGTCAACAAATAATCTCTCCACCATTTCTTGGCGGAACCAGTCATCTGAAATGCAGCAAAATCGACCCCATTGGTCTCCACTATACCCATATTCCGTATAACCTCGTGACAGCTGTCAAGATACTCTTGGGGATCCTCTGAAGGAGCACTACTGAAGTGAACTGGGAAGAGCTTGGTAAACCTGTCCAACCTCCACAAAGCCTCAGAAGACATAGTTGGCCCATCTCTGACCTGTGCCGCAACAACCGGCTGAACTACTCTGACTGGCTGAGCTGCTGGAGCCTGATACTGGGGAGCTCTCTGCTCCAAAGCGGGAGTAGTGGGAGTCTGGGCTCCTCCTCCAACCTGAGAGACTGCTGGTGCCATGGGAAATGCGCCAGTCTGGGCCACACTCTCCATAAGGCCCACCATACGGACCAAAGCGTCCTGAAGTACTGGGGTGGCAATGAACCCTTCCGGAACCTGAGCTGGCCCGGCAAGAACAGTCTAGGCTGGAACCTCCTCGTCAAGCTCTATCTGAGGCTCCACTGCTGGGGCTGCTGCTCGGGCTCTAGGCTGAGCCCTGCCCCTACTTCGGCCTCTGGCACGGCCTCGGCCTCGACCTCTGCCCCGCATAGGAACTGCCACTGGAGGATCTGGCTGCTACTCAGTTGAGGAAGCAGTACCTGTTCTCGCCATCTGCGAGAGAATAAGAGTAGAAGAGTTCAATCAGTATTGAGAAAACAAAATCGCACGACAGAGGAGAATAGAAGTGAAATTTGTTCCTAAACTTCATAGCCTCTGGAAGATAAGCACAGACGTCTCCGTACCGATCCTCCAGACTCTACTAAGCTTGCTCGTGAATCATGAGACCTAGGCAACCTAGTTCTCTGATACGAACTTGTCACGATCCGGGATTCCCACCATCGGGACCGTGATGGCGCCTAACATTTTACTTGCTAGGCAAGCTAACGTTAGAGAATTATTAAACCAAATCCTTATTTCCATTCAGTAAATAACAATAATTAGCTAAGATGAAATATAATAAGTGCGGAATAATATAAAAACTGTATTAATTACTACCATCCGGATCTGGAGTCATAATTCACGAGCATTCTAACATTTACTAGAAGTAATAGTCTGAAAGAAATACAACTGTCTTAATGAAAGAAATAGTAGAACAGAAAAGATAGATGGGGACTTCAGGGTCTATGAACACCGACAGATCTACCTTGAGTCTCCGGATAGCGGTCCAATAGCAAAAGTTTCGATCAACCCGAGTCGGTACCAAAATCTGCACAGAAAGTGCAGAGTGCAGTATCAGTACAACCGACACCATGTACTGGTAAGTGTCGAGCCTAACCTCGATGAAGTAGTGACGGGCTAAGGCAAGACACCTACAAATCAACCTGTACAATTTAACAGTGTATATACAAATAACAGTAATGAAGAACTAGGCAAGAATTAATGTGAGGGGGAAACATGCTGGGGGGAATACGAGATAAAGAACTACAGCAGGATGATAACTGGAACATCCAATATACTATGAATCAACAGGAACACGAAGACAATAAAGGAAAAATGCACGGCATCATCCTTCGTGCTTTTACTCTCAATCTCACCATAAAATCAATAGAAACGGCACGGCATCACCCTTCGTGCATTAACTCTTATATCATGGCACGACATCTCCCTTCGTGCTTTTACCCTTACAAATGGCACGACATCACCCTTCGTGCATTAACACTTACAATATGGAACGGCATCACCCTTCGTGCATTAACACTCACAATATGGCATGGCATCACCCTTCGTGCATTAACACTCTCCCTTACCATAATGCAATGAATAAATAACAACAGGGAGATAGAATAACAAGTACAAACTTTACTTCAACATTTGGTTCCACAATATCAATCTCAACTTTGAAATAAATACTCAATTATCACCAAAACAAATCTGTAAACATGATAAGAACGATCAATTTAACAACACTAGTATAAAGAAGTAGCAATTAGGCATAGGAAAGAGACAATATAAGAAAAACGGGGGAAACAGGGAAAACATGTAAATTGGCGGCGCATAAGTACTCGTCACCTCACATATACGCCGCTCACATGAATTTTACATAGCAAATAATCTGAGATTCCTAATTCCCTCAAGTCAGGGTTAGACACAATACTTACCTCGCTCCGATGACCACTTAATTTTCAATCACAACTTTTCCTCTAGAATTCACCTCCAAACCACTCGTATCTATTCAAAAGTGACTCAATAATATCAAATATTGCTAAAGGAATCAATTATATTGCATAAATTAAATTTCCCAAATTTTCCTACAAAAGTTAAAAATCAACCACGGGCCTGCTTGGTCGAAACCCGAGGTTCGGACCAAAATTTATTTACCCATTCACCCCCGAACCCGGATATATAATTGGTTTTGGAATCCGACCTCAAATTGAGGTCTAAATCCCCAAATTTCCGAAATCCCTAGTTTCTACTCAAACCCCAAATTCTACCATGAAAACTCTAGATTCTAGATTGATAATTCATGAAATATAATGAGTAATTGAAAGAAAATGGTTAGAATCACTTACCAACACTTTGGGGAAGAAATGGCTCTTGAAAATTGCCTCTCACCGTTTGATTTTTGAGAAAATGAAATAAATGGCCAATTCCCATTTTTGGATTCCGTTAAGCGCTGGGCGATAGTGTTCATCCCGTTTGCGAGAACACTGTCGTGTTCACGAAGGGTATAGGCTGCCAAGCCTTTGCGTTTGCGAGACCTTGTTCACATTCGCGTTGGCTACTCCCTGGCCTTCGCATTCGAGAGACATTGCTCGCGTTCGCGGAGAAGGAAAGACTGACTCCCCCCTCCCCCCCAGATCCTAACACTACGCGTTCGCGAAGGGTAACGCCCCCATCGCTTCGCGTTCGCGACCAAGCCTTCGCGTTTGCGAATAAGAAAATTTCGGCCTCATAAGTTTACTCTTCGCGTTCGCAGGAGTATTTTTGCGAACGCGAAGAAGGACATGCCAGAACAGTTGCTGCAGCAAAATACCAGATTTTTTCAAGTCCAAAACATCCCGTGGCCTATCCGAAACTCACCCGAGCCCTCGGGGCTCCAAACCAAACATGCACATAAGTCTAAAAATATTATACGAACTTGATCGCGCGATGAAATAGCCAAAATAATACCTAGAACTACGAATTTAGCACCAAATCAAATGAAACTCTCAAGAACACTTTAAAATTTCTAACTTCTCAACAGGACGTCCGAATCACGTCAAATCAACTCTGTTTCTCACCAAATTTTACAGACAAGTCTTAAATATTATATTGGACCTATACCGGGCTCCGAAATTAAAATACGGACCCGGTATTACCAAGTCCAAACATCAACCAATTCTTAAAAATAATTAATTTTCAGACTTTTAATTTTTATCAAAAATTCATAACTCGAGATAGGGACCTCCGAATTTTATTCCGGGCATACGCTCAGGTCCCATAATTCAATATGGGCCCACCGGGATCATTAAAATACGTATCCGGACCCGTTTACCAAAACTATTGATCGAAGTCAACTAAAATCAACTTTTAAGGAAAAATTCTTATTTTCATTAATTTTCAACATAAAAGCTTTCCGAAAACATGCCCGGATTGTGCCCGCAAATCGAGAAGGGTAAAAATAATATTTTAAGGCTTAAGAGCACAGAATCAAGTTTTAAAACATAAGATGACCTTTTGGGTCATCACAATGGGAGTATATTCGAAATATATTTATTGAAAAATATTATATCCTGAAAATTTTTATTTGAGAAGCATATAGGCGGAAGATTTATATTTGAAAGACTTGATTTAATTGGGTATACTTATATTTATTATTTGTGAATAATATTAATGGTGATCTTGTTGCCCTTCTGTGCATATCACTGGTTGATTTATGTTGCCCTTATTGTTATTTGTTTCATATTATTTTGTATACTATATTGCACAGGTTATTAGACTAGTGAGTGTCTTGACTATATCTTGTCACTACTCTACTGAGGCTAGTCTTGATACTTACTGGGTACCGACCGTGGTGTACTCATACTACACTTCTGCACATTTTTGTGCAGAGCCAGGTATTGGAGATATCGGACTCGGACTAAGCTAGAGTGTGATCACAAGGACTTAAGGTAGATCTACTTGGTCGTCGCAGTCCTTTGGAGTCTTTCTAGTTTTATTGTACTGTTAATTTTTTATTCGAACAGTATTGTATATTCGGTCCTCGTGATCATTCTATGTATTCAGTTATAGTTCGTGACTCAGTATTACCAGTCTTGTAAGTTTTTTCATAATTGTTTCCGCTATTGGTTTTCGACACGTGTATCAATTTATATAAAAAAGGGGCTTGAATTGTAATTATAATCGGCTTACTTAGTCTTAGAGACTAAGTACCATCACGACGCCTATGGTGGGATTTCAGGTCATGTCATGAAACTTGCTTGAACATGAATAACTCCCTTTGGTATTCTACGTGCACCTTTACGTGAACCAATACGTCCATTCCTATGCAAACTAATTTTCGGTATAATTTTTGCCATATTTTATCATCTCGTAAATATGAGCTAGAGATATATGGATATATCCATTTCATGTCAAAACAGATTCTTTATTTGTACATCGGCTCTTCTGGAAAGTTTGATTATCCTTGTCTTTGTTTATGTCTTGGGTTGGAACAAATTACTATAATTCGTCCCCGACTACGGATTAGTCAATATTTTTCACAAAATTTATGAACGAAAGCTCTTATTTTCATATTTCTCATTCCTTACCTTAATTCTGAATCTATTTCTTGGAAGAAAATAAGTTTCTTGAAATTTTTCATCTCGAATTATATTCCCACGAAAGGAATGGTGAAGTTGAAAAATTAATCATTCAAATCTTTGTTGAGGAGTCAATAAATTATTTCAACTCATCTGAATGAAATGCAGGTATATACCCTAGAGAATGGAAGAAGTCTTGCAGTGTGTGTTGTGTATGTCACAGGCGACGGTGGGTCCCATTCCTTATCCTAATGAAGCAGCTGAAGAAAAGAAATGTAGAGAAGAATATCCGTATAATAAAACTTTCCCAACCAGCCAACGATCCTTCCCGTGCGCTGATCGTGGATAAGACACTCAGAAGAAGAAAAGATGAGACGAAGATGGTTAGCTACAAGGGCCATTTGGTTGAATTATAAGGACTTACTTCAATTTTGACTTTATCTCCTGATAGTATCCATATAAAACTATGCCGTATCTTTCCTGAAACATAATTTATAATCAGATCCAAACGAACCCGGAACATGCCATTGGGAAGTGATTCAGTAATTAACACTTCATGACTCCATTTTGGCTCTTAAAGTCCCCTTGAGGTATCAACTAATAAGAAGGATATTAGACAATCCCCTTTTTTTCTTTTTCACAAATAGGAAGTTTCGAATCCAATTTGGATATTAAAAGCATTACCAAATATAACACAAAATCTCTCCACCTATTCCTTCTAGTCGAGCCTCTCGGTCTGTCATTATATATTGAGAAGTAGAAAGAAGTACAATCCCCATTCCACCTAAAATTCGCAGAATTCGTTGATAATTAAAATAGATTCGTAGACCAGGTCGACTGATTCGTTTTAAATTTAAAATATTTCTATAGGGTCTTTTCCTATTCCTTCTATGTCGCAGTGTTAAAAACAAAAAAATATTTGTTGTTTTCTTGATGTTTTCTCACGTTTCGATAAAACCTTCACCTAAAAGCATTTGAACAATATTTTTGGTAATATTAGTAGATGTTATTCGAACAACCCTTCTTCGATCCATATCAGTATTTCGTATAGAAGTTATTATCTCAGCAATAGTGTCCCTACCCATGATGAACTAAAATTATTGGGGCCTCCAAATTTGATATAATCAACGTGTTTTTTACTTATTCTTTTTGAATATGATATGAATTATTAAAGATATATGCGTGAGACACAATCGACTAATTAATCGATTTCTTTCAAATACCCTACTAGAAACATGTCACAATTTCATTTTATAATACCTCGGGATCTAATGAAACTATTTTAGTAAAATTTAATTCTCCTAATTTCCGGGCGATTGCACAAAAAATTCGAGTTCCTTTTGGATTTCCTTCTTGATCAATAACAACTGCAATATTGTCATCATATCGTATTATCATCCCGTTGTCACATTTGAGTTTTTTACAGGTCCGCACAATTACAGCTCTGACTACTTCTAATCTTTCTAGGGGCATATTTGGTACAACTTCTTTGATCACAACAACAATAACGTCATCAATATGAGCATATCGACGATTTATATTTCCTATTATTCGAATACACATCAATTCTCGAGCCCCGCTGTTATCCGCTATATTTAAATGGGTCTGAGGTTGAATTATTTTTTTAATCCGTTCTTTGAAATCAAAGGGCGAAGAAAAAAAAGAAATATTTGTCCAAAAAAAAGAAACATGCGGTTTTGTTTCATATCTAAGAGTCCTTTCTACATTTATTTCTATTACATTACGAAATAATGAATTGAGTTTGTATAGGCATTTTGGATGCTGCTAGTGAAATAGCCCTTCTGGCTATATTTTCTGTTACTCCACCCATTTCATAAATTATTCAACCCGGTTTAACAACAGCTACCCAATATTTAGGGGATCCTTTTCCATAACCCATACTTGTTTCTGCGGGTTTTAGTGTAACTTGTTTGTCTGGAAATATACGTACCCATATTTTTCAACCACGACGTGCGTTTGATAATGAACTTTTTAAAAACGGGTAAAATATGGATAAGAACCATATTATCCACTTAGAAAATGAATAACTAATGAGTTTAACTTTTATATTTGTAAAGCCTCAAATTTAGGAGTTCCTCAAATTTGGGATACTATGAAATCTCTCAAAAGTGATCATATTCAAAAAGTTATGGATAATATAAATAATCATATTATCTGTCGGTAAACTCATTTTTTATCGTATTAAATATGGGTCAGGTCGGATACTTTACTCGTTTTTTTGCATTACCGTTTTCGACCCCCATATCTGCCCTGCCCCACCCATTTTTCACCCCTAACAACAACAGACCCAGCATATTCCCAACAGATAAGGTATGGGGAGGGTAGTGTGCAGGGGCAGATTTAGGGGGACTAAAGGAGGTTCATCCGAACCGCTTTAGCTAAAAAATTATATTGTATATATAAGGCAAAATCTATTTTTTACCTCGATATATTATGTTTTGAATCCCTTTGACATAGCCCAAAAGTGTAGCTCAGTAGTCAAGGGGGTTCAAAACTTTTGTAAGGTCGTTGGTTCAATTTGCACTAACTACAATCGATTTTAATTTTTTTTGAACCCTTTTAATGGAAATTGTGCCTCCGCCACTGGTCAGGCAGGTGTTTTTTATACGCATGTGAAATCATCTATTTAACTTTATGCAACATCAGACGTCAAGTAGGTAAAATAATAAAGAGTTTAATTTATAGACACTAACAAACTACATGTAATCTTTTATAGCAAACACAGAGTGGTACTTGCAAAACATGAAAAATGACGTGTCACAACTGCATTCACAATGTTAATTTTTTTACACAATACGTATGATTTAAATCTATTCATAATTAGAAGGGGAAATGGGAGAACCAGAGAGGAATGAAGCATGCTATGACAGATATGTGTCATACTCCAACATTTTCAGCATTGTGAGCCACAATGCTGAAAAATTCTGGTGATCCGTTAGAATTTGTGATAAAATCCTAACGATCACCATAACTGTTACGTGCTTTAAAATTCTGGCGACTAAGAAACACCCCGTCGAGCAAACTTTACCTTGTAACACAGTGATATCTATTAGGTTTGCTTGTACAAATTTCAAATATAGAATTGGAAAGGATTTTGACAATGCAAATCATAACATCTTTTGGCATACTTCGGAAAAAAAGCAATGTATATCAGGTGATAAGTGTTTGACCAAGAAGTGCAATTTTTGGTTAAAATGATTATATTGATGTAATAACGGGTAAAACCTAGTTATTATTAATATCTCTAGATGTGGGTTCTGAAAATATGACTTACTTTTAGACAGATGTAGTAGAGAATTGACTGTAACATTAATATGTGTTTCGAAAGATATCGTAATAATGGAGAAGTAACTAGCAATAAATAACAGTAAATGATATTTAAGTAAATAGGGAAAGTGATTCATACAATAAATAATGAATTAGATGATTGTTCCCCCTGACAATGATGAGTGACAGACAGATCGTAAAGCATTCGAAATATCCTCGGATCTGGTGGAAAAGTGTGGAATAATATGAACAAAAATCTTAATGAAAAGGTAGTCTTCGTATTGTTTACCAGAGAGAGAGAGAGAATCTTTTAGCAAAGTCTGCTTTTATCACCGTGAATATCACATTTTCTATTCATTATTTTTTTCTATTTATATGGGACATACCACTAATAAACCATAATAGTAAAAGTACAAAAAATATCCAATAGAATATTCTCTTTAATATCCTGCCCTAATAAACTAGCCGTTACAGCTCTTTTTGGGGTGCTCGACATCGACCATATTTTGCATCTCGAACATGGGCTTCGCCATCTCCTGGTCAACCTCAGCTGTCTCTTTGGTCGATGTTACTTAGTCCCAAGTACTGAGACAAATTTCGACCTATACAGTTAGTCCCTCCGCTTATTAAGGCCGACCCCAGATGACCTTGATGAGCGGATTCTGTTTATCATGGTTTGCAAAATTGGGTGAGTAGTTCGAGTAGTGACGTTTTAGACGAGATGACGACATAACCTTTCGTGAGCCACGACTTTCGAGGTTACATCATTTCTACTCGAGAATGACGTCATGACATCATGCGTTATTATGGCGCATTTTTCCGATGTTTTGCATCGTTTCCTGTACACCTGCCATTTCGATACCAGCGCTGGGTAATGATGGCCTGATTTCTCGGTTCTAACGCTTTAATTCTTATAAATAGGGAGATGAGGACATTCGTTCGTGTTTTGCATATTCTTCATATCGAATCCCTGTGTCTTCTTCTCCTTACTTCATTATTGCGTATCTTCTTTACCGGTCCTAGCGATTCTTGTTGTTTCTAATACTTCCTTACCTGAATATCTTCTCTAAAAAATATGGCTAATGTATCCTATGGTTCCGGTGTGGGAACTGACCCTGTCTCTTTGGTGGTGCTTATGCCCCCTCACGCTGATGGCGTCTCTGTCGCTGTTGAGGATGAGAATTTTCTTGTGGTGGAGAAAATAATTTCATGTAGTGAGAAAGTTAGGTCTAACTTTTCAAAGGCGCCTAAAGGCGAGCCCGAGGTCTCTGAGTCAGCGATGAAAGAGGTTGATCTAGCTGAGCTTAGGGAAAAATTCAACATTCCTACCCACATCGTTCTGGTCCCAGTAGGGTGTGATATGGTACAAATCTATCGCCCCGGGTATTGCGCGTTTTATGTATATCCTTTCTATGTTGGCTATACTCTTCCCCTTCTCCTGTTGGCGGAGAAATTTTGTCGCTACTATGGCGTTTGTCCGGCCCAACTCTCTCCATACATCTACAAGCTTATTAGGATGCTCACAAGATTTGCAGATTTGGCTAGGGTCGAGGTCACACTCCGCCATCTGATGCATCTCTTCGCCCCTAGTTTCTACAGGGGGTGGCCGGGCTTTCTCATGAAGTTTGGGCCTGTATCTTCCTTTGCCGATGAGTTCATCTATATATATTTTTGATGTTTTTACCTCATGGTCTCTTGCTCGCTGCATTTTATTCTTGGTGGTGATAACCTTCGATCTTTCTTTTTCAATCCGAGGATCTTCGAGGAGGCCGAGGGTTCCTCCTCCTACATTTTGTAAGAGGAAGGTTGCCTCTTCTTCGATGTATGTTCCCATAGTGACCGCAGCTAGGCCTGCCCGGTCGTCTGCTTCTGTTCCTTCTTTCACCGCGGCCAGGTCTGCTCGGTCGTCGGCTCCACCCAATGCTGTCTCAGCATCGATTTCTTCTTCGCCTGCGGATATTTCGACAACAGAGCTTCCTGCTTCCACTTTGCATCGTCTGGTAGATGAGGAGTTGCTGAGCGGCGGGAATTTGGTTCCCCGTAAGACAAAATCGGTGGACGTTGTGATGGGGTGGCCCGAGCTATAGATTCAGTAAGGGGCGATTTGTTCTTTCGTGAGACGACGATAATAATGCTTGAAGATAATATTGAGTTATCGTCTAAGATTCCACCATCGGCTAAGGCCGCAGAGGGCGTGTCCCTTCCCGATGCCACGATGGAAGCCGAAGGGCCGTCTATGAGGGTTTCGAATACTTTACGGCAAGATGAGCCATCGGCCTCGCTAACGGTTGATGGTCCTTCTTCGCCGGCCGATGGGAGAGGTAAAGGCGTTGCCGAGGATGGCTATGATATGGGTTCTGATCTTGACGCCTATGAGATGAGGATGATGTAAGACTGGAGGGGTCCACGCGGACCATTGTGATACCCATGGATTGAGATTTATTGGTAAATATGGAGAACGTGGTTCCTTCCCTTGGTCCCCTATGTTCCTACGTGGAGGGTAAAACCCTTGAAAAGCTGGATGACACTACCTTATCAAGGAGTATAGCCAGCCTCGCTCTCAGGGTAAGCTTTTCGACTTCTTTCATTTTTGTTTGTCGAGTTCAACATTTAGGCCTCGTTCTTATTCTCCGTTTTCTTTTCCTTTCTTTTTTAGACTGTGATTTTGGAAATTGAAAGTGCCCGAAAAGAGGAGAGGCGTAAGGCTATTTTTCTGAATATGGAGCTAAAATATGGCGAGTACCGTGGCAAGTACCACGAGATTAATAGGCGGTTCAGTGAGAGCGGCAATTTCTAGGCTCTTCGAGATGAACTGAAGGAAAAGGATGACGAGTTGGTGAGGGTCATCGAAAAATGCAGCATTCTTGAGGAGGCGCTAAGAGATAAAGAAGAGGAACTTGAGGTTAGTTAGTGGATCGAAGCCCAGTGCGGCGATCTCCAAGTCCAGGTGGTCTCACTACGTGCCGAGTTTGAGGAGTGTCAATTCAACGCGCATGCTTTAAGTGGCGAGCTCGCCGAGAAGGCAGCGGATCTCGAGAAGTCAAAGTTAGCTCGGTTGGGGGACTATGAGGAAGGCATAGGCTTTGGAGATCATGATCTGTATCCTTCGTTCTGAGTGAGTGAGTGCCTTGGAGATGACCAGACTCAAAGAAGAGCGGCTTGATGAATGGATAGGAGAATTAGATAAAGATGCTTTTGGCCTTTTGATCAAGTCGACGCTCTTGAGGCCGAGAGGGCACAATTACTAGCTCGACCATCCTCTTCCCGCACTTCTAGTTTTCCTGATGTTCCTCGAGATTTATACGAGGAGTGGATTCACGTCGAGGACCAGCTGGACATATTTAGAGATCTGATGAGGGGGAGAACCATTTCAGAAGATATCTTCGAGGATGCTAGTGTTAAGGCACGTGGATCTCGGGTCGTTTGTGGCTACGATCCTGCTACACCGAAGGCCGGTGATGAAGAGAGGTATGTGGGCATGGATCAGATTGAATAGGACACGTGGTATGAGGACGAGTATCCTGAGGGCTATGGTGATGGTGAAGGGGGTAGATGGGGATGGCCTAGGTGATCAAGCTGATGAAGTTGTTGGGCCTGGCGACGATTAGTAGTGTTTCTTTTCCTTTTTTTTTGTTTTGCCGCAAACTTGTGTGTTTTTTGTGGGTGTCTTTTTGAGCCTTTGTAAAAAATATTCTTAGTATGGAATACCAATTTTGTTATTTGTACCTGATTCTTTTTTTTCGGTTCGAGCTTGTATGCTTTTTGATCTTGTTGCTTGGTTGCCTTGGTTTTCTTAGTCGTAATCACTTAGCTCGAGTAGGGTTGAACATGTCCTTAGTTTAATTATGGTCGCGGGTCAACATGTGTTAGTTCGATCGAGGTCGAAACAAAACCTAATTTTAATTATTGCTGAGGGCTAGTAGATCGAACGAGGTTGAACATATCGTATGTTTATATATGGCAGAGGGCCGGTTAGGTCTTAATTCGAACGGGGACGAATATGACCTATATTTAGTTATGGTCGAGGGCCGGTTAGGTGTTGATTCGAACGAGGTCGAATATAACCTATACTTACTTATGGCCAAGGGCCGGTTAGGTGTTGATTCGAACGAGGTCGAATATAACCTATAATTAGTTACGGCCGAGGGATGGTTAGGTGTTGATTCGAACGAGGTCAAATACAACCTATACTTAGTTATGGCCGAGGGCCAGTTAGGTGTTGATTCGAATGAGGTCTAATATAACCTATACTTAGTTATGGCCGAGGGCCGGTTTTGTATGCCTCAAGATGCGGCATTTGTCGGCGTTGTGATCTTTAAGGCAACGTTGCCTTTGTTGCACATTTGGAGGAATAGAAATAAACTTCATGCATTTGTGCTATGTTCATACACTTGGAGAAATATACATATTTGTTTGGCCGTTGGCTGGCATTTTAGTCCCAGTCCTAGTCTATCTAGTCCCTTCATTGGTCGACCTGGAGAAGTCTTGAGAGGTCGAGCAATGAACTAGCCGAATAAGGTTGAATATAACCTCAATCTAGTTATGGTTGAGGGACGGTCAGGTGTTAATTCGAACAGGGTCGAATATAACCTATACTTAGTTATGGCCAAGGCCCAGTTAGGTGTTAATTCGGACGAGGTCGAATATAACCTATATTTAGTTATATCCAAGAGAAAGTTAGGTGTTAATTCGAACAAGGTCGAATAAAACCTATACTTAGTTATATATGCCTCTAGGTGCGGCATTTGTCGACGTTGTGAACTTTAAGGCAATGTTTCCTTGGTTGTACATTGGAGAAATTGAAATAATTCATGCATTTGTGCTTTGTTCATACACTTGAGGAAATTTACATATATTTTTTGGGGTGTTGGCTGGAGTTCCAATCCTAGTCCTAATATATCTAGTCCCTTCATTGGTCGATTTGGAGAAATTTTGAGAGGTCGAGCAATGAACTAGCCGTCCTATATTTCCATATGTGTGCACTTCGACCTGAAGTGTCCCCTCCTTGCCTCGTTAAAAACCTCCTTGAGCAAACCCAATTGGGACAAAACTCAAGTGAGGAAAAAAGAGTACGACTTTGGGGACGCTTTATCTCTTAAAAGTTGAAGTACTTGAGGTGTGCAATATTCTGGTTGTTTGGTAGTAGCTTTCCTTTCATTGTTTCTAGTTGGAATGACCCTTTGTTCGCTATTGCCGTGATTCTTACAGGCCATCCCAATTTGTTCCTAGTGTACCTTCCCGTGGGTCTTTGCTCTCTTGTGTTTTAGCTTTAAGCATGTAGTCCCCGACTTTGAGTGACATGATCTTTTCCTTTTTGTTATAAAAGCGTTATGCTTGTTGCTTTTGGACAATCATCCTTACGTATGCCATATCTCTTCATTCTTCGACTTCGTCGAGCTCTTGCCTTCTGCTTTCATCGTTACTGGGTCCGCTTTCATGGGAGTATCTTAGGCTGGGCTCCCCAACTTCGACCGTTATTACTGCATCAGTCCCATAGACCAATGTGTAAGGCATCTCTCATGTGCTCGTCTTCTGCATTGTTCGGTAGGCCTAGAGTACTTCTGGTAATATTTACGGGCACAATCCTTTGGCGTCTTCGAGTTTCTTCTTCATAATGTTCAGTATCGACTTGTTGGATATGCGTTGTTCCCCTTGCATACTGAATACTCCCCATAGAGTTGTGAATTCGATGACTTGGTATAGGTTGGAGGGGATGGCTCTCATGGTGTGCATCCATGGTCGCCCTATTATGGCATTGTATGTTGTGTCTTGGTCCATGATATGGAATGTGGTTTCCAGAGTGACGCCACCTGCCAGGACGGGGAGCGTGATCTCGCCGGATATTCGTTCAACTGCATTGTTAAAACTCGTTAGTGTGATGCAATTCGGTACTATCTTATCCTTGAGTTTCGTTTGTGCAAGTACTCGAGGGTGGATAATGCACACGCCGCTTCCATCGTCTACCATAATGCGTCTCATGTCGGTATTTAAAATTCGTAAAGTGATACTATGATGCCCTTGTCATCACTTTATGAATTTTAGATACCAATGTGAGATGCATTATGGTAGACGATGGGAGCGGCGTGTGCATTATCCACCCTTGAGTACTTGCACAAATGAAACTCGAGGATAAGATAATACCGCATTGCATCACACTAACGGGTTTTAACAATGCAGTTGAGCCAACATCTGGCGAGATCACACTCCCTGTCCTAGCCGGTGACGACACTCTGGAAACCACATTCCATATCATGGACCAAGACACAGCATACAACGCCATAATAGGGCGATCATTGATACACACCATGAGAGAAATCCCCTCCAGCTTGTACCAAGTCATCAAATTCCCAACTCCATGGGGAATATTCAGTATACGGAGAGAACAACGCACATCTCTAGAAATGCTACCGCATCTCTCTAGACTATACAGTCACTCAACAAACAAAGGACAAAGAAAAAGAGGTATAGCAATTAACAGGGTCAAGGTCGATATGTGATGACAATGTGGACGTCATCAGATACCCCTATATGGTCGAAGCTGCAGGATCGACCAAAGAGGACGCGACCCCATTCAATTAGACAACAACGACCATAACAAGAAAGCTTACATCGGTTGCAAATTTCAGGAACCGGGTAAGTTTCGTCATTTCTTAACTACTAACATGGACTTGTTTTCTTTTAGCCATGCAGATATGCCAGGTATCCTAAAGGAAATGGCCACGCACAAGTTGAACGTCGATCCATTCCACCCATGGTGATGTAGGTTAGGCGTAAGTTCAACTCCGCAATTAATGATGCAGTACACAAATAGGTGGAAATATTGTAGGAAAATGGCTTTGTCAGGGAGTCGAAATACCCCCAATGGGTCGCCAACGTGGACATGGTGAAAAAGAAGAATGGGAAATGGCAGATGTGTGTAGATTTCATAGATCTGAATAAAGCATGCCCCAAGGATTCATCCATTACCCCATATCGACCAACTCATCGACGCAACGACCGGACATGAACTACTGAGCTTATTGGACGCCTACTCGGGCTATAATCAGATCCTCATGGAAGAAGAGGATCAGGAGAAAACCACCTTCATCACCCATCAGGGGACGTACTGCTACACGATCATGCCCTTCGGGCTGAAAATTGGGTGGGTGACTCACCAATGATTAGTGACGCGGATGTTCAAAGACCAACTCGGTAAAATGATAGAAGTCTATATAGACGAAAAGCTGGTCAAGTCCAAAAGGAAATAAGATCACATCGACCACTTGAGAGAAACCTTCTAAATACTCAGGCAATGCGGAATGAAACTGAACCCCAAAAAGTATGCATTCAGCGTGGCCTCGGGAAAATTATTAGGTTTCCTAGTGTCACAACGAGGTATCGAGGTCAATCCTGACCAAATCAAATCCATCGAAGGGATACCAGAGCACTTGACCACCAAATAACATGTTCAGAGGTTGACTGGCCGTATCACTGCCCTTTCAAGGTTCATTTCACGATCATCTGATGAGCTCCATAAATTCTTCGGCGTACTCAAAAAGGATAATGACCTCTAATGGACCTCTTAGTGTGCCCAAGCCCTGAAGGAGTTAAAAGTGTACATGCCATCGCCACCATTGCTTTCAAAACCAGAACTGGGGGAGCGCCTCCTCGTCTACCTCGCCATATCCGAAGTAGCTGTGAGCACGGTCCTGGTCCGAGAAAATAAAGGTACGCAGTCTCGTATCTATTACAGTAGCAAAACACTAGTCGATGCCGAGACAAGATACCCCCACCTCAAAAAATTGGCTCTGGCCTTAGTCGTAGCTTCACGAAAGCTTAGACCATATTTACAATGCCATCCCATCTTGGTCATCACGACTCCCCCCCCCCAAGAAACATTTTGCATAAACCCGAGCTATCGGGCAGGTTGGCGAAATGGGCCATCAAATCTAGCGAGCATGATATCACATATCGGCCGCGAACAATGATAAAGTCACAAGTCCTTGCGGACTTCGTCGCCGACTTCATCGCAAAAATAATGCCCGAAGTTGAAAAAGAAACTGTCCACGCTTCTTCCCAACCGCAAGACCTCTGGGTCCCGTACATTGACAGCGCATTGTTGGGGTCCGGACTAGGACTCATACTCGAAGTCCCAATAAGCGAAGTGATTCTCCAGTCCTAAAGATTCCCGAACATGACTAACAACGAGACCGAGTATGAGGCCGTAATTGCAGGATTAAGAATAGCACTCACATGCAGGGCAAAAAGGCTAAGACTACGCTGCGATTCTCAACTCATAGTCAACCAAGTCACAGGGGCTTTCCAGATCAAGGAACAAAGTTTGCAAAATTACCATACCGAAATTTGCAAGCTGCTACTCGAGTTCGACGAATGTCAACTCGACTAGATTCCCCGAGCACAGAATACCGAGGCGGACGGCCTCGCCAAATTAGCCACAGCCACCAAAAACATTACAACCGAAGACAGAAGTGTAGTCCACTTTCTCAATTCATTAATAGACCTAATCGAGCTAAGAACCATAAACCTGACTTGGGACCGGCGCAACCATAGTGTTACATACTTGCAGGACGAAATACTCCCAGTTGATAAAAAAAAAAGCCAAGAAATTGCGAATGCAAGCAGTCAGGTACAACATCATTCACAAAGACCTATAAAGAGGACATACGATGGCCCTCTGGCGAAATGCATGGGCCCAAATCAGATACGGTGCGTCCTTGAGGAGGTCCACGAAGGCCATTGTGGAGCTTGTTCTAGCAATAGGACTTTGGTCAGATGCCTCCTACGGGCAGGGTATTATTGGCCCACCATGAAAAAGGAGGCCACAAATTTTGTGAAAAAGTGCGAGCAATGCCAGTAGTATGCCCCAACGATTCACTAAGCAGGCAAACACCTACACTCAGTGACTTCTCCTTGGCCATTCATCAAATGGGAAATGGACATCGTGGGCCCCCTCCCCGCATGACGAGGTAACGTACGATTTCTTTTGGTTTTAACTGACTATTTCTCTAAATGGATAGAAGCAGGAGAATTCTCCCAAATACGCAAACGGGAAATGATCACCTTCAGGAATGATCGCCTTCAGGAAAAGACCGTTCATATGCCGTTTGGGTCTCCCCAAAGAGATCAGTTGCGTTAATGGAGCCCAATTTGCAAGAAAAAAGGTCGCTGAATTTTTTGAAAAATGGCATATCAAAAGAATACTCTCAACTCCATTCCACCCCGCGGTCAATGGCCAAGCAGAGTCCTCCAACAATTCGATACTGAATATCATGAAGAAAAAAATCGAAGACGCCAAAGGGTTGTGACCGAAAATATTAACAGAAGTACTCTGGACTACCGAACAACGCCGAAGACGAGCACAGGAGAGACGCCTTACTCATTGGTCTATGGGACTGATGCAGTAATACAGGTCAAAGTCGGGGAGCCCAGCCTAAGATACTCTCATGAAAGTAGACCCAGTAACGATGAAAGCAGAAGGTAGGAGCTCGACGAAGTCGTAGAACGAAGCGATATGGCCTACATAAGGATGATCGCCCAAAAGCAACAAGCAGAACGCTTTTATAACAAAAAGGCAAAGATCAGGCCACTCAAAGTCGGGGACTACGTGCTTAAAGCTAAAACACAAGCGAGCAAAGACCCATTGGAAGGTAAACTAGGAACAAATTGGGACGACCCGTACAAAATCACGGCAACAACGAACAAAGGGTCATTCCAACTAGAAACAATGGAAGGAAAGATACTACCAAACAACTGGAATATTGCACACCTCAAGTACTTCAACTTTAATGAGATAAAGTGTCCCCAAAGTTGTACTCTTTTTCCCTTACTTGAGTTTTGTCCCAATTGTCGCGCCCCATTTTCTCGCGAAAGCAGGTTTCGACGTGTGACAACTCTTTTAAATGGGTATTGAAAGAGAAGATTTGCACCTAACAATTTTTAAGGTGCGTTAGGGCACCTGTTTGAAAATAACTCTATTTGACCAGTCAACGCCACCAAAGATCGGGTAAGGGCTTAAATTACCTCAAAGAGAAGGTGTTAGGCACTCTTCAAGGTCCACAACTATGGGTCCCAGCCAAACTTTAGACTATGTAGATTATGTAATTAAGCTAGGTGATGGAATAAATAGAAGGAAAATTCAGAAGTTGTAGAGTCTTATTAAAACATATGAGAATCGGTACAAGTCCTAATAACTAAAAAGGTACAAACTATATTGATCTATGTTAAATGATTACCTGTGAATAACACGCACATAAAAAAAAGAGGAGGGGGGTCCTAAGTTTTTTAGCCTAAAAGATCACCATGTGAAACATAAATAATACTTCGCAATTCTCTTAAGGTAGAGGTTGCTCATATTATTCAGCGGGCACAGACTATCATCTCCTGCTACACGATTACTATGTTGAAGTTGTTTACTTAAAGACCTTCTAATTCAATTCTAAGTCGTACCCTACGCGTGGACTACCCGTCCCACGCCTATGGTCCAGGAGGCTTTGGACCTACTATCAGGTGGTTCTAGACTTTACTTAGGTTGCTCAAAATGATAAAACCAGGCGACATTCAAAACAGATAGGACTGCATACAATAGCAATAAAAGGCTCATGTTAACCTCCACACATAAGCACTAAAGCACGCAATCAGATTTCTGGTTAGGTAGTAGATAAAATTAAGACGTATTAGAATCATTAATTCCTGTAGGCATGATTGCTATATAATTCCAGTATTATACAGGCAGTGCTGTAATTTCTTGACTAACATATAGGCAAATTAGAGCGTTACAAGTCCTATAAACATGATTTCTAATCGTTTGCGTAGTAAGGTAATACAAAACAATCCCAGAACACTAAATTATTAGCACTAATTTTATAGGAATGCGTCTTAGGCAGGTGACAATACCCTAGATATGATCTCTAACAGTCGCATAATTAGGCAGTGAGGTCATTCGAAAACACAGGATTAGTAGCGTCAATAAATACCATATAGGTAGAATTTCTAACAATTGACAATTAGACTTGATTTTATAATGCTTTATCCCTATAGGCATGCTATCTAAGTGATGCAGTACAAAAGCAGTATGAAACAGTTGATTAATTATTAAACCTTATATCCATGGTATCTAGGTTAACAAAGGTATTGCATTATTGTATCCTATAGGCATATTATCTAGGAGCGTAGAATATCAGACATAGAAACGAGTGTCGCATATTTTGACAAGTTAAGTGTGTGCGTTATTCCTATCAGTGTGCAATGCAAGCTAACAAAACAAACAAGGCATGCTGGACATAATAGCAAATAGAACACATAGACCCTATAGGCATGTTTTCTAACCATTCATGCAAGTATTAGAATACCCCAACCCCCTATTCATTAATGCCCCCAATTGTTTGTTTACAAATTATTACATGCCAAGTTTAGAATAAAACAAATACAAACTTAATAGCGCTATTGCATGCCTAAATACAAGAATTACAGGTCCAGCACAAGTACAAAGTAACCCAGCAGTGCCCTTCTGGGCCTTCACCAACCATACTCTTGCATATCAAACAGGCTCAATGCCCAGGCTCGCAAGCTTGTTTGACTAATGCTCAGATCCAATAAAACACACGGCCCAATAAGCTAGGGCCCAAACATGAAAACAATTGGCATGCTTACCCATTAACAAATAACAGGAACATGGGGTCATAAAACATGTCATTAAAATGGCTCAGAGCCCAGGCAAAGACACATGGATTTCTATTATTACAATCATCAGCAGAAAGATTTTCTAAGTATCACCTTAGGGGTGAAATCTGACAGGTGAGAGGACGCACATGTACAAAGACCTTACAATGAGCACATATGTGAGGTTTTTAAACTAACAAATAAGTTCAAAGCATAGACTTCTTAAGATGCACCAGATTAGTTATGGGTAACATGAATCCACAAAGCAAGAAACTCAGCATTAGAGTTAAAGACATGGATTAGTTCTAAGAATATTAACAAATGATAATGACATGCTCGATAGACTCCCCTTTGGGGTATATACCACAACCGTCTTCTCAACAAGAACATAAGGATTCAAGGCAGGACATAACTAAGAGTTCCAGACCAATTAAGAGCAAGTAGAATGTAAGGACCCGTAAAAATTTAAACCAAAAAACTCGGGGTTTCGTGGTGCTAAGTTAGATTCCTGCGTTAATTATAGTAGAGAGGAACAGTACCCTACGGACTGAGAGGAAAATATTTCGCAGAAGAATGCATTTCTGCGGCCCATTATGCGGCCGCATAATCACTCTACGGACCGCATAATGGCCGCAGAGTGAAGCAGTAAGTTTGGCCAACTTGAGGTCAATTTTGCGGTCGATTATGCGACCGCATAATTAATATGCGGACCAGATATCGATCGCATAATCCCTCTTGAGTTTTCACGGAGGGAGTTCTCCGGTGCATTATGCGACCGCGGAACGAGTATGCAGACCGCATACTGATCGCATACCTGGACCGTAAGTTCAGGCCCCTGAGGGCCATTTCTGCGGTCACATTGCGGACCACATAACCATTATGCGGTCGTATATGCGACCGTAGACTTGTGTCGGGGCACCATTTTTCTTAATTTAAAATCCGACCCCCATTCCGTTAAAACACCCCGTTTAGTCTATTTTGAGCTTATTCCTGATAATTCTAGTGTGAGAGAGAGAGGGTTCTAGAGGGAGGAATTAATTTTCATCAATCAATCTTCATCCATCACTCAAAGCTTGGAAATACACAAGTAGAGCACCCAATTTCTTCATCCAAAAAGGTAAGATTTCATCACCCCAGCTCTTAATTTCAAACATAGCTATAATGGGGTACTAGGGTAATGCTTCATGGGTATGAGAATGATTCATCTTGCATGCATGTGATAAAGAGTGTGGGAAAAATAAAAAGTGAACTAGAACTATGAACATTTTTCTAATTTTGGGTTCAATTTATATATTACAAAAATAGATTGAGGTTGCTAAGGGTTTCGGATAATTATAGAGTCTAAAGAATTGCACTTGAGGTATGTATGGCTAACTATTTTCTTCCTAGAATCGAACTCCTGTTGTCCGAATATTTGGTGTAAGTTCCGACTTGATTTTTACTAGAATTGTTTGCCTTAGTGTGTTTGGTTGAAAGATTCATGTTTCCTAATTGTTTTAGATATTTACCATGTCATCATACTATTTGAAAACGTAACTATGATTTCCCAAGCTCCCCCCCTTACGTGTGAAATGTCTTATGTGATAGTACTTATCGACATGAATGATGGCGTTATTTAAACGAATAAAAAGGGAAAGACTTGAATTGTAAAATATGCCCAAGTGCCAAGAACTATTTAGTAACTGAGGCTGTTTGTGCCATGTAATAAAAGATGGGAAATAGATGTGAATTGAGTGGACAATTGAAAGAGGTTATATCTCAAGTGAGATGGCTTAGCCGATCGGGCCGAGATCGGACGCCATGCCGTACACATGGTGGAATTTGTGTTGGAACTATTGAATTACATTGTGGATATGGATATTCTCACTTGGGATGGCTTAGCCGGTCGGGCCGAGACCAGACTCCGTGAAAAAACATGGTGGCATTATGAGTTGTGGCTTTGGCACTAAAGATTATTAACCTAAAAGATGGAAAGATTGAATTGGAAATTATGTAATCCTTACTTGGTATTTCTGTGAAGTACTTATTGATTGTTGTGACTTCCTTCTCTTTGTTTCACTGTTCATTCTACTGAGATTAGTGTTTGCCTTACATACTAGTACTATTCGACAGTACTAACGTCCCTTTTGCCGGGAGCGCTACATCTTTGAATGGATGTAGGTGGTTCCATTGCAGATAGCGCTGATCGCAGATAGTGGTGTTCTCCCTCACACTCATCACAGTAGTCTTGGTGAGCCCCATTTCTTCCTGGGGTCATGTAGTCGTTCCTTTAGATAAGTTTGCATATGTTGAGGTATAGCCGGGGCCTTATTGTTGGCATTGTCATGTTGTTCTTTTGTACCCTTAGAGGCTCCGTAGACATTTATGTGGGTCATGTATGTATGTTGGGGTGTCGTTGGAGTCGAGTTGTATTTTAGAAACATAACTATGACATAATGTATATAATGAAAAATGAACTAGCAACGTTTATATATTTACATTACTGATCTATCCTCTGTTTTACAAATGGTGATGCATTTCCCTTCTTGGATTATGAGTGAGTCAGGTAGGAATGGTTTACTAGGCTTGCTCGACCGGGTTCACTCGGTTGAGCGTCGGTCGTGCTCTCCGAGGTTGGGCCGTGACAAACTTGGTATCAGAGCTTAAGGTTTTAAAGTGTCCTAGGATGTCTCAGAGCCGTGTCTAGTAGAGCCCTTCTTATCGGTGTGTTGTCGACCACATCTATAATTAGGGGGCTACTTGGACATTTAAGAATGATACCCTTCATTGTTGTTCTATATCGTGCGATAAAGCGAAACGTGAGGTTGTTTTCCCCTAACTCGTGCATTGTTCTAACTTTCAGTCAATGGCACCATGAAGAGAGCGAGAATTGGCCAAGAGGCCAATACCACCCCAGGAGTGGTTATCGATCCCTTACTTGATAATGCGGGTGAGGGTAAACCCCTACCATCACACTGCCTGATTCGTCTACTCCAAAATAGACTACCCCAGTCCCTACACCCGCGGAGGATGCTATAATCCCTCCCGCCGATATACCTGTTCCACCTGCAGCCACAGCTCCCGGTTCCGGTATTTCCGATGGGGATCTTAGAGGAGCTATTCATATGTTGACTCAGTTAGTTGTTTCCCAGGCTCAGAGGTCAAATGTTGTACCCACCTCATTTAGCTTGCAGGGAGATTCTTCTGGTTCTAGGGTAAACAGGTTCCTTCAGTTAGACCCTCCAATGTTCACAGGTACTGATCCCGCGGCAGACCCTCAGGATTTTATTGATGAGATGCATAAGACTCTCCGAGTTATGCGTGCTATGGAGACAGAGGGAGTAGAGTTGGCCTCCTATCATCTGAAAGGGGTGGCATATTCCTGGTTTGAGATGTGGGAGGATTCCCGTGAGGAGGGGAGCCCTCCAGCGCGATGGAGCGAGTTTGTAGATGCCTTCATAGACCATTTCTTGCCTGCCGAGACTAAGGCAGCCCGTGCTGTGGAGTTTGAGACCCTTAAAGTGGGTAGTAAGAGTGTGTGGGAATATCACATGGAGTTTGTGCGCCTGTCAAAGTATGCTGCTTATATGATGCCGACTATGGAGACTAGGGTGCGTCGATTTGTGCAGGGCCTTAACCCTTTAGTTATTAATGAGGCTTCCACAACTGCTCTAAATTCTGACATGAACTATGGAAAGATGGTGGCATTTGCCCAAGCTACAGAGGCTCGAAAGTTAATATTCAGGATGAAACGGGAAAGTAGTAGTAGGGCCCGATCAGCGGGCAACCTTTGGGATGCATTCGGAGGTGGGAGATTAGCTTTTTGGGGAGGATCATCAGGGCCATCCCAATCTTATGCTCAGTCTTCAGCTAGTGCCCCGCTATCAGGGCACAATCAGCAGTAGAGGAGTCGCTTTAGGCCCGGTCAGGGCAGCAGGGGGTCCCACTATCAGGGCCAATCAGGAGGGAGATTCCAGCAGCAGCAGAGGGTCCCATGCCCTAAGTGTGGGAGGATACATTCGGGAGTCTGCTACTTGGACATGCCAGTGTGTTACGGATATGGGATGAGAGGCCATATTCAGAGGGAGTGTCATGCATCCCGTCAGGGTGTAGGTAGGGGCACGGCTCAGTCATCCAGTCCTACAGCCGCTACATCTTCAGCACCCCCTCCAGCTCGAGGCTCTCTAGCACCCACAGGGCGTGGTGCAACTAGGGGTGGTGCACAGAGTTCGGGAGGACCCAGCCGATTCTATGCTATGAGTGGTCGACAGAGTGCAGAGGCTTCACCAGATGTCGTCACAAGTATATTAACTATTCAATCTCATGGTGTGTATGCCCTTATTGATCCCGGATCTTCCTTGTCCTATGTTCATCCTTATGTTGCTATGAGCTTCGGATAGAACCGGAACAGCTTCATGAGCCGTTCTCTGTATCTACTCCGGATGGCGAGTCTATTATGGCCGCACTAGTTTATAGGGATTGTGTTGTCATGGTGCGTGGTCGAGATACCATGGCCGATCTTATTGAACTAGGGATGATTGATTTTGACGTAATAATGGGAATGGATTGGCTTTATTCATGTTTTTCCAAACTCGATTGCCGAGCTAGAATCATGAGGCTTGAGTTTCCTAATGAGCTAGCTGTTGAGTGGGAGGGGAATAATGTTATGCCAAAAGGTAGGTTTATTTCTTACCTTAAGGCCACAAAGATGATCAGGAAGGGGTGTATTTATCATTTGGTCCGAGTTACGGACAACACTGCCGAGGTGCCTACCTTTGAATCTATATCAATTGTGAATAAATTTCCCGATGTATTTCCGGATGAGCTCCCTGGAATTCCTCCAGACAGAGAGATTGATTTTGGGATTGATGTGATGCCGAGCACGCAGCCTATATCCATTCCACCTTATAGAATGGCGCCGGCAGAATTAAAAGAGCTAAAGGAACAACTAAGGGATTTTCTAGAGAAAGGTTTCATCCGACCAAGTGTGTCGCCTTGGGGCGCACCAGTTCTCTTTGTCAGAAAGAAAGATGGATCGCTGCGGATGTGTATTGATTACCAGCAACTCAACAAAGCCACAATCAAAAACAAATACCCGTTGCCTAGAATAGATGATTTGTTTGATCAATTACAAGGTGCTAAGTTCTTCTCCAAAATTGATTTGTGGTCTGGGTACCATCAATTGAAGGTAAGGGAGCAGGATATTCCAAAAACAGCTTTTAGAACCCGGTATGGGCACTTTGAATTTTTGGTAATGTCTTTCGGGCTAACAAATGCCCCGGTAGCTTTCATGGATCTTATGAATCGAGTTTTCAAGCCGTTCCTCGACTCCTTTGTGATAGTATTCATTGACGACATCCTTGTGTATTCACGAAGTCGAGAGGATCATGCTGATCACCTCAGGGCAGTTCTGCAAACTCTTCATCAACACCAATTGTATGCAAAGTTCTCGAAATGCGAATTTTGGCTCGAATCTGTTACATTCCTGGGTCATGTCGTCTCCGGAGAAGGAATTAAGGTTGATCCTCAAAAGATTGTAGCAAAGGAATTAAGGTTGATCCTCAAAAGATTGTAGCGGTGAAAGACTGGCCTAGACCTACTACTCCAACAGAGATTCGCAGTTTCTTAGGTTTGGCCGGGTATTATAGGAGGTTCGTAGAGGGGTTCTCCACTCTTGCCTCCCCATTGACTAAATTAACGCAGAAGGCAGTTAAGTTCCAGTGGTCCGATGCTTGTGAAAGGAGCTTCCAGGAATTAAAATCAAGGTTAACTTCTGCGCTGGTATTGACCTTGCCAGAGAGTACCGAGGGGTTTGTGGTGTATTGCGATGCTTCAAGGATCAGTCTTGGGTGTGTATTAATGCGACATGGTAAGGTAATAGCATATTCTTCAAGGCAACTTAAGAATCATGAAAAGAACTTTCTAACTCATGACTTAGAGCTTGCGGCAGTGGTTTTTGCAATAAAACTTTGGCGTCATCATTTGTATGGAGTCCATGTAGATGTATTCACAGACCACAAGAGTCTTCAGTACATTTTTAAGCAAAAAGAATTGAACTTAAGGCAGAGAAGGTGGCTCGAATTGCTCAAAGATTATGACGTCGACATTTTGTATCATCCGGGGAAAGCTAATGTGGCGGAGGATGCTCTTAGTTGGAAGTCTATGGGTAGTTTGGCTCACTTGGAGGCATGTCAAAGGCCCTTAGCCTGAGAGGTTCACCAGTTAGCCAGTTTGGGAGTTCGTCTTGCAGACTCTAATTTAGGGGGGGGGGGGTGATTGTGCGGAATAGGGCGGAATCATTGCTTGTGACGGAGGTGAAGGAGAAGCAATACAATGATCTAGTGTTGGTGCAGCTGAAGGAAGGTATTCATAAACACAGGACTACGGCTTTTTCTCTTGGCATGGATGACGGTACATTACGGTACCAAGGATGACTATGTGTTCCAAACGTAGATGGTCTTCGAGAAAGAATCATGGCAGAAGCTCATACTTCTAGATATTCCGTGCATCCAGGTTCTACAAAAATGTATCATGATCTCAAGGAATTTTACTGGTGGAATGACATGAAGAGGGGTGTGGCGGACTTTGTGGCAAAATGTTCAAACTGTCAACAAGTGAAGGCCGAGCATCAAAGGCCTGGTGGGTTAGCACAAAGTATAGAAATCCCAATGTGGAAATGGGAAATGATCAATATAGATTTTGTGGTAGGGTTACCGCGAACTCCGCGTAAGTTTGACTCAATTTGGGTGATCGTGGATTGACTCACTAAATCAGCAGACTTCTTGCCAGTTAATCCACTGACACTGCAGAATAATATGCTCAATTGTATATCAAGGAAATAGTCAGGCTTCATGGCACTCCAGTTTCCATCATTTCCGATCGAGGGGCCCAATTCACAGCTAATTTCTGGAAGAAATTCCAGCAAGGTTTCGGTACGCAGGTAAATCTTAGCATGGCTTTCCATCCACAAACTAACGGGCAAGCAAAGAGGACTATTCAAATGCTTGAGGACATGTTGCGTGCGTGTGTGCTTGACTTCAAAGGTAGCTGGGATGATCATTTGCCGCTCATAGAATTTGCTTATAATAACAGCTTCCATGCTAGTATTCAGGAGGCACCGTTTGAGGCCTTATATGGTAAAGGATGTAGATCGGTGGTTGGGTGGTTCGAGGTTGGAGAAGATGAACTAATAGGACCAGACCTTGTGCATCAGGCTATGGAAAAGGTTAAGATCATAAAAGAGCGGTTGAAAACTGCTCAAAGTCGTCAAAAATCCTATTCAGATGTTCGTCGCAGAGACTTAGAGTTCAATGAAGATGATTGGGTGTTCTTGAAGGTATCTCCCATGAAGGGGATCATAAGGTTTGGAAAGAAAGGGAAATTAAGTCCAAGGTATGTCGAGCCATACAGGATCATTCAAAGGATAGGTCAGGTGGCGTACAAGCTTGAGCTACCCCCTGAGATGTCATTAGTGCACCCAGTATTCCATGTGTCCATGTTGAAGAAGGTAGTTGGAGATCCGTCCGCTATCGTGTCGGTTGAGACCATCGAGATTAGTGAGGAACTATCATACGAAGAGATTCCGGTTACTATCCTTGATAGACAGGTCCGGAATTTGAGGAACAAAGAAATTGCATCCGTAAAGGTATTATGGCGAAACCAGCAAATCGAAGAAGCAACTTGAGAATCCGAGAATGAAATGAAAGAAAAGTACCCTCATTTATTTGAATAGCCATGTAATAGCTCTATAAAGTTGTCCCCCCCTCCAAAATTTTGTATCACTTATTCGGCTAATATAAAGACACTTCTTTCTAGTTATATGTCCCGTATGAGGCTTCCGTTTATGTTATTTTGCATTCTACTGTGTCATTTAATTCTATATATGTTGCTAAGGTGTGTTTCGGGGTCTCTCTGACAGGTGGATAAGCCTAAATACAAAGGAAACTTTGGCGAAATTTTCAGAAAATTAAGAAGTTAGGCAAATATGGGGCTGATGGTATGTGGTACGACTAAAACTGTGTTAAGCAAACCTTGACCCTAATTCGAGGACGAATGATCTTAAGTGGGGGAGGATGTAAGGACCCGTAAAAATTTAAACCAAAAAACTCCGGGTTTCGTGGTGCCAAGTTTGATTCCTGCGTTAATTATAGTAGAAATTTTTCGCGGCGAGCTTAACTTTTTGGATTGAACAGTACCCTACGAACTGAGAGGAAAATATTTCACAGAAGAATGCATTTCTGCGGCCCATTATGCGGCCGCATAATCACTCTGCGGACCGCATAATGGCCACATAGTGAAGCAGTAAGTTTGGCCAACTTGAGGTCAGTTTTGAGGTCGATTATGCGATCGCATAATTGATATGCGGACCATATATCGATCGCATAATCCCTCTTGAGTTTTCGCGGAGGGAGTTCTGCGGTGCATTATGCGACCGCAGAATGAGTATGCGGACCGCATACTGGTCGCATACCTGGGCCGTAAGTTCAGGCCCATGAGGGCCATTTCCGTGGTCACTTTGCGGACCGCATAACCATTATGCGGTCGCTTATGCAACCGAAGTCCTGTGTCGGGGCACCATTTTTCTTAATTTAAAACCTGACCCCCATTCCGTTAAAACACCCCCTTTAGTCTATTTTGAGCTTATTCCTGATAATTCTAGTGTGAGAGAGAGAGGGTTCTAGAGGGAGGAATTAATTTTCATCAATCAATCTTCATCCATCACTAAAAGCTTGGAAATACTCAAGTAGAGCACCCAATTTCTTCATCCAAAAAGGTAAAATTTCGTCACCCCAGCTCTTAATTTCAAACATAGCTATAATGGGGTACTAGGATAATACTTCATGGGTATGAGAGTGGTTCATCTTGCATGCATGTGATAAAGAGTGTGGTAAAAATAAAAAGTGAACTAGAACTATGAACATTTTCCTAATTTTGGGTTCAATTTGTATATTGCAAAAATAGATTGAGGTTGCTAAGGGTTTCGGATAATTGTAGAGTCTAAAGAAGCGCAATTGCGGTATGT
Organism: Nicotiana tabacum; assembly: GCF_000715075.1. Classification (NCBI taxonomy): domain Eukaryota; kingdom Viridiplantae; phylum Streptophyta; class Magnoliopsida; order Solanales; family Solanaceae; genus Nicotiana; species Nicotiana tabacum. Next base: position 6,824,034 of record NC_134101.1, on the reverse strand, counting down.
ATGGATAACTCTTTTCTTGCTAGAATTGAACTCCTGGTGTCCGAATATTTGGTGTAAGTTCCGACTTGATTTTTACTAGAATTGTTTGCCTTAGTGTGTTTGGTTGAAAGATTCATGTTTCCTAATTGTTTTAGATATTTACCATGTCATCATACTATTTGAGAACGTAACTATGATTTCCCAAGCTCCCCCTTACGTGTGAAATGTCTTATGTGATAGTACTTATCGACATGAATGATGGCGTTATTTAAACGAATAAAAAGGGAAAGACTTTAATTGTAAAATGTGCCCAAGTGCCAAGAACTATTTAGTAACTGACGCTGTTTGTGCCATGTAATAAAATATGGGAAAGAGATGTGAATTGAGTGGACAATTGAAAGAGGTTATGTCTCAAGTGAGATGGCTTAGCCGATCGGGCCGAGATCGGACGCCATGCCGTACAGATGGTGGAATTTGTGTTAGAACTATTGAATTACATTGTGGATATGGATATGTCTCACTTGAGATGGCTTAGCCGGTCGGGCCGAGACCGGACTCCGTGTAAAAACACGGTGGCATTATGAGTTGTGGCTTTGGCACTAAAGATTATTAACCTGAAAGATGGAAAGATTGAATTGGAAATTATGTAATCCTTACTTGGTATTTTTGTGAAGTACTTATTGATTGTTGTGACAGCCTTCTCTTTCTTTCACTGTTCATTCTACTGAGATTAGTGTTTGCTTTACATACTAGTACTATTAGACAGTACTAACGTCCTTTTTGCCGGGGGCGCTACATCTTTGAATAGATGTAGGTGGTTCCATTACAGATAGCGCTGATTGTAGATAGTGGTGTTCTCCCTCACACTCATCACAGCAGTCTTGGTGTGCCCCATTTCTTCCTGGGGTCATGTAGTCCTTCCTTTATATAAGTTTTCATATGTTGAGGTATAGTCGGGGCCTTGTTGCTGGCATTGTCATGTTGTTCTTTTGTAACCTTAGAGGCTCCGTAGACATTTATGTGCGTCATGTATGTATGTTGGGGTGTCGTTGGAGTCGAGTTGTATTTTGGAAACATAACTATGACATAATGTATATAATGAAAAATGAACTAGCAACGTTTATATATTTACATTACTGATGTCCCCTTTGTTTTACAAATGGTGATGCGTTTACCTTCTTGGATTATGAGTGAGTCAGGTAGGAAAGGTTTACTAGGCTTGCTCGATCGGGTTCACTCGGTTGAGCGCCGGTCGCGCTCCCCTAGGTTGGGGCGTGACATAGAAATGCTACTAAGGAAACCTATTACAGAAGCTTAGGGTCAACAATACCACAAACTCAATACCACAACTTGTCAGTGAACAAGTACTTAATACAAATTGATATCAAAGATTCCCTAGGCATTAAACCTGAGCAATCCTAACATTAGCAGGCATGAGTCTACGGAATAGGATGGTAGTAAAGCAAACAAATATAATGAGGATTGGGGTTCACAAATAGTAGAGTAGCATGCTTGTTTGAAGAGTTCAGCGTTCATACAGACATGACCAGGTAGCAAGTTATGCCTGAATGGCTTAGCATAGAGAAATACAGTCGAGCATATTCTAGGCATGAATAAGTATCCCAAGAGTTTTAATACAATAACTCATAGCAGTGCATGAACATGGGCAAGCAACATACATAGCAAACTCATGTGTGCATAAACATAGTAGACTAAGTAAGTTCAAGATGATCAAAATATACATAATGGGCAGACATCTGAGTACATGATTTAGGCAAGTTTAGATGCTAGACAATACAGGACTATAAGCTAACTTCAAGGCAGATAGGATTGCAAACAAAGGCAACAATATATTGTAATCATATAGGCTCAGAAAATTCGAACAAGCATGGTGTTCAGGCCATGACCACAACTAAGCATAGAATTGCAAGAGTCAAGGTATTTACCAATTGCAAATTAAACGAACAAGGAAATTAAGCTCCGGTAGCAAATCAACTAGCAATAAACAATAGGACTCCTAGAATATCAGTGCGTCAAAGTTCCCAAGGGTCTTGAATGAACCTCGGGCAGTGCTCACACTAAGAAGAAGCAACAACTGATTTCTGGTGGCCTTGGCTTTCAGTCGGCCAAGGTTTCAAATTTCAGAATAGTAGAATGAAGGAGAGTGAGAGAATAATAGTCATTAAGGTCCATTTAGGGGAATTAGGGGATGGGTTTATATTGTGTTGAAATTGAATGAACGATCAAGGAAAACGATCGATTAAACATAAATAAGAAAAGCAAATATCGCATGCAATCAGTAACAGTGTCGGCAAAGGAAGAAATTGATTTTTAGACCCTAGTTAGGGTTCAACGATTGAAAATCGACCCATGGATGTGGGGAATCAATCCCTTTTCGGTGTATATGGATGAGATATCATCCAAATCTTAAAGATCAGAGTTAAATGGGTCCGATATGGAATGGTGATACTTGCCAAAATTAGGGTGAGTACTAAGTAGCATCAAGAGCATGTGAGTAGTATCAGGGTAGTGTAAATAAAGTAAGCAGATCGTAGGACTCCATAGTATAACCGGATTTGGAGAGATTTTTGGGCGGTAAGACAACTAGGGTTCGTATAATATGAGAGCATGTGAGGGCGGCTGGAAAAAAAAATGGTCTCTAGGTTTGGGGTGGGGATATAAGGAGAGTGATGGTTTTATTTCAGGCCGTTGATCATTTGAGATCAATGGCCAAGATTAAAAAGGAAGGTGGGGCGAGTTAAATAAACGGGTCCCGATCGAATTGGAATAAAGAGATCGTTTGGTTTGGGCCAGGGCAGATTGGGCTAAGGTTTGGGGTGTTTGGGCCATTAATTTGGTCAGACAATTGGCTTGGGATTGGGCTTGATTTTAAATACAAGGAACTAAGATAAAATAATTAAACAAATGACTAATAAATAGTAAAATATTATTCACGTAGTAAAATTCTTGAAAATAACCGCTCAACATTATAAAAATATAAGAAATGCTATTTTAGTATAAAATAATATAACAAATACAATTATGTACAAAATATAGGCTATTATTGCAAAATTATGTAAAATCGCTTTAAAATACAAATATAATTATATAAAAATAAGTAAAATATTATGAAACATATATGTGGATACAAATAATAAATTTTGATGATTAATGCATCAAACAATAATTTAAAAGAGTAATTAATAAATATTTGAACAGTTTAAATGCAAGAAAATCAATTTCAAATATTTAAAAATTATAGAAACATTACAGAGAGTACTTATATAACCCTTGTAAATTAAGTAATGATGTAAAATGATATTTTAAAAGTATATATATTATTTGAAAAATATCAGGGCAAAATTGGGTATCAACAACTGCCTTTCTTTACCCTGGACTGATGAAAGAGTTGTCGGGTAAAGAAAATGACGACCAATTTTGTCCAAAATAAGTGAGGAATGATGTGTTTTGAAAAAAATGGGGGTTGAACCCTGGTTCTTGAGTTGCCTACATATCCCTGGTGTTACGGGAATCAAGCCGTATGTAGATTTGGATCCAACGACGAATGAAACTGATGGAATTGTTATAAGAGTGGTCGTATGTTTCAGAAAGGTTCTTTTGGGTAGGATAGTGTCGTAAGTAACATATAATTTTAGGTGGAGCTATAAATGCGTAATGAACGTTACAGGTGTAGGAGGCAAATATTTGAACGGTTATAGAACAAAAGGTAATCAATTGCTGATCATCTGTTACGTTTGAGGTGATTTAAGGATATGAATGTTGTAAACGGAAACCGGAGGGAGAATTTCTCTTGTTTATAGAACGGCTTCCTCTCGAGTTACCTGCAAACACTTAAAACATGATACATGCGAATATATACGAGTGATTGCAAAAATGTACCCATGATGCAAATTCCCTTTGGACCATGAGAGTTGTCTTTGGACGATGAGGATGATGTCCTGGGCCATGAAGTTTATGATAAGGGATTCGCAGGCCATGGAATGGTGTTCTCGGGCCATGAGGATGGTGCCTAATGAAGCCTTTGAATAATGATATGTAATTTTGAGAGATCCTCCAGCCATGGCATGGTATCATCGGGCTATGAGGATGGTGCCTTTGGACTATGACGCCTTCAGACAATGTGGCGATGTTTCAGCAGATGCAAGTATGTGGTAATATGAATTGCTTGGTAAAGGAAACATGTGATGCTTAGTCGTATGCAAGAACGAGACGAGACAAGGTTTAGTCTTGTATGGGATGAGGGCAGTGCTTAGCCTGATGCAAAGAGCGGAGACAATGCTTAGTCTCATACAAGGAAAGGCAATTCCTAGCTATATGTAACAATTGAGGCCATGCTTAGTCTCGTGCAAGGACTGGAGACAGTGCTTAGTCTCATGCAAGGAAAGGCAGTGCTTAGCCTTATGCAATGGTGGAGGCAATGCTTATCCTCGTGCAAGAAATGGAGATAATACTTAGCCTCGTGCAAGGAAAGGAGACAGTGCTTAGTCTCTGTCAAGGAAAGGCAATGCTCAGCCTAAGGCAATAATGGAGGCAATGCTTAGCCTTATGCAAGAAATGGAGATAGTGTTTAGTCTCATGCAAAGAAAGGTAATGCTTAGCCTTATGAAATATTGGAGGTAATGCTTAGCCTCATGCAAGAAATGGAGACAGTGTTCAGTCTCATACAAGGAAAGGCAATGCTTAGCCTTATGCAATACTGGAGACAATGCTTAGCCTCATGCAACAAATGGAGACAGTGTTTAGTCTCATGCATAGAAAGGCAGTGCTTAGCCTTATGCAATATGGAGACGGTGCTTAGTCTCATGCAAAGAATGGAGACAGTGTTTAGTCTCATGCAAAGGAAAGGCAATGCTTAGCCTTATGCGATAATGGAGATAATGCTTAACCGCATGCAAATTATGGAGACAGTGTTTAGTCTCTTGTGTAGGAAAGGCAATGCTTAGCCTTATGCAATAATAGAGACAATGCTTAGTCTCATGCCGTGTGGAGGCAATGCTTAGCCTCGTGCAATGTGAGGGCATTGTTTGTCCCTATGTAACGATAAGGACAATGATTAGCCCTATGCAAGAAAAACAATGACCAAATGCGAGAGTATAAAACTTAGCTTGACGTGTTTGCGTTTAGCGACATTTGTCGTTATCAAGATAGTGATCTGCGCGTATGTATTTGCGGCCGTTCCTGTTATGTTCATTGTGCTTGCGTCCAAGAAAAATCGTGATTTTTGCAAGGGGGAAAGGTTGGTTCGTGCTCTCGATTCCTTGCTTTGCCTTTGCTCTTGTCTGGAGGCCCTGTTTGAGTCACCCCGGGTAACGTCTGGCTTCTATAAAAATAATATTTTTGAAAAACATACATTTGTGATAATCTGCTTGTATAAAATGTAGTTATTTTGAAATATGTGATAATGCATGAAAGTAGATAGTTTGTTGAATTGATGACTGTGACACGCTTTGAGACATTGCAACCTCCGTAACTCGAAATTTTGAGGATCTACTAAAATTTCTTCCCCGGTTTAAATGCATACTTCTGGCAGTACATTCCTTGGCGGTTCCAATCATGATGAGATCGGGCAAACTCGTATTCTTGCCCTAGGTTTTTACCATAGGGTTATGAAGATTTTATTTTGATGTTACCGAACCCACACATGGCTTCCTATGTATCCCCTCTTAAAAGGAAATCAGGTCAAGCGTGGTTCAATAATATCAAATAAAAAGTGCAAACATAATCTTAAACATAGTATCTCTTGACTGCGTCCGAATTGATGCGCTTTGGCCAGATCTCCCTGTCAATTTCTTCAAGTATAAGTGCTCCTCCTGTTAATACTCGGTGAACCATGTAAGGGCCTTGCCATTTAGGTTAGAATTTCCCCTTTGCTTCATCTTGATGTGGGAAGATCCGTTTTAGTACCAATTGCCCCGGTGTGAATTGCCTTGATCTAACCTTTTTGTTGAAAGCTCTTGCCATTCTATTCTGGTAGAGTTGACTGTGACACACTGTGTTCATTCTTTTCCCATCAATGAGATCTAGTTGTTCGTGCCGGCGCCGCACCCATTCCACGTCGCTGAGCTCGGCTTCCTATATGACCCTTAAGGAAGGGATTTCTACTTCGGCGGGAATAATAGCTTCAGTACTATAAACCAATAGATAGGGAGTTGCCCTAGTTGATGTACAAACTGTGGTGCGATACTAGAGCAAAGCAAATGGTAGCTTCTCATGCCATTGTTCGTAATTGTCTACAATTTCCTTAATATCTTCTTGATATTCTTATTGGCGGATTCTACGGGTCTATTCATTTGTGGCCTGTATGTTGTAGAGTTTCGATGCTTGATCTTGAATGTTTCAAACATGGCTTTCGTCAAGTCACTGTTGAGATTGGCAGTATTGTAAGTAATGATTGACTCAGGTACTCCAAATCGACAAACGATGCGGTCCCGAATGAAATCCGTTACGACCTTCTTAGTTACAGCCTTATAGGAGGCGGCTTTAACCCATTTTGTGAAGTAGTCTATAGCCACCAGAATGAACCTATGTCTGTATGAAGCAGCGAGTTTGATTGGTCCGATGACATCCATACCCCAAGCAGAGAAGGGCCAGGGCGAACGTTTTGCATTGAGTTCGTTGGGCAGCACTCATATCATATCAGTATGTATCTGGCATTGGTGACACTTTTGAACATATTTGATGCAGTCTGTTTCAATAGTCATCCAGAAATATCTTGCTCTTAGTATCTTCTTGGCCAGAACGAAACCATTCATGTGGGGTCCGCTAGTTCCGGCATGTATTTAGTCGAGTAATCTAGATGCCTCCTTGGCATCGACGTATCGCAACAATCACAAATCAGGAGACCTTCTATATATAATTCCTCTGTTTCGGAAGAAATGGTTGGCTAATCTTCGAAGCGTGCGCTTCTGAGTGTGTGTAGTGTGCTCTGGATATTCTCCCTTTTCTAAGTATTCCATGATGTCGTGGAACCATGGATTTCTGTCAATTTCTTCCTCAACATGAGCACAATAAGCTGGATGCATATGAATTCCTATTGGGATAAGATCGACGAAATGCTTGTCAGGGTGTTGTATCATGGAGGATAAAGTGGCTAATGCATCTGCAAACTCATTATGAATCCTTGGAATATGCTTAAACTCTATCTTTGTGAATTTCTTGATCAGCCCTTATACACAATGCAAGTATGGCAATATTTTGGTGTTCTTCGTAGCCCATTCTCCTAGAACCTGGTGCACCAATAGATCTAAATCTCCAATTACCAGCAACTCCTGGACATTCATATCAATGGCCAACCTGAGTCCTAGGATGTAGGCCTCATATTCCGCCATATTGTTGGTGCATAGAAACCTGAGTTTTGCGGATACCGGATAGTGTTGACAGGTTTCTGACACTAAGACAGCTCTAATACTCACTCCTTTGAAGTTTGCTGCTCCATCGAAGAACATCCTCCAACCATCGTATGCCTTGGTAATTTATTTTCCCACAAACGATACCTCCTCGTCGGGAAAATACTTTTTCAATGGTTTGTATTCTCCGTCTATGGGATTTTCTACCAAGTGATTCGCCAATGCTTGACATTTGACTGCCTTCTAGGTTACATAGATGATATCGAACTCACTCAGCAATATCTGCCACTTTGCTAGTTTTCCCGTAGGCATGGGTTTCTGAAAGATGTATTTAAGAGGATCCATCCTCGATATGAGATATGTAGTGTACACACAGAAATAATGCCTCAACTTCTGGGCTATCCATGTCAGAGCACAGCAGGTGTGTTCCAATAAAGAATACCGGGCTTCATAAGGCATGAACTTCTTGCTCGGATAATATATCGCCTGCTCCTTCTTTCTAGTTTAATCATGTTGTCCTAGAACACTACCAAAGGCTCCATCCAACACAGACAAATAAAGAAGCAGTGGTCTTCCTGGTTCTGGTGGGACCAACACGGGCGGTTTAAATAAATACTCTTTGATTTTGTCGAAGGCTTTCTGGCATTCTTCAGACCAGCTTGTTGCAGTATCTTTCCTCAGCACTCTGAAGATTGGCTCACATATCACAGTTGATTGTGCTATAAAGCGGCTGATGTAACTGAGGCACCCTAGAAAACTCATCACATCTTTCTTATTCTTTGGAGGCGGTAGGTCCTCGATAGCTTTGTTTTTGACAGATATAGCTCAATACCTTGGTAGCTGACGATGAAACCTAACAATTTTCCAGTAGGAACTCTGAAGGCACACTTTGCAGGGTTCAACTTCAAGTTGTATTTTCGAACTCCTTTTAGATTTGATGATAACATCATCAATGTATACCTCTATTTCATTGTGTATCATGTCATGGAAGAGAGTCGTCATGGCCCTAATGTAGGTGGCCCCAGCATTCTTCAAACCAAACGGCATCATTTTATAGCAATATTTTCCCCATGGTGTGATAAAGGAAGTCTTTTCGGCATCCTCTTCATCCATCCAAATCTTGTGGTATCCTGCGAAGCAATCTACAAAGAATTGAAGTTCATGCTTAGCGCAGTTGTCAATCAGTATGTGTATGTTGGGCAGTGGAAAATCATCCTTAGGACTTGCTCTGTTCAGATCTTGATAGTCAATGCAGACCTTGAGTTTCAAATTTTTCTTTGGAACCGGCACAATGTTGGCTATATATATAATCGACACATACTCTAACTTTCCCATCTTTCTTTGGAACCGGCACAATGTTGGCCAGCTAGGTCGGGTATTCGACCACTTAGAGAACCTTGGCTTTGATTTTCCTGGTGACATCCTCTTTTATCTTCAAACTCATATCTGGCTTAAACTTTCTGAGCATCTGTTTCATCGGTGGACACATGGGATTGATGGGTAGCTTGTGAGCTACTATGGATGTGCTTAAACCAGTCATATCGTCGTAGGACCATGCAAAGATTTCCTCATACTCCTTTAGGAATCTGATATACTCTTCTTTCTCTGACAGTGATAGATGAATGCTTATACGAGTTTCCTTGACTGTTTCAGAATCCCCTAAGTTGATGGCCTCGGTTTCCTCCAAATTAGACTTTGGTTTGTTTTCAAAATTCTCTACTTCTTTGGCGATTTCCTCAGGTATTATATCATCTTCCAGATCTACCGAATCACGTTTCTTATGTTGCATTGTCTCATTACATGTCACAGTCGTAGGTTCATCAGGATATGTAATAATTAATAAACATGAAAAGCAATAATGCATTAATAAAACTTTTAAAAAGTCAACAAGTACGACTCAATGGCTCGAGTAATTATTATAAAAAAATACTTAAAATTTCTTAAATGATCAAAACTATTTGAAAGAAATTCATGCTAATTTGCCAGGCTACCCAGGAACTCGGCGATCCCGGGACGTTGCAGCGGTCCTGTTTTGGAGAACAACCCCCTATTCCATTGTCTGAATGGTAAGGTCTTCCTCCTCCTCCTCCTCCTCCTCCTCCTTCTCAAAGATTGCACTGCATTCCATGTCTTCTTCATTTAGAAATAGCTTCCTCATGCCGGCCAAAATCTCATCTTCCTCAGATCCCCACATTATGTTAGCCTGATGGAATGTCTGGTGCAGTGGTGGTACAAGTTGTTCTAGTGGATAGTAAGGGGCACGACATGGCGATGTCCAGTGCTGATATTCTTGCCATGTGTATTCATATCCAAGTCCAAAAGTCATGCCATGGTACTGTGGTTGTACGGGTTTGGTGATCCCCTGAAGTTTTTTACCAAGACCCTTGCCTGGTTCATATCTCGTCCTCAACAATATGCTTTCTATCTTCTTGCTACACCATCGGTCCATTTTAATTGCGTTCACCCGTTCAATGCGGTGATATGTTTCTCCGCCCAACTTCCCTATTTTGGTGACTGGAACGGTCTGATTGGTCTAGATGGGGTTGCTTCCATCTCCATGAATGATCACCTCCTGATGATTCCACTCAAACTTCACAGTTTGGTGCAGATTTGAAGCCACTTCCCCGGCTGCATGTATCCATGGCCTTCCCAATAATAGATTGTAAGTGGCAGATATATTTAGTACTTGGAACTCAATATCAAACCAAGTTGGATCCATCTGTAGATCGAGGTTGATCTCCTGCAATTGTCTTTTTTTTTTTGAAAATTGATAGTTTCATTTTCTATAATAGTTAAAAGAATTAAATATGCAATAGCTTAGACGTTGGTCCAATTAATGAGAAGCTTGTCTTCTCTGAAACCCTCTGTTCTTTGTGGCTCAGACGAGTATATCCTTCCTAAGATTGCTGAAAGGGAACTGCGGAGATTCACCAACTTGCGGTCCACTGCATCACAATTGGGAGTCCAGCTTCCATTAAATGAGGTAATGCTCATCCTACTGCAATGAATGCTCAATTTTACTTGATACAACTTTTTGTGCTTCAAACTCAGTGGTTTCTGAAACCAACTTTGCTTCCGTACAGTAGTTTACTATCCGATAGTAGCTCTTTGAGATCCATCGAACGCCTTCACATTCATGCTTCCCATTCGTATCTCGTGCAGGCCTTTACCCAATCTCTTTAGAGTGGTCAGTGGGCATATGTTCAGACTCGAACCTCCATCTATCAAGACCTTGGCGATGAACTTATCCTCGAATTGCACTGTGATGTGCAACGCCCTGTTGTAACTCAGTCCTTCTGGTGGTAACTTATCTTCGTGGAAAGTTATTTTGTGGCTATTCAGTAACTGTCCGACCATGTTAGCCATCTCTCCGCTAGTAATGCTAGCGGGTACATAAGCTTCACTTAACACCTTCATCAAAGTATTCCTGTGCGCGTCTGAGTTTTGCAATAGTGATAAGATGGATATCTGAGCAAGAGTCTTGTTCAGGTAGTCAACAATAGAGTACTCCCTTGCTTTTATCTTCCTCTAGAGATCGTCAGTGCCAATCTCAACAACAGGTGGCTTAGGTGCAACTTCCTTGTTTGTTCCTCCCAGATTCTTAGGTGTGTAAACTCTGCCAGTCCTAGTCATACCTTGCGCGACACATGTTTCTTCCATTTTGGCTTTTCCCTTTCTCCTTACTTCGGCAACATAATCCCACGGGATGGTATCAGACTCGTAAGATGGTGTGGGATCTACCATTACAATGAAAGGCGTAGCTATCTCAACTTCAAATGTCGCCTGGGTTTGTACCATAACTGGCGTGAGGGTGACTGGAGATGTTTTAGGAGCGCCTCCCTCTCGAATGAGTCTAATGGACCCTTCTTGATCCCACTCTTTATCAGTTTCTATCACGCTCACCCCCTCACCTCTGTGATATGGGAGAGGGTTGTTGCGAACATTTGGTTCATCTTCCTTAACTTATATAACTATAGTGTCAATCAGCCTCTGAATCTTGTCTTTCAACGTACGACACTCCTCAATGGTATAACCCATCATGCCTGAATGATAAGCACATGTTTTGTTGGGGTTGATCCATTGGGAGGGATTTTCCATAACAACAGTAGGAATAGGGGTGACATAACCAGCGACCTTCAGTCTCTCATATAGCTAGGTTATGGGTTCAACAATTGGGGTATATTATCTAGGTGGTCTGCGGTCGAAATTTGGACGGGGCTTTGGGTAGTTTTGGAGGGCGGGCGGAGGTGAATGGTAATATGCAGGTTGAGTTTTGTATGTATGCTAGGTGGTTGCAGGGTATTGGTTTTTTGGTGTTGAAGGTGAACTGTGGGTGGAGGTGTTTGGTATGTGAGGGGATACATAGGGCCCTGGGCTACCATCACGGCACCCACTTCTTTATTCTTTGAGATACCTCCTGATTGCAAGGCTTTATTCGCGGCTTGCAGTGCCTCAAAATTAGTTACCATCCCGCTCTTCATTCCTTCTTATATTCTTTCTCCTAACTTGATGATATCGGAGAACTTGTGATTTTCGATGACCATCAACCTTTCGTAATACTGCGGATCTTGAGCTCTAACAAAGAACTTGTTCATTTGTTCTTCTTCAAGTGCTGGCCTTACCTTTGCAGCCTCTGATATCCAACGAGTAGCATACTCGCGGAAAGTTTTTGTCAGCTTCTTCTTGAGGTTTTGAATGTAGAAAATGTCTGGTGCATTTTCCATATTGAACCTGAATCTATCCATGAAATTTGATGTCATACTCACCCAATTAACCCACTTCTTTAGGTTTTGACCGATGTACCAAGACAAAGCATCCCATGTAAGGCTTCACATGAACAATTTCATGCGGATTTGTTCATTCTTACCCACTCCTACAAGCTTGTCGCAATATGTCCTCAGATGTACCTTTGGATCACCAGTACCATCAAACATTTCAAACTTGGGAGGTTTTTAACCCTATGGCAGTTCCACATCCGGCTGAATGCACAGGTCCTCATAGTTTAGAACTTCAACGCCTTTCCCACCTTCAACACTCTGGACTCTCCCTATGAGCCTCTTGAGTTCCTTCTCAGTTTATTCGGGTATGTATAGGGTTTACTGCGGGGTATGGGGTAAGGTTTCCACATATATCGGGTTGCTTTGATGAGTTCTCGGAACTTGGGTATATGGGTGGTCATTGGTCGAGTTTTGGGGATCGGGAGTGGGTTATGGAGCATTCTGGGGGGGGGAGGGGGTGATAAGTAGTGGTTTACAGATACAGAGTTGGATCATGGTGGTGTTGTTGAGGGGTTGGCACTGGTAGAGGGTTAAGGTTCTGGGGAGGTGTGGGATTATGATACTGGTATGGTGCAGGAGGATTTGGTGGTGAGTTCTGGTTTTGTGTGTTTTGTGGTGGTGCTTGGTTTTGGGTAGTCGGGTTTTGCTGGTTGATGTTGGGAACATTGAGAGTAATGGAGAGGTTTTCCAGATTTCAAACTTGTTTGAGCTCGGCCTGTAGTTCCAAGATTTTCTGCTCCAGACGTAAGACCAATTCATTCTGCCTCAGAGTGCTTCTACCATCTGAAGTTTCAACATTTTCCGCCATAGTAGTACCATTTAAATCATCTATTTTCCATTTGCCCTTGCTTTTGCCTTTTTGGTCGCTAGGTGGAGGAGGAGGTGGAGGACCTCTGGATCTAGTGTGGTATGTTGATGATGCCAGTATGCACGAACCAACCCTTGGGAATGGGAATAATCAAAAAAGAAAAATAAAAGGTAATAAAGTTAGTAAGGAAAAATAAAAGAATGTTTGCAGTATTTAAGCATGTTTCGCAAAGTCATGCAATAATTCGCGTCCTAATTTTGGGGACCTCATTGTGCCTGAGGTAGGACTAAGCGACACATAGACTAGGAGAAAATTGATGCCAACTTTGCTTCATTTCATTAATGCGAAAATAGGCCAAAACAAACTTTCACTAAATCGACACTAATAATAAAGTCACTAATGGCATCAAGCCTTATTATATCGGAATCTAATATAAGCTAGAAAGCAGTAAAGAACATTATCTCCTAATCTACTGGGTCCTTGAAGGACCTTCTCCATTCTTGGCTCTTTTGACCCCATCAATTAGGTTTCCCAGGTCGCGCATATCCAACAGTAAGTAAGCTTTTTCCAGTTTCCCTTATTCATCGTCGTTCATGCCTTGAACATCCAAGAGTCTCTTTCTCCTCTTCCCTTCTAGCTCCATCAGTCCTTGTTCTAAGTATTCCAATTGTTCTATTGACCTTTTGGAAATCTCCTTCCATTCCCTTATCACCTCCATATTCACTTTGTGCTGCTCCAGATGTTTAGCTTCGGACTCGAACACCCCTTTGCGTAGACTTTTGTACTTAACCTATGCCTCAGCCGCTTCATCTATGATCCTATCCTTCAGATTGACTCCTAGCCTGACGTCCCCTGCTACGTCGTCTTCCAACCATGATAGATATTAGTATATATGATCGGCATGATACCTGTCTGGCTCAATAGTTTCTCCTTCCACAATGATCTTTTGGTTCCACATATGTTGCGCCACGAACTTGAATAGAATGACATCTCCCATGAAATCTGCCTTGTATTGGACCATGTTAGAAACCTGAGGTATGACTTGTTTTCTTCCAGTTTGTCTCATGACCCTTATAGGAGCGTAAGGGTAGATGCCTCGCTGCCCGATTAGCACCAAATGAGTAGTCCCCATTGATCTGATGATGAAATCACTACTAGAAAACCATTCGAACATCCAATGTACCTACTCGTCTGTCAGATTTCTGAAGAAACGCACCCAACCTACAACATTTCCAGGCTTTTCAAGCCTGTCTGGAATACATGTCATTTTTTTGGGGTGATGGTTGGCTATGTAGTCATTCAATGGCCTTCGTAGAAGCTCTTGACGGTACTCTCCTCTCTGAAAGTTTTCGAGCAGCCAAACTTGTAGCAATAGATTACAACCCTCAAAGTGTCTCAATCCCTACTTGCACCGATCTAGAGCGAGGTACATCTCAGCTAAGATCATGGGGATGATAGTGTGAGTTTGTCCCTCGATGCCATCCATTAAGGTTCTAGAAACCATGGCTAAGCGAGTATGAATCCTTCCTCCTTTCATCGAAAATAGAAACAACCCCAAGAAGCAAACAACAAACACACAAACCCGGCAGTGCACCCATCCCAAGGAAGTAATGGCTAGTTCATCATGGTGATGACGATATGACTTGCTATGCCCATAACGCTCGTAAAGAAACTCAAAAGGGATGCATGATTTTTTCAGACAGAGCAGTTCATCATTCTTCTTAAAAGCCAACATTTTCAGGAAACCGCGGGGAGTGCGAGGTCATTTGGTCGAATGTTCATCAAAGATGGAAAGTCACCAAGTATTCTCCTCACATGATGTTTGTCACAAGGTGTAAGGTCTTTCCCAGTCAAGTAGCAAAGGTGGGATGTTTTAGACCATACTGAACCTGGGGATTTCATGCTTTATTTTTTGCAAACAAACAAAGGTTAGCCCTTTCCCACTCCAGATTTGACTACTTACGCAATAATGATCAACATGTTGGCACATTTTCTCCAAGTAATGCAAATAATATGATAGTTTCCATTGGGATTGCGAAAATCCCATCGGACTTTGGGCAAGGTTTATCTTAGCGGATTGTTACGTTAACAACACTTCAACCCGTACTAGATTTAGCATGATGCATGTACATTTTAAATTGGAGTAGGGTTTCTAGAAGGGTCTAGATCGGTACTCCCAAGTGGACAACTTGAGATGGAAAGGCACAGGACCGTCGACTGCACCGCTGATCGACTAATCTACCGCAAATAATCCTTTCCGATTTAAAAGGGTGATTTCAGGAAAGCACGGACACTCATCAATCGCCGCTATATTGATAATTTGCATGAGTGGAGTATGATCCGAAACATGCTTTATGTAGAAATAATGTGACATTTCCAAGTATTTTCATTATAAAAGTACGTAAAAGCAGTAAATAAAATATCAGAAGTGAACATGAAAAGAAGAGAAAAGAAAAGAAAGAAGTCAGTTTAGCTCATGAAAATGTGCGAGAACGTAATGAAGTAGGCAAGGAAATAGGGATGGGAGAGTCATAATGTAGTAGTCTTAGACAAAATGAAGGAGATGGAGAGAGGTCGTACATGTCGTAGCAATTTAAAACAAATAAGGGAAGGGATGTGCATGTCATAGCAGTTTAAAGCAAATAAAGGTGAATAAGGAAAATGATGTGCATGTAATAGCAGTTTAAAACAAATAAAGGTGAATAAGGAAAGGGATGTGCATGTTGTAGCAGTTTAAAACAAATAAAAGAAAGTAATCCACATAAGTCAAGTTCAGTATGGTAAAAGCTTAAGTTTCCCCAGTAGAGTCGTCATGTTTTCGCGCCCTGTTTTCTCGCGAAAACGGGTTTCGACGTGTGACAACTCTTTTAAATGGGTATTGAAAGAAAACAGTTGCCATCTAACCATTTTTAAGGTGCGTTAGGGCACCTATTTGAAAATAACTCTATTTGACCAGTCAATGCACCAAATATCGGGTAAGGGCTTAAATTACCTCAAAGAGAAGGTGTTAGTCACTCTTCGAGGTCCACAACTGTGGGTCCCGACCGAACTTTAGACTATGTGGAATATTTAATTAAGCTAGGTGATCGAATAAATAGAAGGGGAATTTAGAAGTTGTAGAGTCTTATTAAAACATATGAGAATCGGTACAAGTCCTAATAACTACAAAGGTACAAACTATATTGATCGATGTTAAATGACTACGTGTGAATAACACACATATAAAAAAAAGGAGGGGGTCCTAAGTTTTTAGCCTAAAGGATCACCATGTACAACATAAATAATACTTCACAACTCTCTTAAGGTAGAGGTTGCTCGTATTATTCAGCGGGCACAAACTATCATCTTCTGCTACCCGATTACTATGTTGAAGTTGTTTACTTAAAGGCGTTCTAATTCAATTCTAAGCTGTACCCTATGCGTGGACTAACCATCTCATGCCTATGGTTCAGGAGGCTTTGGACCTACTATCAAGTGGTTCTAGACTTTACTTAGGTTGCTCAAAAATGATAAAACTATGTGATATTCAAAACATATAGGACTGCATACAATAGCAATAAAAGGCTCAAGTTAACCTCCACACATAAGCATGAAAGCACGTAAACAGATTTCTGGTTAGGCAGTAGACAGAATTAAGACATATTAGAATAATTAAGTCCTGTAGGCATAATTTCTATATAATTCCAGTATTATACAGGCAGTGTTGTAATTTTTGGACTAACGTATAGGCAAATTAGAGAGTTACAAGTCCTATAAACATGATTTCTAATGGTTTGCGTAGTAAGGTAATACAAAACAATCCCAGAACTCTGAATTGCCAGCACTGATTTTTTAGGTATGCATCTTAGGCAGATGACAGTACCATATAGACATGATCTCTAATAGTCGCATAATTAGGCAGTGAGGTCATTCGAAAACACAGGATTAGTAGCATCAATAAATACCCTATAGACAGGATTTCGAACAATTGACAATTAGACTTGATTTTATAATACTTTATCCCTATAGGCATGCTATCTAAGTGAGGTAGTACAAAAGCAGCATGAAGCTGTTGATTAATTATTAAACCTTATAGCCAGGGTATCTAGGTTAGCAAAGGTTTTGCATTACTGTATCCTATATGCATATTATATAGGAGCGTTGAATAGCAGACATGGAAACAAGTGTAGCATATTTTGACAAGTTAAGTGTGTGCGTGATTCCTATCAGTGTGCAACGCAAGCTAACAAAACAAACAAGGCATGCTGGACATAATAGCAAATAGAACACATAGACCCTATAGGCATGTTTTCTGCCCATTCATGCAAGAATTAGAATACCCCAACCCTCCTATTCACTAATGCCCCTAATTGTTGGTTTACAAATTATTACAGGCCTAGGTTAGAATAAAACAATACAAACTTAATAGCGCTATTACAGGGCCAAATACAACAATTACAGGTCCAACACAAGTACAAAGTAACCAAGTAGTGCCCTTCTGGGCCTTCACCAACCATACTCTTGCATATATCAAACAGGCCCAATACCCAGGCTCGCAAGCTTTTTTGACCAATGCTCAGATCCAATAACACACACGGCCCAATAAGCCAGGACCCAAACATGAAAACAATTGTCTTGCTTACCCATTAACAAAGAACAGGAATATGGGGTCATAAAATATGTCATTCAAATGGCTCAAAGCCAGGCAAAGACACATGGATTTTTATTATTACAATCATCATCAGAAAGAGTTTCTAAGTATCACCTTAGGGGTGACATCTGACAGGTGAGGGGATGCAAATGTACAAAGACCTTACAATGAGCACATATGTGAGGCTTTCAAACTAACAAATAGTTCAAAGCATAGACTTCTTCAGATACACCAGGTTAGTTAGGGCAACATGAATCCACAAAGCAAGAAACTCAGCATGAGAGTTAAAGATAGGGATTAGTTCTAAGAATATTAATAAATGATAATGACATGCTCGATAGACTCCCCTTTGGGGTATATGCCACAATAGTCTTCTCAGGAAGAACATAAGGATTCAAGGCAGGACATAACTAAGAGTTGCAGACCAATTCAGGGCAAGTAGAAATGCTACTAAGGAAACCTATTACAGAAGCTTAGGGTCAACAGTATCACAAACTCAATACCACAACTAGTTAGTGAATAAATACTTAATACAAATTGATATCAAAGATTCCCTAGGCATTAAATATGAGCATTCCTAACATTAGCAGGCATGATTCTATAGAACAAGATGGTAGTAAAGCAAACAACTATAATGAGGATTGGGGTTCACAAATGGTTGAGTAATATGATTGTTTGAAGAGTTCAGAGTTCATACAGACATGACCAAGTAGCAAGTTATGCCTGAATGGCTTAGCATAGAGAAATACAGTCGAGCAAATTCTGGGCATGAATAAGTATCCCCAAGAGTTTTAATACAATAACTCAGAGCAGTGCATGAACATGGGCAAGCAACATACGTAGCAAACTCATGTTGGCATAAACATAGTAGACTAAGTTGGT
Organism: Nicotiana tabacum; assembly: GCF_000715075.1. Classification (NCBI taxonomy): domain Eukaryota; kingdom Viridiplantae; phylum Streptophyta; class Magnoliopsida; order Solanales; family Solanaceae; genus Nicotiana; species Nicotiana tabacum. The sequence continues at coordinate 6,805,590 of NC_134101.1, read as the reverse complement.
TCAAGATGGTCAAAATAGACATAGTGGGCAGACATCCGAGTACAGGATTTAGGCAAGTTTAGATACTAAAGAATACATCACTATAAGCTAACTTCAAGACAGATAGGATTGCAAATAAATGCAACAACATATTGTAATCATATAGGTTCAGAAAATTCGAACAAGCATGGTATTTAGGTCATGACCATAACTAAGCATAGAATTGAAAGAGTCAAGGTACTCACTAGTTGGAAATTAAACGAACAAGGAAATTAAGCTCCGACAACAAATCAACTATCAATAAACCGCAGGACTCCTAGAATCCCAGTGCGTCATAATTTCCAAGGGTCTCGAATGAACCCCGGGCTATGCTCAAACTGAGAAGAAGCAACAATTGAATTCCGGTGGCCTTGGCTTTCAGCCGGCCAAGGTCTTAAATTTCAGAATAATAGAATGAAGAAGAATGAGAGAATAACAATCATTAAGGTCGGTTTAGGGGAATTAGGGAAAGGGTTTATATAGTGTTGAAATTGAACGAACAAACAAGGAAAATAATTGATGAAACATAAATAAGGAAAGAAAATATCGCATGTAATTAGTAACAGAGCCGGCAAAGGAAGAAATTGAATTTCAAACCTTAGTTAGTGTTCAAAGATCTAAAATCGACCCGTGGATGTGGGGAATCAATCCCTTTTCCCGTATATGGACGAGATATCATCCAGATCTTAAAGATCAAAGTTGAACGGGTCTAATCTGAAATGGTGATACTTGCCAAAATTAGGGCGAGTACTAAGTAACATCAAGAGTGTGTGAGTAGTAGAAGGGTAATATAAATAAGGTAAGCAGATCATAGGACTCCATAGAATAACCGGATTCGGAGAGACTTTTGTGGGGGTAAGACAGCTAGGGTTCGTAGAAGATGAGAGCGTGTGAGGGTGGCTGGGAAAAGGGAATGGTCTCTATGGTTTTGGGGTTTGGATATAAGGAAAGGGTAGGGATTATTATGCGCTGTTCATCATTTAAGATCAACGGCTAGGATCGAAAAAGAAAGGTGGGGCGAGTTGAATAAACGGGTCCCGACCGGATTGGAATAAAGAGGTCGTTTGGTTTGGGCCAGGGCAGATTGGGCTAAGGTTTGGGGTGTTTGGGCCATTAATTTGGTCCGAAAATTGGCTTGGGATTGGGCTGGATTTTAAATACAAGGAATTAAGAAATAATAATTATAAAAATGACTAATAAATAGTAAAATATTATTCACATAATAAAATACTTGAAAATAATAGCCCAACTTTATAAAAATATAAGAAATGCCATTTTAGTATAAAATAATATAATAAATATAATTATTTACAGAATATAGGCAATTATTGCAAAATTATGTAAATCGCTTTAAAATACAAATATAATTATGTAAAAACAAGTAAAATATTATGAAATATATACGTGGATACAAATAATAAATTTGGATGATTAAACCATCACAAAATAATTTAAAGGGGTAATTAATAAATATTTGAACAATTTAAATGCAAGAAACTCAATTCCAAAGTTTAAAATTTATAAAGTATTACAGAGAGTACTTATATAACCCTTGTAAATTAAGTAATGATGCAAAATGATATTTTGAAAGTATATATATTATTTGAATAATATGAGGGCAAAATTGGGTATCAACAACAATTGGGTTTTCTCAAGGAGGTTTTTAACGAGGTAACGGAGTGGACACTTCAGGTTGAAGTGCGCACAGACGGAAACACAGGACGGCAAGTTCATTGCTCGACCTCTCAAAAATTCTCCGGGTTGACCAATGAAGGAACTAGATAGACTGGGACTGGGATTGGAATGCCAGTGTAACGATCCTACTTGTCGTTTTGAGAATTAGCATTCCGTTCAGCGGCTTAAGATCCCGAGCAGCTTCGTAATATGTATTATAATTTGCGTGTGTGGTCGAGTTTGGTTTCCGGACGATTTGGGATCAAACTGAAAAAAACACAGAAAAGAGAGAGAGAACACGGGAAAATAGGGGAAGGCAAAAAAAAGACCTTAGAGCTAGAGGTCCAAAAAGGTCTGTTCGTCACCTGTGTACACTGTCCATGAACCTGGTTCATGCATGTGTTCCTTTGTCAATCATCAAAACCAAAACCGCTCAGGTCAACAAATTCTCCCTTTTTGATGATGACAAACTCAGTGCTTTTCATAAGCATGAAACCTGCTTCAACTCAGCTCAACATCGACATAATGTTAGAACATTTTACCTTGTTGGCATCATCGAAAAGTTGGATAATTAAGTTAAGTAACCAGATTTTAGCTGATATCACCCATGGCCACTAGGGCTACTTCAAATGCAAGCATGGATTCAGTTTTCTCTTGATCAGTCTAAGGATATTAGCCATCTAAGAAATATAAACAAATAATTAGAGCAAAAGCAGTGAATTTCATTGATTGATGAGATCCTACCACAAAGCATAAGAAGAAATAAAAACATAGAACCATGAGCAAAAAATAGAGAAATCCCACTTGGGTCACTAGTTACAACTAGGCTAGGAAGGATTTACTGGGAAGGACCAGGTTCTTAGTTCCTTGCTTGAAGCAGTTTCAGCATATCTTAAAGAATACCACCATTCTTCTCCTTTTACTTTGCAAGCTCACACCTGAGATAGTCTCTCTCAGCCTCTGCTTCAGCCAAACTAGTCTTCAATCATTCAATCTCAACATCCTTAACCATTTTCTTCCACTATTTGAGCCTTTTTGCTCTTTTTGGTAGACGTGGTTATTTTAGTCACAATTGAACCCTGTGCCGCAACCTTTGTTTCTTGAGAAATCTTTCTCTTTTTGGCACTAGGTATGGTTACTTCCACATCTTTATCTTCATCCTCATGAACCAGGTTCATCTCCTCAATCTGGACTACTCTACTTGGCTTACCAGTTTTTTCCTTTCGAAATGACTTTCTTGGCACTCTCAGCAAAGGCCTTTTTATATTGGCCTTACTTTGCTTCTTCTTCTTTTGATTGTAACTATCTGACACCTTTTGCAGAAGATTGGGACTCTTGTCTATTTTAGCAAGAGAAGGAACTAGTTCATGAAACAGTTTCCTTAACCTAACCAGCCCATCTGCTACACTTCTATCACCAGAACCATCACCGATCTCCTGTGATTCTATCCTCATGCTTTTATTCATAGTCTCCTCATTATCACTAATCTTTTAACTCCATACCACCATTGCACATGTCTCATCATGTAATCCATAACCAATGGGTGAATCAAATCCAGCCACTTGTTCTTCCACCCTTCCCCTCGCATCAGCCTCAACACCCTCGCTCTCCTTTTATTTTTACCTTTCATTTTTTACCACCAATGTCTTCAGTAACAATATTTCCATTTTCAATACCATCCACACACCCAACCAGAACAAACCCATTCTCAAGATTTTCTGTAATTTCAGAACCAAACTCAGAGGTGATAAACGTAGAGGTTACCTGTTCAGTATCAGAAGAAACTGGTTCTTCCCCCTCAGTCACAGACCAGATCATCAGAATTCTATGGTTCTTCTGCTTGACTGGCTTATAGCATCTCACTCAATTTCTTATCTTGTTCTCTACTGGCCACTGTGTTGCATGCAATCATTTTGATATACTTTTTCTTGGGGGTTTGGGTTGTTGAAAGTGTGGGTGAAGGTTATTTGGGTGGTGAGGAAGGGTTTTCAGAGTTTTTGGGATTCTCATGGGTGTTTACCATTTGATCAATTCAGAAACTTGAGTGAAATAGAGAGAGTTTTGAGGTTTTGGAGATTTTGATCTTTCAAAAAAAATTGAGATAAGAGGGTAAGGTTAGATCAATTTAAAGATTAAAAGGTTGAGTGTGTAACAACAACTTTTTGGAGGTTAGAAGTCTTTTCATCTTGGGAGTTTCAGTTTGAAGAGGCGTCAGACTCTTCCCCAAATATTTCGGCAATTTGGTGCATGTGACTCTTGATGAAACTAGTTCATATGTAGCTAATTAGTTCAAAAGTAGTTTGGGATAAAGTGGGACTCTTTTCAGTTCATGATCCATATGTTGTTATTTCAAATTATGCGGAGTATAGAATACATACCTTATAAGCTCGATGAACCAGGTTCTTCACTGAAAGTTCTCTTGTGTAAGACTAATTATTTTCCAAGAAAATAAGGATAATATCATTAGACATCAGTGAGACATTTTAGCACATGGCACAAGAGTATACTAATAAAAGTATAAGACTGAACAATATTTAATCTGATTATTTACAAAATTCACAAATTATCTAACCAATCATTGAGTTAGAAATGGTTCCTCTTAGGTGATCTTAATCATCCCTAATTCTAACTTGTTCCTTTCAAAGTGATCTCTACTTAGAGCTTTTGTGAAGATGTCAGCTATTTGCTTGTCACTAGCACATATTTCCACAGTGATCAAACCCTTTTCATAATTTTCCCTCAAAAAGTGATGCCTAACATCTATGTGCTTAGATCTCTTGTGATGAACCGGGTTCATGGTCATACTAATTGCACTAGTGTTATCACAAAAGATAAGGATACAACCAACATCAATTCCAAAGTCCATTAATTGTTGTTTGATCCCTAACAATTGAGCACAACATGAGGCGGCAACAACATACTCCGCTTCAGCAGTAGATAAGGCCACATAATTTTACTTTTTGGTGGCCCAAGATACAAGACATGAGCCAAGAAAGTGTGTCATACCTGAAGTGCTCTTTCTATCCACAAAAAAACCTGCATAATCAGCATCAACATATCCCACTAAGTTAAAATTACTACCTTTTGGATATCATAGACAAAGGTCAGTGGTGCCTTTTAGGTATCCCAAGATCCTCTTGACAGCAGTCAAGTGAGACTCCTTTGGATTTGCCTAAAATCTAGCATAAAGGCCTACACTGAAAACAATGACAGGATTGCTAGCAGCAACGTATAACAAAGAATCAATCATTCCCCTATACAACTTCTAATCAACAGATGAACCAGGTTCAGGTTCATCTACATCCAATTATTTTGGTTGTTACTATAGGAGTGTCAATTTCTTTGGAATCTTCCATTTTAAACCTTTTAATCAACTCTTTCGCATACTTCTGTTGATGGATCATAGTTCCATTTGAGTTTTATTTAATTTGTAAGCCTCTCTTGTAGCCATGCTCAAGCAAGAATTTTGATAATCTTTCATACCATGCTCTTGGAGTCTGCTTGAGCCCATAAAGTGCCTTGTCAAGCTTGTACACATGATCAGGACATTCCTTGCTTTCAAAGCTCGGAGGTTGCTTGACAAATACTTCTTCCTTTAGATAGCCATTGGGAAGGGCACTCTTGACATACATCTGATGGAGAGTGAATTCCATGTAAGCATCAAAGGCTATAAGAAGTCTAATTGCTTCCAATCTTGCAACTGGAGCAAAAGTCTCATCATAGTCTATGCCCTCCTCTTGACTATATCCTTCAACCACCAATCTTGCCTTGTTCCTTGTAACTGTTCCATCTTTATCACGTTTTTTTCTGAAGATTTATTTTGTGCCAATTACTGATCTATCCTTGGGTCTTGGTATCAGATGTCAAACTTGACTTCTCTCAAATTAGTTGAGTTCATCTTGCGTTGCATTCACCCAGTCTGCATCCTGCAAAGCCTCAACAATATTTTTAGGTTCAATAAGAGATAAAAAAGCATCAAAAGCACAAAGATTCTTCAAAGAAGATCTAGTTTTGATTCCAGAGGTTGGATCAATAATTATGTTCTCAATGGGATGAGAACTTTGGTACTTATAAGGTTTCACAACTAGTTGGTTTCCCTTAGATGTTCCTTTAGTGTTTTGTTGCTGAGGAACAGGTTCATGGACAGGTTCCCTCAAGGTTTGAGGATCAGTTCTTCTTTGTTTAGTTCCCCTATCAGGTTGCCCTGGGTAGAAGGACCTGCTCCATCACATGTTCCTTCCTTTGGTGCAGCTTCAGTTTGGGCTGTGGTTTCATTTGAGTTTCTAACCATCCCAGTTGCTTCATCTTCATGTTCTTTTCTCTCAGAAAGAATGTTAGTTTCATAAAAAACTACATGTACGCTTTCTTCTACACACATAGTTCTTTTGTTATAAATATTGTAAGCTTTACTATGTGAAGAATATCCCAAGAATACTCCCTCATCACTTCTGGGATCAAACTTACCTAGAAAGTCTTTACCATTATTGTGCACAAAGCACTTGCATCCAAATGCCCTAAGATGGGATATGTTTGGCTTTCTCCCTTTAAGTAACTCAGGGAGTCTTCTCTACAAGAGGTCTAGTCATGTATCTATTTATGATATAACATGCAGTATTCACAGCTTCTGCCAAGAAACTATGGGGCAGTTTACTAGAAAGAAGCATAGTCCTAGCCATATCTTCAAGTGTCCTATTCTTTATTTCAACTACTCCATTTTGTTGTGGAGTCCTAGGAGCAGAAAATGTTTGATTTATGCCATGCTCATCACAAAATTCAACAAATTTAGCATTCTCAAATTCAGTACCATGATCAGACCTAATTGATGCAAGTTGATTACCTAGTTGTTTCTAAGTTTTTCTAATAAAAGAAGTGAACATGTCAAATGCTTCATCTTTACATGTTAGAAACAGTGTTCAAATAAACCTAGAGTAATCCTCAACAAGCACCATAACATATCTCTTACCACCTCTGCTCAATGTTCTCATTAGTCCACAAAGATCCATATGAACCAGTTCCATCGTCCTGGCGGTGCTTACCATTTTCTTGCTTTTGAAAGAGAATCTTACTTGCTTCACCTTTGCACAAACCTCACAAACTTTATCTTCCTTAAACTTAATGTTAGGTAGTCCTATCACCAAGTCCTTGGAGACTAGTTTGTTGACTTGACTTAGACTGGCATGTCCAAGTCTCTTGTGCCAAAGGAGGGGATAATTATCCAACACACTTAAGCAAGTGAGTTCATTATCTGAAAGTGTGGATAGATCCACAATATATATGTTGTTTACTCTTTTTCCCTGCAAAACTATCTTGTCAGTGATAAGATTAATCACAAAGCATTTTGTAGAGGTGAATGCTACCATGTTACCTCTATCACACAATTGTGATACACTTATTAGATTGTACTTCAGTCCACCTATCAAGTAGATATTCTCAATAGAGAGAGAATCAGTCTTACTTACCTTTCCAACCCCAATGATCTCACATTTCTTCCCGTTTCCAAAGGAGACATTACGTCCTTTAAGGTCCTCAAGTGAAGAGAACTGGTTCTTGCTTCCTATCATATGCTTTGAGCAACCACTATCCATGTACCATATTTGGCTGCTCCCCTTCACTTGGTCCTGCAAAAGAAAATCTGGGGTTAGTCTTAGGAACCCAAACTAGTTTGGGTCCCTTTTCTATAGGAAAAAGGATAAATCAAGTTCTTTATAACCCAACTTGGCAGCCTATTTTTCTCTAGAATAAAATTTTTGTTCTTTTGACTTACCTTTTCTTTTGCAGCGCATTCACTCTTATAGTGACCAGTGTTACCACAGTGTGTGCAAATTTTATTCTCATGGAGTGTGAGGTGCTTGCTTTTGGGATCCCACTTAGGTATAGAGTTTCCAAAGCCAAGTCCCCTTCTGTTGCTACTATGGTGTTCTTGTAGCCATGAAAGTGCATCAGAGGACTTGTTCCATTTATATGTTCTATCTAACTCATGCTTAACCTTAGTCAAGTCCTTCTTCAGGGTTCTTACCAGTTCATCCCTTTTATAAAGCTCATCTTTTACCTTTCCTAGATCTTTTTCTAGTGAGAGTTGTGAGTCACTAGCTATTTCTTTACCTGTTCCTAACTTTAATTTCAGATTTTCAGATCTAAGCTCTAAGAAAGTTTTTTCACGTGTATGAACCTGGTTCTTCAAAGCGGTATTTTCCTTTTCAGTTTTACAAATATTTATTTCCAGGTTTTTGCATTCTACTTTTAAAAGTTGCACTCTTTTGACAACTGTTCCTTCTCATAACTTATATTCTTAGATTCATCAATTAAAGTTAGCAATAATTCTGATAGTCTATCTTTAGAAAGTAGTTTAATTTTATCCTTAAGGTCCAGAAAACTTATCTCCGATCTTCATCAGGTTCATCTTCAGATTCTCGAGCTGCTATAAGATCTCGTTCAACATTATCATCAGTATCCTCATCTGAACTATCTTTCCCAATAGCAACCATTGCTTTGGATGACCTTTTGTTGTAATTCTTCTTGTCATGAGCATGTTCCTTCTTTTTGTTCCTTCTTTCAGATTTCTCCTTTTTCCACTCGACTTCCCACATAGGACAGTTCTTGATCATGTGGTTCTTTTTACCACATTTGAAGCATCCATCAGTCATCTGCAAGTGATCTCTTCTCGTCTCCTTCCACAAAGAATAGTAGTGACCATTGAATAGCTGTGGCCAAGTGGTGGATTGTTCTTTACATTTTTCAGGTAGTGCACTCATCTTGATCTTTTCCTAATTTGTTAGCCTCTTCAAGGATAACCCGCAATGATACCAATTGATATTTTATACTTCAATACCACACAAGAGCGGGGTGATTTGTGTGGTGTCCAATTTTTGCGTGCACATATTATAGAAGTACCTGGTTCTTCTATGTGTTCCTTATACTACTGTTGCAGAATAATAAATGCAGAAATTAAAGAACACAAGGATTTTACGTGGAAAATACCCGACTCAAAAGGTGAAAAACACCACGACCTACTACCTAGTAGGATTTTCTCCAAACACTTCACTACAACTCTTAGCTAATAACAAAGTTTACAAACTCTTGCAAACCTAAGAATTAACTCTAACCCTTATAGCAATCAGCCGCAGGATGTTGTGACTGCTTCAAGTTAACTCTAACTTGAACACCTCGAGTTTACAACTTCTTGCAAACCTAAGGATTAACTCTAACTCTTATAGCAACACGCCACAGGCTGTTGCGACTACGTCAAATTAACTCTAACTTGAATAATACAACTCAGGTACCTAGTACAATTTGCTTCTAAGAAAGCTGAAAGGTGCAACTCAAAATGCCTACTACACTTTGAACTAGAAATAAAGAAAGACACATAAAACTCTTTATGAAGCTGGTTCTTCAATCTGGTTCGTGTAGCTTCAGGATCGCACTCTTAAATCTCACAGGAATTGCTCCCAAAATTCCTTGCTATTTTGCTCTCAATTCATGCTTAACTTCAATATGTGTGCATTACCAGTAAAAGAGAACAATACTGATATTTATAGATTTAGTAAATAAAGATTAACTAGAGTTCTAATGCTTTACTCTTCCTTGGTGGAAGAGTTCTAGTCAACTTCAACTTTTAAATTTTCCCTTATCTTGGATAGAGTTCTCTTCAAGTAAGGAGTCATGCTCCTAATCAAATATGCAACCTTTTCGTTCAAATATTATCAGAAATAACCACTTATACTTATCCCTTTAACGTGCATGCCTTTTGCTTGATTCCGTTTGTCACATGTGTACACTGTCCATGGACCTAGTTCATGCATGTGTTCCTTTGTCAATCATCAAAACCAAAACCGCTCAGGTTAACATTTTGTATAAATATAATATTTTATCGGATCTCATATACTTCTAAACTATTTGTACAACCTCTCCACTATTTTACCTTATTTAAATCCAAAATATGCTTAATGACTCACTGTATTTAATTTGGTAATTGTATTTAATTGTGTTTAAATTATTCATTGATAGCACGAGGATTTTGTCATGCAAAAGTGATTAAGGTGTGGGCACAAGATGCCACTTGTGTAAGAATTGGGAGTTATGAATATGAATTGAGATTTCGAGTGATATCTTGGGTAATTTATGTTGAAATACATGCATCATAAATAATTTAATTGATTGATTTGTCATATGATTCCTTACTTAAATCCATTCATATGTCATTTGTACACTCACTATGTTGTTGCTTAATTACTTGATTGTTTTCTCGTTGCTATCCGTTTTCTCATTGTTCTTATTGTTGAATTGAATTGGAAATTATTCTGTTATTGGCCTTACATTAATATTCTTTCCTTGTTAGCTTTATGTAGCATTTTGTACAGGTTTATATGTCTGGTAGGTGTCTTGACCTGGCCTTATCACTACTCTACCGAGGTTAGGCTTGATACGTACTGGGTACCATTGTGGTGTACTCATGCTACTCTTCTACACATTTTTGTGCAGATCCAGGTACCTCAGCGTTGTTGATAATCTTGCTAATTCATTGGACATTGTTGTGGATACTTAAGATATACCTGTTGTCGCGTTCACAGGCCTCAGAGTCACCTTCTGATATTTTCCTGCACTGTTGATTCTATTCTGGAATAGTTGTATTTGGAGATTTTTCTAATAAACTCTGTAGAGCTTGTGACTTGTACTACCGGTTTTGGGATTGTAGGAAATTTCTATTTCATATTTAATACTTGTTGGTTGAGTCATCTCTAATTTAGTAAATGTTAGGCTTACCTAGTCTCTAAAACTAGGTGTCATCACAACATCCTACGGAAGGAAATTTGGGTCGTGACAACCAACCAACGACAACAAAAAAATATATGTAAATTTCTCCAAGTGTATGAACAAAGTACAAATGCATGAAGTTTAATTATATTTCTCCAAATGTACAACCAAGGAAACGTTGCCTAAAAGTTCACAATGTCAACAATTTCCGCACCTAGAGGCATACATAACTAAATACAGGTTATATTTGACCTCGTTCGAATTAACACCTAACTGGCCCTTGGCCGTAACTAAATATAGGTTATATTCGAACTCGTTCGAATTAACATCTAACTGACTGTCATGACCCAAACCGATAGGCCACGACGGGCACCCGACACCTTACTCAACCGAGTACCAACGTAACGTATATTTTGTATCATGACCCAACATGATATAGAGTTTTATGCACGTGACATACGGGCCTATAAGGCCGACATGATCATTTGTACATTCAAAACATAGGCCAACAAGGCCATACAATCTTTCATATACATGATATATGTCTACAAGCCTCTAAGAGTACATAAACGTCATAAGGCCGGGACAGGGCCCCGACATACCAATCAATATGTGTCAAATGCATACTGACCAAATAGGCAACTGCGGAGCAAACAGAGCATACCAACATCTTCCACTGAGCTGATAGCCTTCTTGGAAGACTCTCGACCTCTCTATCGGGACCTGCGAGCATGAAACACAACATCCCCAGGCAAAAGGGACGTCAGTACAAATAATGTACCGAGTATGTAAGGAATGAAAATCAATTAACCATAGACATGAGAGAAACATGGAGTAAAAGACTCAACATGTAAGTCTGAATAGCTCTGTAAATCATTTCATATTTATAATGTCATGCATATGCATATAAATATCATACCATGCATAGGTATATGCGTTCATAACATCATCAAGCCTCTAAGGGCATCCCATCATATCATCTCAGCCATTATGGGAAAATCATCAACGTATACCAGCTGATCAGGTGGTGGTGCGTATATAACGCCGTAACCTTTTCCCATATCCCATATACATATAATATACGCATATATAATACCATCTGGTTATGGGTCAATATACATGTACAAATTAATGCAATGCATAAGAAGTACGTCAATAAAATCTTCTGGAATGTCATAAGACCATTATGCCTTTGATTGATATCATGAAGTAAACTTTATGAACTTACGTATTTTTTGAGACCCATGAACAGATGATAGAATAATAGGACACATGGAAGTTGTGCATTTTCTCGTTTCGTTTGTATCGCATGGATTATGCCAAAAGGAAAGAAGGGATAGCCTTAACATACCTAAGCCGATTCTCTTGACAATCCCTCTAACATACGTCAATTGCGACAAATCACGTAACGGCAAATCGAAATAGGAAAAAATTCATATGATATTCTTGATGAAGATTAAACCGTACTCCCTTAGAATCGCAAATCCCACGTTGCTATAATATTAAGAAATCTCGTTTGAATGGAAGATTGAAGCAACTCACGTTGCTAATGAAATTCCCATCTTGCTGAAGCCTTTCTCTTTAACTTAGATGTAATACATCTCCATTTGTGAATTAGAGAAGGGATTTAAGTCTTGGTGGTGTGGGCCCCACCTTTCAAGACTTGGTGTCACATAATTCTCTTAAATGTGCCACCTTTCAACCTATTTTAAGAGTCACAAATTGATTTTGAGTCTCATTTTACTTGCTGCCACGTGGGTTCATCAAACTCTATCCAAAGATTTGAATTAATCACCCAATAATTTCTTAATTAACTTTGTTAATCCCCCATTAATCCAATAATTAATTAACTACCCACATAATTAAGAATTATCTCAAATTACTTAAAACACTACTTACTTTTAATACACTTTATACACCTTACTATCATGATCATATAGTACCTTGTATGGCACTACTCCATAAATACCGGGTATTATAGCTCGGACAGTATTTTATCTCAAAATGACAACCTTTGATGAAACTCATTTTCTTCGATTCGCTTACCCTCTCACCTTCACAAATTTACTTATCACTTGTTTGAAATAGAATAATACTTGTAACTTCAAAATAATCTCATTTCCGAGCTTTCATCAATTTACTTATGGCATACTTTCACGTACGAAATCATGGGGTGTAACATCATTCCCCCCTTTGGAACATTCGTCCTCGAATGTTGACTGATACACTTATCATCATCATAATCTATAGCTCTTGTGAATACTTTAATACTCTCTTTCCATCTAGGTAATTGTTTTGTGAATAAATCCAAAGTCCAGGGTATTCTCACCTATAGGTCTCTTTCTCATACCACGGCCTGTGGTCGGAATTCTTCCAATCTTGTAACTCTTAGTACCTTCTGTCATGCATCTTGTACAACTTTTTCCTTATATGTGTGCCTATACGACTCTTCCCTCCAACTATTAGCCAATCTCTGGGCCTTACTTTGTAAACATATATAGAGATTGACAAGATGTCCCTCTGGGCATCTATAGGTATACTGAAGTTCTTCGCTTGGTACTTTGTTGAACTCACAAATATTTCTATATCTTATCTCATAGACCTGGTTATCTATCTGTATGACTTTACAACATCTAGGTAGGTCATACTATACCATAACTCTTACTTCAATTTATCGTTGCTGAGGTCTGCTTCCGAATTCCAGGTTACTCTTGTTGCTTATCTTATATGTATAAGTCTAAGTCCTTTAATGCTTCCTGATTATTGTTCATCTTAAGAATGATGACCTAATCTCATCTCATAATTTGTAACTTTTATCCGTCCATTGTTGATTCACCTCAATATTGATCTACAATCTACCACTGATAACTTGAAACTTCTTATGTAATCACTAGGGCTGACGTCTCATCGGGGAACATCTGAAATGATTAGACTGATCCACCTGGGGTGATACCATGCTTCCATAACCGTATTTCATAGCATCCCAATGTGATTTACCTTACGTGGGTATTTTAATCCTGTACAATTCATGAAATCCCCCATTTTTTCCCTTCAAATCATTACTCAATCGATGGCGCAAACGTCATCCTTTACTTATCACGATTAGATCCTCATTCCGCTACCAGGCAGCATTCCATTTCTTCTAAATGCTATTAGTCTTAGACTCTTTTGAGTTCATTCAGGCTATACTGAACTTTCTATAACTTAGAGAAATCATCAGCTCTCTTGTTTTCATGAGCTTAATCCCGAGGACTTATCTATTTCTGTCACCTTCTCACTTGCCTTTTCTTATCCTTACTCCTGTCTTCAGAAAACCTTGTCGCTCCACCATACTTTAGCTTGCGACCTACACATATCTATTTATACTACTTGCAACCTTCCTTCAACTTGCTTGCCCCGTGATTTCCTTATGTTATTCTGGAACATCAAGCGAGACATCACATCACCTCAAACTCTTCTTTACTCTTTTAACTAGACCTCTCGGTACCTAGAAACCATAGGCTGGGAGGTATGCCACCAATGACACCGCTATCATTCCTGGATACTGAATCCCAACGCTTCTAACCCTCTATCTGAAATATGGATTATTCACAACCTTCTGCACCTGAGTATCTCGTACGTTGTTCACCTTTACCTTACTTACCTTAAAATCTCGCATCACATCTTCTATCTCTTTCATGACCTCCCTTCCACATAGGTATAATTCACATCCACAGTTTGAAGCTCTATTATAATACTTGCACCTCTGGTGCATACACAATCCGATGAGAGCTTCATACTTACTTCTTATGAGGCTGATACTCTTCTAACTGGCTTTGTCGTAGAGCCATCATAAAATATGGTTGTTGTACTATCTCTCTTGTACCTCTGATATTTAGAGTGATTCTGCTATGTTCTCAATCACGATTCCTGTAATTTTTCGGGTCCAATAATCAGACTCCTGATTTACTTAGTTGATTAAACTCTTTAGTTTCCTCTTCCTTCTGATCAGCCTTCATGTAGGCTTAAGCTATCTTCCGATCTGCAGCTCCTGGTAGTAGTTATTACTTTAGCCTTTCATGGGCGCTATGGAATATCCATGATACAATCTTCTGACAATTCAATCCTTTGTCTATGCCCTGGGCTCAGTTATTTCTTTTAACTTATACTGGAGTCTTCTACAGCTGTATGAATGTCAATATATATGCTGCATGGATAATACTCTGAAATCTTAAGTACGTTCATAACGTAACTAACTCTAGATCATTGATCGAATAATTCCTTTCGTTCTATCTCAACTTTCTTTAAATGTAAGCAATTACTTTCCCTGGTCTTTCTGCCCCCTTGTTGCATGCATACTTAGCTTATCTTAGTTCCCACGCATGTCGGAATTTCATGCAATTCATATGGTCTTGAATATTACTTTTGGTTTCATTTCTCGCTCATTAGCCATGCTAGGTGCCACTTTCTTATAGAGTGTATACAATGTTGTTGTGAGACTGTTGTTACAAGACCATTTCCTCTTTAGGTCACTGTGCTTAGGTGGAAGCCTTTTTCCTTATTTCCTCATTTAGTCTTTCGTTGTAGTACTTAGGGAAGACCCTTTGACTCTTGTAAAGCTGCGATCTTATTACATCGTATTCCCGATAGAATTTTTGATGTTCTTCCTCGCTTATAATTATCTGTAGTTACTTACCTTCACGCCCTTGTGCTTGTAGAGTTACTTCTAAACTAATATTTGGACAGTCTTCCCAGTGGCACTCTCTTTTATTTCTGTAACACTCATACGGTACCTTTAACTACTCCAACTCCTATCTGAATATTTCTCAAGGATCACGATGTCATATCTGCGAGACTGAATTCCCTATGTTGGGGTTCACTATGTTTATCTTGCACGATCTGTTGATTTGTCTGTATCCTCTTGTCTAGCCATAATTAGGCTCTTCCTGAATCAACTACTAATTACTCGTTGGCCCATTCTCATATCAATATTCCACGTAATCTTTCTTATGTTATTTCCTTTGTCTTAACTGACGTCTCGCACTGACTCCTTATTTATCAATAACATCTCGGGCAGAAACCCTTACTTTCTCTCCTTGACGTCGTGCTTACATAATGTTCTGGAATCGTAGCATATCTGTAGGATTTGGGTAAGTGCAATCTCATTCCTTTTTCATTTTTATCGCATTCTTCCTTTACCATTCCATAGTTACTAGAACCACTTAATTTTGACTTAATGCCACATCACTCCATATTCCCCCCTTTAGGGGAGTACTAAGATTTAGCGCTACGATGATCTACGTGTAGATGTTTTACCTCTTCATCTTTGGCGTCTTTTCACATCATCAATGACCCTTACTCGCCTTGCGGTAATCCTTTTGTACCAAGGATAACAAATTTCCTTACTCGCGAGGGTGACACTTAGTGTAACTTGCACATACAGTCCCTTAAGCTTAACTTTTCTCACATTGCTTGCTTTAGGGAAGTTTCTCTGAATTTCTCATAAATCTTCTTCTGTTATCCATTCTATTATCGCCGGAACGAAATCTGAAATTCTCATGATGTCGACCATTATCAAATCACTCAGTCCTTAATTCATGTTTAGTTTATCTTGTTCACCTGCCCATACTGATTTATATTACTCTGGGGTCTAACGTTTCCTTCTGGTAGTCGCGTTGGAGTCACGAACTTATTTCTCGAAATAAGGATATGACTTTATGGCCTATACTCTTTTGTTGTCTTTTCCTTCATTTGACTATAGACTCTGTAATACTTTTGATCTACCGTTGTCATCCATGTATCACATCTTACTCATAATGCTTCATTATCTCTCTTCTTATTTTGTTGCTAATATTTATGTCTATCACTTTATTTTGAAAACTCAAATAAGACATTCTTTTGCTTTTAGCTCCCCTTGCTCCATCCATTGGCTCTTCGGGTTGCCTAACATTCTCTTTTTACTAGGGATGGGAGTCATACTAAGGTAATATTTATCCCTTCAGGATTCCAGTGCCTATCTTTGAACATTCTAGTATACATATCTAGTTGTACTATTCTAGAGTGCACCATCTGGGTGTCTCATAAGGAGATCTATTAGTATATTTGCAATATCCTTTGGAAATGTTAACTAACGCGAACAATCCATCCATCATTTTGGGTTACTCTAACCCCAGCCGGACCCTGATATCCTGTCCTTCTCTTAAACCATATATGTTAGCTCCCATAGGCATATCTAAGATGGGTATGGTCGATTGTACATACATCTATTATTGTTGAAGGTAACTTAAAAGATTTATATTTCTGTCTGAATTGTAAGTACTGATAATCTTTATTAACTGGCGCCTCGTATCCTTATTCACCTGGCTTCTTTTACTTGTTGAAACTTGTATCTACTTTCTGAATCTCTCATTGCTTTTCACCATATGGGTAGATATTCTTGTCTTAAGGTTCCTTATCAAGAAGCTTACACGTCTTAGTACACACATGTTCTGCTGAAGACCTCACATTTATTCATTATAAGCATGATGCAAAATCGAGTTCCTCTGACTCAACTCTTCCACAACCATATTCAATCTCTTACCAACAGTCTTTCTAGATGTAGGCATCATCGTACTATGAATAAGATAGAGTTTAGGAAATTGAGTTCTTACAACTGAGCTCTACAATACGATTTAGAGTAAGAAGAAAGAGTGACAGTCCTAAATGCCCCGTAGCCTCCTGCTTATAAGTGTTGGGCACAACGCACCCATAAAAAAGACTCTACTAAACATGGGTTGTAGACTCCCTAGGACCCAAACCGATGGGCCACGACGGGCACCCGACACCTTACTCAACCGAGTACCAACGTAATGTATATTTTGAATAATGGCCCAACATGACATAGAGTTTTATGCACGTGACATACGGGCATATAAGGCTGACATGATCATTTGTACATTCAAAACATAGGCCGACAAGGCCATACAATCTATCATATACATGACATATGTCTACAAGCTTCTAAGAGTACATAAACGTCATAAGGCCGGGACAGGGCCGCGACATACCAACCAATATGTGTCCAATGCATACTGACCAAATAGGCAACTACAGAGCAAATGGAGCACACCAACATCTTCCACTGAGCTGATAGCCTACTTGGAGGACTCTCGACCTGTCTATCGGGACCTGCGGGGATGAAACACAGCGTCCCCAGAAAAAAGGGACGTCAGTGCAAATAATGTACCGAGTATGTAAGGAATAAAAATCAGTAAACAATAGACATGAGAGAAACATGGAGTAAAAGACTCAACATGTAAGTCTGAATAGCTCTGTAAATCATTTCATATTTATAATGTCATGCATATGCATATAAATATCATACCATGCATAGGTATATGCGTTCATAACATCATCAAGCCTCTAAGGGCATCCCATCATATCATCTCAGCCATTATGGGAAAATCATCAACGTATACCAGCTGATCAGGTGGTGGTGCATATATAACGTCGTAACCTTTTCTCATATCCTATATACATATAATATACGCGTATATAACGCCATCTGATCATGGGTCAACGTACATGTATAAATGAATGCAATGCATAAAAAGTACGTTAATAAAATCTTCCGAAATGTTATAAGACCATTATGCCTTTGATTAATATCATGAAGTAAACTTTATCAACTTACGTATTTTCTAAGACCCATGAACAGATGATATAATAATAGGACATATGGGGAATCAAGAACATAAGCATCTCTAGCATTTCTATGAATAGAGTCATTTATGGAAGTTATGCATTTGCTAGTTTCGTTTGTATCGTATGGATCATGCCAAAAGGAAAGAAGGGATAGCCTTAACATACCTGAGCCGATTCTCTTGACAATCCCTCTAACACACGTCAATTGCGACAAATCACATGACGGCGAATCGAAGTAGGAAAAAATCTGTATGATATTCTTGAGGAAGATTATGCCGTACTCTCTTAGAATCGCAAATCCCACATTGCTATAATATTAAGAAATCTCGTTTGAATAGAATATTGAAGCAACTCACGTTGCTAATGAAATTCCCTTCTTGCTGAAGCCTTTCTCTTTAACTTAGATGTAATACATCTCCATTTGTGAATTGGAGAAGGGATTTAAGTCTTGGTGGTATGGACCCCACCTTTCAAGACTTGGTGTCACATAGTTCTCTTAAATGTGCAGCCTTTCAACCTATTTTAAGAGTCACAAATCGATTTTGAGTCTCATTTTACTTGCTGCCACATGGGTTCATCAAACTTTATCCAAAGATTTGAATTAATCACCCAAAAATTCCTTAGTAAACTTTGTTAAACCCCCACTAATCCAATAATTAATCAATTACTCACATAATTAAGAATTATCTCAAATTACTTAAAATAATACTTACTTTTAACACACTTTATACACCTTACTATCATAGTCATATGGTACCTTGTATGGCACTAGTCTATAAATACCGGATATTATAGCTCGGACCGTATTTTATCTCAAAATGACAACCTTCGACGAAACTCATTTTCTTCGATTCGCTTACCCTCTCACCTTCACGAATTTACTTATCACTTGTTTGAAATAGCATAATACTTGTAACTTCAAAATAATCTCATTTTCGAGCATTCATCAATTTACTTATGGCATACTTTCACGTACGAAAACATGGGATGTAACACTGGCCCTCAGCCATAAATAAGTATAGGTTATATTCGACCTCGTTCGAATTAAGTATAGGTGATAATTTTGCATTGAACTATCTTCAATTTGTCTCCTCTTTCTATTTGAAGCAAGGAGGCAGTGCACAAGTGAGATTCCAGCCCATAACTGGTCATCAGCTGGCTGCCGCATCAGATAAGGTGGTTTCAATCTTTGACGTCGAAAATGACAGGCAACTACAGTCTTTCCAGGTTCATCGTTACCTTCCCTCTTTTGGTGGATTAAATTGACTGTTACTCGATCAATTTATGTTTCTGGCACTTTTGTATTTTCTGGATCTTCCAGTCATCCCAAAGTAAATGTGTTTATAGGGACATTCTGGAGTGGTGAACTACCTTTGTTGGGATATCAATGGTGATCTACTGGCATCAGTAAGTGAGGAGTCCGTTAACGTTTGGTCATTGACCACCGGTGATTGCATCCATGAGCTAAGTACCAATGAGAATCAGTTCCACTCTTGTGTCTTTCATCCTAGCTATTGAGCTCTATTGGTAATTGGAGGAATGAGGGTAATTATTTCTTTCTTTTGCCAGTTCTGCTTCTATCATTTCTGTAAAATGTAGATTTAGTTAGCTCATTTTCATCCAGTACAACTGTTGAAAGAATACCCAACAAATCTTCTTTAAATTCTTGTGTGCTTGGTATTGAAATTGACTATATTTTTGTGAATTCATTAAAGTGTTTACTCTAATTTTGTACTCTCTTTTAGACATTGTTGTGGAAACTTAAGATATACCTGATATCGCATTCGCATGCCTCAGAGTCACCTTCTGATATTTTCTTGCACTGTTGATTCTATTCTAGAACAGTTGTATTTAGAGATTTTTCTAGTAAACTCTGTAGAGCTTGTGACTTGTACTACCGATTTTGGAATTGTAAGAAATTTCTATTTCATATCTAATACTTGTTGGTTGAGTCACCACTAATTCAGTAAGTGTTAGGTTTACCTAGTCCCTAAAACTAGGTGCCATCAAGACATCCTACGGAGGGAAATTTGGGTCGTGACAAGTTGGTATCAGAGCTCTAGGTTTACGGGTGCTACAAGTCATAAGCAGGTTTAGTAGAGTTTTACGGATTGGTACGGAGACGTCTGTACTTATCTTCGAGAGGCTACGGAAACTATTAGGAAATTTCACTTCTTTTATTCCTTATCGTGCGATACTGATTCATGCTTGAAGCATATATCTTATATTCATTTACATCCACTCGTGTATAACATTGCGCACTCGGTATCAGCTGTGCGCTGACGGTTTGTGATGCTGCGGATGGACTACAAGGGAGCCAGGGATGCTTAAACATCGCCTTAACATGTGGTCCCGATTGAAGACGCATATGTATTGAAAGATCACTCAGTGATTTACGTGGGAGTGCGGCAGATTCTGGCATCTGGTTAATGACTATGAGCTGTGAAGATTAGTATTGTGGAACATTGGACGTTGTGTCCTATGGCATCACGCCAAGTGAGGGAGTCCACTGTAGACGAACATATTGCGGGGTCATGTGTTATATTAGTTCTATCCTAAGATGCATATATGTGATACTGAAAGGTTCCCCAAAAAAAATATTGCACATGTTTAAGGCTTGAGATTTTGCAGGTGATAATGTTGGGACTTGTGGTATGTCTGCGTCCTTACCAATCCTATACTTCAGTACCAAAGGAGTTAGGGAAACAACTTCAAATTTGCAGAAGTTTTACTTAGCGTGAGCATATCGGTTGCGGCAGTATAGGGTGCCTCGGCAGAAGTACGGTGGTTGATGAGCTTATGGGCTATGTGGTTCGTGCCAAGATTTGTCTGTACGGAGATTTACTTTTGGGATCGTTGTGTACAAATAGAGGAAAGTATTACCCCAAGGAAGAATCGAGGAATATGTGAAGAAATGGGTGAGCTCGGCGTTGTTGGGTCAGCATAGCAAAGGAAGAAATTGGCCTTTGGAGGGAGGGACAATTCTCCACCGATGTTTGTGGCAAGTCTATGAAGATGACAGACCAGCCGATGCAACATCACCTACTTGGGCTCCGTTTTCAGAAATATTTTTTAGGGAGTTTGTTCCCCAGACTCTACGAAATGCGTGGCGCACAAAGTTTGAATGGTTGCGTCAGGACACCATGACGGTTTCAGAATATGCTATCAAATTCAAAGAGTTAGCCCGTCATACTCCTACTTTGATTCCTACAGCAAGAGAGTGAGTTTACAGATTTATTGAAGGGCTCAGTTATGATCTTAGATTCTGTATGACTCGGGGGCTACAAGCTGATACTTCATTTTAGCAAGTGGTGGAAATTGCCAAGATGTTAGAACATGTTCAGGGTGAGGAAAAGGAAACTGAGGAGACCAAGGGGTCTCGAGGTTCTATAGGATTTAGTGGATTCTACTCAGCAACTATAACTCATTATGACAGAGACTCGATCAATAGATCAGCTCAATCCACACATCAAATTACTCGGGGTGCACCAGTAAGTTCTTTAATGCACCACCGGCACGAGATTCCTATAATGGTTATTTCAGTTATCCGGCACAGGCTCAATATGAGCAACCGAACCCGCATAGGATTGTTATGAGTGTGGTGGTAGTAGGCACATCATGAGAAATTATCCCAGACTTGAGAGAGACAGATTTCATCAGAACACTCAAGCTACGGGCTCCATTTCAGTTGCTACTCCACCTACATATTCAGTTAGGGGTGGAGGACAGATGGGTAGAGAGCATCCTAGAGGTGGAGGCCCGGCCCATTGATATATTTTTCATGGTATGGCTAAGGCCACTACACCATATGGAGTCGTTACAGTTACGATCTCGATTTATTAAAAGGAATAATTTCCTTAACTTGATTCGGTTCTGAGTATCGAGGCGAGTCCTCCTATTATGCTCCACTTAGGGTGTGCTTCGTAATTCAATAACCTACTTATGTGTTTACCGTTGTTGGGAGATTCTATGGAGATACCCATGTCTATCATTCTGTTTTAGTCACTAAAAAGAGATGTGAGGCTAAAAGTGGCTTTCGTTACTCATTATGGTAAGTTTGATGTAATTTCTGGATAATTGATTACAATTTGTGAATTTTATACCCTACTGGTATGGGAGTTCATTGTGTGTTGTGATTTTGTATAACGAGAATTATTTTATAGAAGAAAATGGAAAGATTTTGATTGGCATGATATGCATATTACTTGTGATTCAGATCTGAGGATGGAATCCTCACATTTTAATATGATTTGATATATTTAAATCGGGCTACGTGCCACGGTGGAAGTTAAATCAGGATGAGATCCTTGTGATAAAAATTTATGTGTTTAAATTCTCTCTTGTGAAATTAAATTTGTACTATATTACTTATAGGGAGTCACGCGTGCTAGGCTTATTTGATCATTCTTATATGTGTTACTCTGTGCATAATTTGCCATATTCGTATTATAATTATTGAGTTTTACCCTACGAGGTTGGTGCCTAGGTGACGTTAAGTGTGACTCGTTAATTCAGGTAAATAATTATGAGGTCTTCATGCCCTATGTCTCGTTGTCAGTATTGTGAAGGTTTGAAACGAGGTTTTTGTTAACATAAAGTTAAATGACGATGCTATAATCGGTTATGAACAACTATTATGACCAGAGATGTGATTATGGGCATATGCATATTGCGGTAAGTTATGTTGTTGTACCGTGCGAGTGTAGGCACGAGTTGCTGCATCCGGTTGAGGCTAATACTGTGTGTCGATATGAAAATCAAACCTTTTGAAAATGTTTGGAGTGTAAGAAATTGGTTCCAAGGTCTATAAGGGTAGACATGAGAAATAATCTTAATGGAGATAGTAGTACCAGACTTATGATAATTGGGGAGACATGGGATCACCCGCGAGTATATGTGTAAGAGTAAAATCAGCAATTTGATAACCTCAGAATAATTCTTAGCACGTTCGAGGAGGAACGTTTGTTTAAGAGGTGGAGAATGTAACGACCCGACATGTCATTTTGAGAATTAGCATTCCGTTCAGCGGCTTAAGATCTCGAGCAGTTTCGTAATGTGTATTATAACTTGCATATGTGGTCGAGTTTGGTTTTCGAACGATTCAGGATCAAACTTGAAAAAAAAAACATAAAAAAGAAAGAGAATACGGAAAACAGGGAAGGGCAAAAAAAGACCTTAGAGCTAGAGGTCCAAAAAGGCTGCCAGCAAAAGCCCAAAAATCCTTCTTCTTATCTTTAGTTCAGCCATGAGAGCCACCCTCTTCCTCCATGAAACCCGCCTGAAAACCTTCATTAATACCACATCTTGAAACTTCTAAAAATGATCAGAGATTCAGCCATAAAACCTCTATTACACAGTCACAAAACATCCTTAAATTCAAGTAAATATTACCCACAGAATCACTCAAAAAATGAGCTGAAAAATATCCCAAATCTAGCCCCAAACGGCCATGAAAGTTCAGCCATAAAACCTCCATTAAACCACCACCAAAGACCAGAAAATAGCTGCAAAAATCAGCTCCAAACACCCCAAATTCCAGCCCAGAAACCTCCCCAAAACCTGCTGAAATTAGGCCCCAAAACCACCAATTTACAGCCTCAAAACCATCAAAATTACAGCCCCGAAAACCACCCAAAACAGCCCTAAAACCAGCCACTATACCCGCTCTCTTCAACCTTAAAAACGCACATCTCCACCTCAAAAATAGCTGCAAAACCGTCCAAAACAACAGTCTCGAAAATCAAATCTAAGACACCACAAAACAGCCTCAAGAACACAGTAAAATCAGCTCCAAAAACATGAAAAACCAGAGCTTAATCTCAGCTATAAATTAGTCCAAGAACCATCGCCAATCAGACTTTAAACCACCACAAAGAGAGTTGAGGTCGAGTTCGTCATCGCTAGTTTTCGGTCATGGTCGCTGGTGTTTGGCCGTTTGTTGAATTGCAAACCTTTAAAATTCAGATTCGGCAATAAAGATTGGAGCCGTTCGAAGGTCATTTTGTACAAGAAAGCTATTTTGGAATATCGACCTAACTTCGTTAAAGTAAGTATCTTGTCTAACTTTGTATGGGGAAAATCACCCCTTAGGATTTGAGATGATTGTGTCATTCGTGTCATGTAAAGGTCGTGTACGCGAGGTGACGAGTGGTTACACGACCTATATGTGGTATTTGACAGGTTTAGACCGTTAGGCTCCTTTATACAATTGATTGTAAATATCGTTTCATGATTATATCTTTTGTTGTTAAAATTGTTTGTTCGTGCTTTACTTGAAATTGTTAGCACATGTTCCATCCTTGTTGTCAAGTTCAACCTTATATGCTAATTGTTAATTGTAATCACTCATTGAATTCATGCTTTACCTGCTACATGCCTTAATTGTCAATTGATTCTCAAAAATTGTGCCTTGGCTTATGGATTGTCATTTGCTTTCTATTTGATTTCGTGAGCTATCGTGTAGCCTTTTTCATTAGTTGTGACTTCTTTGTGTAGCCTCGTTATTTCTTTTGATTTTGTGATATACCCTAGTTGGTTGTAAATTGGTTGCCTAATTTGTGTTGCTTGAGGATCGGGTTGCACCTGCAACAAATATGATTTATTATTGTAAGGGATCGGGTTACACGTCGCAACAGATATAATTTATTATTGTAAGGAATCGGGTTGCACGCCGCAACAAATATGATTTATTATTGTGAGAAATCGTGTTGCATGCCGCAACAGATATGATTATTATTGTGTGAGATCGTGTTGCACGCCGCAACATATATGATTAATATTGTATGGGATGGGGTTGCACGCTGCACCAAATGTACAGATATGAAATTATTGTGATATTAAGGTTAATTCTGATTGTGATTCTCATGATATATTTCATGTTAGAACGGTTACTGTGGTTTCTTAAATCACTTCATTGTATTTTGATCATTTAACTGTCAGTATATTAAAAATGGAACAATATTGACTCCTTGTGCGAGTCATGCAGCCTGTGTGATATGTTAAGTTGCTGAGAATATAGCAGAGGTAAATGAAAGAATTTTCAAGTTGTTCCCCTTGTGTGTCTTTCAAAAATAAAACTCATATCTTATTCGGAGATTTACTAAATTAAATGGTGATTATATTTTTACTCTAATTGATATCTCAATCTTCTCATTATCTTATTGTCGTGTAATTTCAGTGAAAATTTATTATTTTATTTTACTTTAATAAATCCCATATTTATCTCGTTAAAACTTGGTTGAATGTATTATTTTGTATAAATACAATATTTTCTCGGATCTCATATACTTCTAAACTAAACTCAATTGATTTTCTATTTGTACAACCTCTCCACTATTTTATCTTATTTAAATCCTAAATTGGCTTAATGACTCATGATGCTTCGCTGTATTTAATTTGAAAATTGTATTTAATTGTGTTTAAATTATTCATTGATCGTCTTGGTTGATATTGATACGGAAATTATACACATGGTAGCACCAGGATTTTGCCATACAAAAGTGATTCGGAAGCTATGGGTACAAGATGCCACGTGTGTAAGAATTGGGAGTTGTGAATCATGAGTTGAGATTTCGAGGAGTGATATCTCGGATAATTTATGTTGAAATACATGCATCATAAATAATTTAATTGATTGATTTGTCATATGATTCCTTACTTGAACTCATTCATATGTCATTTGTACTCTCACTATATTGTTGCTTAATTACTTGATTATTTTCTCGTTGTTATCCGTGTTCTCATTGTTGATTTGAATTGTAATTTCTCCCGTTATTGGCCTTACATTGATATTCTTTCCTTGTTAGTTTTATGTTGCCTTTTGTACAGGTTTACATGTCCGGTCGGTGTCTTGACCTCGCCTCGTCACTACTCTACCGAGGTTAGGCTTGATACTTACCGCTGTGGTGTACTCATGCTACTATTCTACACATTTTTGTGCAAATCCAGGTACCTCAGAGTTGTTGATAATCTTGCTAATAGATTAGACATTGTTGTGTAGACTTAAGGTATACCTGTTGTCCCGTTCGCAGGCCTCAGAGTCACTTTCTGATATTTTCCTGCACTGTTGATTCTATTCTAGAACAGTTGTATTTAGAGATTTTTCTAGTAAACTCTGTAAAGCTTGTGACTGTACTACCGGTTTTGGGATTGTAAGAAATTTCTATTTCATATTTAATACTTTTTGGTTGAGTCATCTCTAATTCAGTAAGTGTTAGGCTTACCTAGTCTTTAAAACTAGGTATCATCATGACATCCTACGGAGGAAAATTTGGGTAGTGACAACCAGCCAACGACAACAAAAAAATATATGTAAATTTCTCCAAGTGTATGAACAAAGCACAAATGCATGAAGTTTATTTCTATTTCTCCAAATATACAACCAAGGAAACGTTGCCTTAAAGTTAACAACGTCGACAAATGCCGCACCTCGTTCGATTAACTATAGGTGATAATTTTGCATTGAACTATCTTCAATTTGTCTCCTCTTTCTATTTGTTGCAAGGAGGCAGTGCACAAGTGAGATTCCAGCCCATAACTGGTCATCAGCTGGCTGCCGCATCAGATAAGGTGGTTTCAATCTTTGACGTCGAAAATGACAGGCAACTACAGTCTTTCCAGGTTCATCGTTACCTTCCCTCTTTTGGTGGATTAAATTGACTGTTACTCGATCAATTTATGTTTCTGGCACTTTTGTATTTTCTGGATCTTCCAGTCATCCCAAAGTAAATGTGTTTATAGGGACATTCTGGAGTGGTGAACTACCTTTGTTGGGATCTCAATGGTGATCTACTGGCATCAGTAAGTGAGGAGTCCGTTAAAGTTTGGTCATTGACCACCGGTGATTGCATCCATGAGAATCAGTTCCACTCTTGTGTCTTTCATCCTAGCTGTTCAGCTCTATTGGTGATTGGAGGAATGAGGGTAATTATTGTTTTCTTTTGCCAATTCTACTTCTATCATTTCTGTAAAATGTCCATTTAGTTAGCCCATTTTCATCCAGTACATCTGTTGAAAGAATACCCAAACAAATCTCCTTTAAAATTGCTCCTATCCGCTTGTGGACGTAAGTCACACTGACTGAACCACATTAAATTGGTGTCTCTTTATATGCTTTAATTGTCGTTGTTATCAACTTGCATTATCTTTATTATTGTCATTATACCGTTGTTTGGTTAAATTCCACACTACCCGGGTTCCCGATCTTAACAGAAATAAACAAGGAGTAGCCGCAACCTTGCCATAAGAGATGTGGACATTTACTTCTGCTCCAGGTGCTTAGGGAAAAAGTCCGCACTGATGTTGTAGTCTGTATTGCTCAAAGAAATATCCATTTTTCTGTTTGTTAGTCACATTAGAGTTATGGTTTGCTTAAAGCAAGTTGAGCACACTGAGCAAATGTTTCGGTAGTACTAGGGGAAGCATAACAACTTCTGCAGCTGTTCTGGTGATTAACAACAACTAATAACATGATATAAATTTCAGCTTATGCTGTGTGCTGAAACTAAGACGATTTAGAAAAGAATTCAAGAATTACCTTCTTTTAATTAGAATTTTACGAGGTCAGCCTTTTTTAAAAATCAATTAGAGGTGATGAATAAGATCATTAAAAAGATATTAATTTTAAAAAAAAAAAAAGGGAGGTGGGGATAGGGAGAATCACAACAATTAACAAAGACGTGCTTTTAATTCTTGGAGATGAAATCTTTTCTCAGTGATGCATTTTATATCTATTTCTATCTTCACCCTTGGTGAGGCAGCATCTAAGCAAGGAATTGCTAGTTAAGTAAATTCTCTAGAGATAAATTAATACATGGTTAGCTCATAATACCTTTATTTTAATGTAGAGTTACTACAAATAAGCAAATAAACGCACATATCATGCTCTAGTCTTATTAATAATAATGAAAAATGCTGGTATATCTTGAACATTTAGTCCAGGATTGTTTTGCACCAATAGATTAAAGCAATGACGCAATTGCCTCAATTCTTACATTTCTTCTCTCATTTCTTGCATTTCTTCTTTCAAAGTAGAGACTTCATTGTTATGCTTTTATTGGAGCTTGCTGATTTCCTCATCTTTTTTCAGAGTACTTGTTGTCACTGATCTACCATACCATCGTATTCGACCAGGCTGCTCCTTTCCAAACACTGCACTAAATGCTTCATCCGATGTAAAGAAATGAAAGTCATATTTTTAACAAAGTGTCGAATAAACATTACCAATGCCACGCGCAAAAATTGCCGAAATATTATGCAGAAATATAGAAAATGCAGAAAAACTATGCAGAAACGCAAAAAATACTGTCCAAAAATGTAGAAATTTCTGAAATGCAGCACAGAAACCCAGAAATAATGTGCATAAAATACACTATTCAGAAAATACAGAAATACTATGCAGAAATACCGAAATGCTGCATAGGAAATGCAGAAACACTGTGCAGAATCGCAGAAATTGCCGAAACGCTGTGCAGAAATGCAGTAAAACTGTGCAGAAATGCAAAAACACTGCAGAAATGCAAACATTGCTGAAACGCTGTGCAGAAATGCAGAAAATGCAGAAAAACTTCGAAGAAACGCAAAAAACACTGTCCAGATATACAGAAATTTCTGAAACGCTGTATATAAATGCAGAAAATGAGGAAAAACTGTGCAAAAACGCAAAAATACTGTGCAAAAATGCAAAAATTACCGAAACGCTGTGCAGAAATGCAGAAAATGCAAAAACTCTGCATAAATGCAAAAATACTGTCCAGAAATGCAGAAATTTCAGAAACTGTGCAGAAACCCAAAAATAATGTGCAAAAATTGCAGAAATGTAGAAACATTGTGCAGAAATGCTGAAACACTGCAAAAATTCAGAAAATGCCGAAATGTTGTGAAAAAATGCAGAAAGCGCCGTGCAAAGAGCAGAAAATACAGAAACGCAGTGCAGGAATGCCGAAACTGCAGAAACACAGAAACGATGTACTGAAATGCTGAAACACAGTGCAAAAATACAAAAAATGCAGATATGCTTTTCAGAAATCCGAAATACCTGCTCAATATCTGTATGCTTGCTCAATGTTTGCTAGTCCACAAGAAGATGAAATATAAGTGCACTGCATTTCGTTAATTAGACAATGATGAGACGCCATGGAAGACAAAAATCAAGGAAGTAAAGGAAAACATGGGCTAATAACTCCTCTTCATTACCAATTGACAATTTCAAAAATAGACATCTCCAAATTAGTATTGTGTACTATCTTTAGGTATTATTCATGTTTTTTGTCCAAGACTCCTTTGTTAAATCTGTTTATCAAATATGTTTAAATTTACTGCAAAATGTCAATGACAACCTTTCAATGCCCATATAAGAGCATCTTATTTACCTGGCTCAGTAAATTAAAGATACTCAATTAGCAGATAACTAGTCGAACAATCTCAGAACACAACTCCTAGCCTAAAATTTGATACTCTCTGAAGAAGAAAACCTAAATAAACATACAACATAAGTTACAACTTTATTAAATAATTGTATTGTAGCACCATCCCTGCTCCTCCTATAGAGAGTGAAGAATAGTTGATCAAACAAGTTTATGCCCGATTTATTTTCTCGAAATCTCACCTATTTTTCCTTTGATAACTAACAAATAATCAATTGATGCAAATTTGGATCAAAATCTCAAAAAGGTACAAACTTTAAGAAACCCAATTGAGAAAAATTGTATAACCCACTTTCTGTAACTAATGGAAAAAAAGAAGATTGCATAAACAACGCAGCCATAAGTGAAACAAATGATCAATTGATACAAACTGCGAGTAATATTAAGAAACCCAATTGAGGAAAATACATAACAAGAGAAAGAAACTCACTTTCTGTATAAACAATGCAGCAATAAGCGAAGCAAATTATCATGGATGCAAATTTAGATAAAGAACATCAAAAGATAGAAACTTTAAGAAACCCAATTGAGAAAAAATGCAAAATAAGAGGAACCCACTAACCTTTCTGAACCAAGTGACCTTTAACAATACAACCCAAGAACAAAATGCAAGAAATTAGAAAAAAGAGTTGGTGAGTAAATGGACTATGAATTAACTGAATTTTGATGGTTCCCTTTTGCTTCTTGAAGAAGCTTAAAATTACATGGAAGGGTAACGTACTTCAATCTTCTAGGTGATGTGAATTGGGCTTCAATTAGGGGAATGTGAATTAAAAACAAATCCCACTCATGGAATAATTAGTTGATTTACCACTTGAAAATCCTAATACAAAAAACAATCGAAGCCACAAAGCCTAATAAAGAGAAATTTTGGCAAAAACCTAGAAGAATTAAAGGGATTAACGTTGTAGAGGAACATGTAAAGAAATAAAATAATTTATACCTTTTGAATGCTGAAATTTGCCCGCATCTGCGTGCCTATTTGCGCTCTTGCGTAAGCCGCTTCTGCACATGTCCCTCCGCATCAGTGCTCACGCAGGTGCGGAATTTCCCTTGTACCTGCAACCACTGCCCCACAGTCCATTTGCGCATCTGCGCTTGAAAGGCTCGCTTCTGCGAGCTCGCACCTGCGATGGAATTTCCGCAGGTGCGATTGCAACAGAGGGTAGAAACTTCAGCTATTTCTAAGTCTGAATTTGATCTGTTAACCATCCGAGACTCACCCAAGGTTGCCGAGACCTCAACCAAATGTACTAACAAGTCCTAAAATATCATACGAACTTAGTCGAGCCTTCAGATCACATCCAACAACACTAAAACACGAATCACACATAGATTCAAGCCTAATGAACTTTGAAATGTCCAATTTCTACAAACGACTTCGGAACCTATCAAATCACGTCCGATTGACCTCAAACCACCTTCGCTGCCGCAAGTTAAGATCCTTCTGTTTAAACAAATATTGTAGGCTCCGATGATCGGTATATACCTCACACTGGACACCGTACAAGTAATGCCGCCAAATTTTCAAGGCATGAACAATAGCTGCTAACTTAAGATCGTGGACTGGATAATTCTTCTCATGTACATTTAACTATCTGGAAGCATAGGCAATCACCCTACCGTGTTGCATAAGTACTGCGACGAGACCAATCCGCGACGCGTCACAATACACAGTATAAGACTCTGAACCTGTAGGCAACACCAATACTGGAGCTGTAGTCAAAGCTGTCTTGAGCTTCTGAAAGCTCTCTTCACATTCATCCGACCACCTGAACGGAGCACCTTTCTGGGTCAATTTAGTCATAGGCAATGCAACAGACAAGAAACCCTCCACGAAACGACGATAATAACCGGCGAAGCCGAGAAAACTCTGAATCTCAGTAACTGAGGATGGTCTGGGCCAATTCTGAACTGCCTCTATTTTCTTTGGATCCACCTTAATACTTTCACTGGACACTATATGTCCCAAGAATGCCACCGAACTAAGCCAGAACTCACACTTAGAGAATTTGGCATAAAGTTTCTCCTCTCTCATCCTCTGTAATACAATACCCAAGTATTGTGCATGCTCCTCCTGGCTACGTGAGTACACCATAATATCATAAATGAATACTACGACAAATAAATCAAGATATGGCTGAAATATACAATTCATCAAATGCATAAATACTGTTGGGGCATTGGTTAGCCCAAAAGACATCACAAGAAATTCATAGTGGCCATAACGTGCCCTGAATGCCGTCTTTAGAATATCCGAATCCCGAATTTTTAATTGGTGATACCCAGACCTCAAATCAATTTTGGAGAACACCCTCGCTCCCTGAAGCTGGTCAAATAAATCATCAATACGCGGTAATGGATATTTATTCTTGATTGTAACTTTGTTCAACTGCCTATAATCAATGCACATCCGCATAGTACCATATTTCTTTTTCACAAACAGAACCGGTGCACCCCAAGGTGACACACTAGGCCTAATAAACCCCTTTTCAAGGAGCTCCTGAAGTTGCTCTTTCAATTCTTTTAACTCAGTTGGTGTCGTACGATACAGAGGAATAGAAATGGGTTGAGTGCCCTGCGCCAAGTCGATACCGAAATCAATATCCCTGTCGGGCGGCATACCCGGCAGGTCTATAGGAAATACATCCGAAAAGTCTCTCACTACCGGTACTGAATTAATAGTAGGAGTATCTACATCAACATCTCTCACAAAAGCCAAGTATGACAAACACCCCTTCCCAACCATACATTGGGCTTTCAAATAAGAAATTATCTTTCTAGGAACAAAATCTAGAGAACACCTCTACTCAACCTTTGGCAACCCCGGCATGGTCAACGTCACGATTTTTGCGTGAAAGTCCAGAATAGCGTGACATGGAGACAACCAATCCATACCCAGGATTACATCAAAATCAATCATACCGAGTAATAAAAGACCAACCCTAGTCTCCAGTTCCCCAATAGTTACCACACACGACCGATACACACGGTCCACAGTAATAATATCACCCACCGATGTAGATACACTAATATGTGAAACTAAGGACTCACAGGGCATATCCAGATAATGAGCAAAATACGATGATACATATGAATAAGTAGAACCAGGGTCAAGTAATATAGAAGCCTCCCTGTGGCACACTGAAACAATACCTGTGATCACTGCATCTGAAGCAACAGCATCTGGCCTGGCAGGAAAAGCATAGAATTGGGCCTGACCACCACCTGATCGGCCTCCCCCTCTTGGGCGACCCCTAGCTGCCTGACCCCCACCCCGAGCTGGTTAGGCGGGTGGTGTAATTGCTGGTTCTGGTGCCGTTGGTCGAGAACTCTGCTGTGGAGCCCCACTCAACAGCCTAGGACAATCTCTCTTGAAATGACCCAATTCTCTGCACTCGAAACAACCCCTCCTCTGTCAGAACTGTTGCTCCTGATAACCCGAAGAATTACCTGTAGAAGCCTGAGAAGACGAGGCATGATGAGAACTCTGAGCTGGTAGTGCACTAAATGAAGACTGGCCTGAGTGAGCACTGTAAGAACCGTGGCTAGCTGATGCACCACGATGAACCGGACGACCCGCCTGAGCGTGTCTGTAAGAATGACCCCTACCACGGTAAAACTGACCCCCTGAAGGAACACCGCTAAAATCATCGGAACCACGAGGCCTCTTAGCCTCCCTTTCAATCCATTCCTGGTTGCGAACCATCTCAATCTGATGAGCAATGTCAACAACCTCGTCGAAAGTAGCACTAGACACTCTCTCTCTAGTCATGAGTAATCGCAGCTGAAAAGTGAGGCCATCTATGAACCTCCCGATCCACTTTGCGACCATTATATGGTCGCAGAAATGATCATTTTCTGACAAAATTTTCCTTTGCACTTCGATGCATTATTCAACCCAAAAAGTCTGAGCCACCAAAACTTAATTTCCTACTTAATTTGTAATAATTGATCTACCTCGGCACCACCAAAACTTATTTTCCTTAGCAAAATTTCTCCGAGGTCGTTACACATAAGTTAGCATCCGGTCAACCTTTTCAACTTAAATTCTAAACCTTGGAACTAAGCGCTCTAAATCATTTCAAAACCTCACCGAACCAACTAACCCGATAAGTCATAAATTAATTATAAGACATAATTTGAGCAGTAAATGGGGGAACGAGGTTATAATATTCAAAACGACTGGCCGGATCGTTACAGCGGAAGGGCTTATGCGATCGTGGAGAACATTTTCAAAGCCTTACGTGATCACGTACTGCCTTATGCGATCGCATAGCACAAATATCGTGCCCAGCTTCTGCCTTCATTCCTTCTAACACGAACGCGTCTTGGCCCTCGCGTTCACGGTGCTTTGCTTGCTACCACTGTGCGATCGCGAACCTTACTATACGATCGCATAGTTTAAATTTTCATCAGTGACACTAAGCCTTCGTGATCGCCGATGTAGCCACGCGATCGCATAGAAGAAAATCATATGACAGCTGAAGCTAAGTAAAAACTAGATTTTCTAAGTTCCAAACCATCCGTAGCCTATCTGAAATTCACCCGAGCCCTCGGGGCTCCAAATTAAACATGGACACAAGTCAAAAAACCTCATACGAACTTGCTCGCGCGATCGAAACACCAATTTAACACCTAGAATTACGAATAGGAGAAATGAGATTTTCAAGAAAACTTTAAAGTTTCTATTTTAACAACTGGACGTCCGAATCACATCAAACCAACTCTGTTTTCCCCCAATTTTGACAGACAAATCATAAATATAGTAATGGAGCTACACCGCATTCCGAAATCAAAATACAGACCCAATATCAACAAAGTCAAACATTGGTCAATTCTTTAAAGTCATTAAGCCTTTAAACTTCAAAATTTCGACAACATGCGATAATTCGAGTTAGGGACCTCCGAATTCGATTCCGCGCATACGACCAAGTCCCAAATCACGATACGGACCTACTAAAACTATCAAAATATTGATCTGGGTCCATTTGTTCAAAATATTGACCAAAGTCAACCCAATTGAGTTTTAAAGCTCTATTTCACATTTTAATCTATTTTTCACATAAAATTTTTTCGAAAAGTGGTACGGACTGCGCATGCAAGTCGAGGAATGATGATGTTAGTTGAAAACCAAACCAACCCAGTCCATGTACACCCTTAACTTTAGTTGTCCAATATATTAAAGTCCCTCACTTTTGGACGGAAGTTATTTTTCTTTCAATTATTTAAACTTCTAACTCCATATCATTATTTTAGTCAACATCTAGACATTATTATCAATCTTTAACACTCAAAAATTTCATGAAAAAATTAATTATCCAATTTGATGACGTTATTATAAATCTTTTAAGGGGAATCTTAGTATCGATAGTTGGTTGGCAAGTCAAACTTTCACCTTGTTGGGGAGGTTTGATTCCGGTTCGTATAACTCCCTCCCTCATTTCTCTTCCCCTACTGATTAATAAACAGAATTAAAAAAAAGTTTATCAATCTTTAATAAATAGTGAGTACCTTTTAAAGAGATATATATTTTTACACTCCAACCAACAAAAATATTTTCTTTTGAACTATAACAAGTAAAAGATAATAATAAAAACAAATCCAAGATATTAGGATTCTCTTTATTCAATTAGGAACTTCAAGGACATCATGTTATACTTTTAACATCATAATATAATAATACAGAAAATACATAGACCAACTTTTTGTTCTATCAAGACTTATTACAGCAAAAATATTAAAGCCATTACTAAGTTAGGAGCGGAGCTAGAGATTGGTAACGGGTTCGGCCGAACCCTGTAGCTTTAGTGCAAATCGTATATTTTTCTTAAGAAATTCATTAAATAGGTACAAATTCTTACTTTATAATCCAATAACATAAAAAGGCTAGAATCCCAATTCCAGTAACTTCAAATCCCTAGCTCTGCCTCCGACTAAGTATAATAACTTAACATTTGTACAATTCCACGACCCAACAATAATATGCACGACATGCAATTTTGAGTGCAGAAAATCCAGCTTCTTTTGCTAAAGCTTCAAATTCTTGCTTTGTTCTTTCTTTCCCTCCATTAAACACAGTAATCATTAACATATCAGTACCAAATGAATGCTTAGAGAGAAGATTAGTCTCTGGATATTCTGGCTGTATTTGTTCTATTACCACAACCTTACCATTTTCTGGCAAAGCTCCCCAACAATTCTTCAATATTTTCAGGCAATGGTCATCATCCCAATCATGAAGTATCGCCTACAACATATACATTGACAGTGTAAAACAAATTCCATTATCGATATAATTTTGTAATTTGCTTCTATTTATTTTCTTGGTTATTAGATCATGTTTGTCACCAAGAGAATTAACCTGATGATGTAAAAAAATAGTTACACAGGTTACTTATAAGAAAATTGCAAGTAAACTTTTATGATATGTATTAAATAGTAACTTGGTAAAAATGACAACCAAGTTATTATCAAAGATTAAACTACACAACTAATATAATTAAAAGAATCTTTACAATACCAGTGTATATAAGTTAAATCTCCGTATCAATATGACAAAGAATACTGACCTTGAGAATGATTACCTCCCCTTTAGGAACGCTCTTAAACATATCTCCTCCGACATGCTCTATGCCTAATATAACAAGCAAGAGTTGAAGCTTAATTTGATCTTTCAATATCAATCAAATACAGCTCTAATTTTTTAAATATAAACGGGTTGTTTGGGACTAACAAGAAGATAATTAGTTCAAGAATATGATCCCTATTCAATTAATATGATTAGTAAGTAATTGGGAAAATAACAGTGTATAGCCGCTCTCAAAATAATAGCCGAAAAAATATATATTTTTGATATATATATATATATATATATATATATATATATATATATATATATATATATATATATATATTTTGTATGTTATATACAAAAATTATACAAATTTTATACACTTTTTCGGCTACCAAATATAAATAGTTTCTGGTGCGGGCTAAAAGTAAAAAAAATCCTTAATAATTAAGGAAAATAAATTACCTGCATGGTTAGGAGCATCTTTGATGACATGGGGTAGGTCAAAATTAATACCCTTGATATTAGGATACTTGGAAATTATAGAAGCTAATGATACCCCAAGTCCACCTCCCACATCTATGACCTCTTTTACTCCTTGGAAGCCAGTGTAAGACTCAAGAATTCTCTTCATTTCAATGGAAGAGATGTTTTGCATAGCTTTATTGAACACCATATTGAATCTACTATCTTTTCCATGGTATTCAAATGCATGCATTCCATGAGCCTTGTTGAATGGTATTTCACCCTCTAGAATTGCATCTTTCAAATGAATCCTTAACAAGAAGTCAAAATATATCCAATCAACATAGATCTCGAATCACAAATGAAACAAGGATTTAACTTAAATAGACTAACAATATACAAAAGCTTTACACAATCAATGTATTTTGTCTTCTTGTAGCAAGTATGTGACTTGATAGTACAAAATTCTTATACGTTAGTGTATAGAAGTTAAACTCAATGAACTAAATATGAGAAAATATTAAATTGTACCAGGAATTAACAGCTACTCGATCAGTCGCCAATAGTAAAAAGGAAGCAAAAGATGATCCGTCTTTATCGGATATTAAACTCTTGCTCAAAGGTGTCAAATTGTATGATGTGTGAATTTTTCCATCATCATCCTTGGAAATGTTGGAAGTGAGAAAAGATTGGCTTGCAAGAAACCTTAGAATCCTTTCAAGAACAAGTGGGGCTTTAGGGTTTTTTGTGGGAAGTTGAGATGCAATATCATAGGAGGATAATTGACTATTTGCTTTTGCTATGATCTCAAACAAGCCAAGTTCTATGACAGCTTTCAAAACCATGTTAAGGATTAAACCAGTAGGAAGATGCATAGCCTTCATCATTGAATTTTCCTCTTCATTGGATATAACAATTTTATCCATGGATGAAGCCATGTTTACTTATATTAATAACAATGAGCTAATAACTCAAAGGCGTTCGGTCTGTTTTTTAGCAAAAATGGGGGTAGTATATGAATTTTACTAACACATGTTCTTCATCCAATATATATATAGGGAGTGAAAGTAACCTTTTCCAGTTTCACCAGTTCCATTCCTAACCTTTTCTGTTTCATCAATTCCATTCCCTTAATGAATTATCTGCCTAATCTTTTGACTAATAAGCCTAATATTAATGAAGGTATATAGGGAGGGGTCTGATTAGGTAGAAGTAGCTTTATCTTGTCTTGTTTTTAAGTTTTATTAGCAATATATCATATCTTTAGGCGAGGTCATTACCGTCCTGTTGCCCCTATCCCTACAATTTTTCTTGCCAAACCCTCAGGTCTACACGTTTTACCTTCCCTTCCATATTTTACCGTGAACTTCCCTCCAATTTTGCTATAACCTAATTAAAAAACCCAACCTTTACTAACATTTACTCCTTTTAGTTGACATGTGAATTTTCAGTCACGCTGATACAACTTTACAAGCTTAAATATTCTATTTATTACACGACCATGAGCGTCTTTATTTTTCATTATTATTAATAAGACTAGAGCATGATATGTGCGTTTATTTGCTTATTTGTAGTAACTCTACATTAAAATAAAGGTATTATGAGCTAACCATGTATTAATTTATCTCTAGAGAACTTACTTAACTAGCAATTCCTTGCTTAGATGCTGCCTCACCAAGGGTGAAGATAGAAATAGATATAAAATGCTTCACTGAGAAAAGATTTCATCTCCAAGAATTAAAAGCACGTCTTTGTTAATTGTTGTGATTCTCCCTATCCCCACCTCCCTTTTTTTTTAAAAAAAATTAATATCTTTTTAATGATCTTATTCATCACCTCTAATTGATTTTTAAAAAAGGCTGACCTCGCAAAATTCTAATTAAAAGAAGGTAATTCTTGAATTCTTTTCTAAATCGTCTTTAGTTTTCATTAGTTCGACTATGAAGGGCTCGAAATCAGTCTTCTCAGGCATAGGACATGTTGCGGGGGATGGCATCTCGACACATTTGCCGCACACAGCATAAGCTGAAATTTATATCATGTTATTAGTTGTTGTTAATCACCAGAACAGCTGCAGAAGTTGTTATGCTTCCCCTAGTACTACCGAAACATTTGCTCAGTGTGCTCAACTTGCTTTAAGCAAACCATAACTCTAATGTGACTAACAAACAGAAAAATGGATATTTCTTTGAGCAATACAGACTACAACATCAGTGCGGACTTTTTCCCTAAGCACCTGGAGCAGAAGTAAATGTCCACCGCTCTTATGGCAATGTTGCGGCTACTCCTTGTTTATTTCTGTTAAGATCGGGAACCCGGGTAGTGTGGAATTTAACCAAACAACGGTATAATGACAATAATAAAGACAATGCAAGTTGATAACAACGACAATTAAAGCATATAATTAAAGAGACACCAATTTAATGTGGTTCGGTCAGTGTGACCTACGTCCACAAGCGGAGAGGAGCAATTTTACTATACTAACAAGAGTACAAAAGAGAGTACAAAATTAGAGTAAACACTCTAATTAATCCCAAATACCCTAAGACAATAATCTCACAAGTTCACTCCAAAGAAAGAGTTCACACAAGTGCTTCCCAACACTAACTCTCATACAAAATACTCTTAATAAAGGAGGAAAGGAAGATATAAGAAATGAAGACTCAAGTCTTGTTGGTGTGTTTAAAATGAACTAATGACCATCCCTTTTATAGGCAAAAAAGTCCTGGCCTCTTAGGCGTAAAAGAAGAGATATAACTTGTGTAAATGATGTCTACTACACAATGCAATATTTTTGGGTCACAAAGAATATTGCCAACAAAGTCTACACTTTGCAAAGATACTTATGTTTATGTGAGATGGGCTCCATTAGCCAAAATATTGGCCATAATTACAAATCTCCACCTTGGCCTAATTTTGGCTGATATAGTAAGTTTGCTCCACCTTCTCCGCAAAAGCTCCAATGGGCATATGTCAAAATTTAATGCCATCAAAATTAGACAAGTTATCTGATACCGAAACTGTAGTAGGGCCTATAATAGTGGATCCCAATAAAGTATACAACGAACCAGATCTGTGTGGTTTCATGATCACAAGAGCCCCTTGAAAATTTTTTAGAACGCCACCTTCACCAGTGAATTTGCACCCAAGGGATTCTAAAGTGCCCAAAGAGATAGATTTTTCTTCAACTCAGAAACATATCTAACGTCGGTGAGAGTTCTCACCACACCATCGTGCATTCTGATCCGAATTGTACCTTTGCCAATAACGTTACAAGTAACATTGTTACCCATTTGGACAACTCCACCTTCAACTGAATCATATGTAGAAAATAAGTTTCTGCTAGGACACATGTGATATGAACAACCAAAATCTAAAATTCACTCATTGTCTACTCTGAAACTAGTTTCAGTTGCTAAAAATATAGTTCCCTCAATCTCATCAGTTACTACACTAGCTTCGGCGGTGTCAGTATTTTTGTGCTTATTTTTTATTTCTTTATGCGTTTTTTTATTTTTCATTTTATAGCTTTCAGAGATAATGTGATCTTTCTTATCACAATAACGACACTCTAAATTATTGTATCTAGATATGGAGTCGGATTTGCCCCTACCAAATAAGCCAACATCCACTTGAGTTCCATTAGCTTCGCCAGTAATATCACTATCTATCTGTTCTTTTGATTTTAAGATATATTTAATATCCTTATGAGAGATATTATCCTTTGTATAAAGCATAGTATCTCTTATATGCTTAAAAGATGGGGGTAGAGGACAAAGCAGTAACACGGCTTGATACTCATCTTTAATTTCAACATCTATATTACTCAAATCCATAAGAATGGAATCAAAGGTGTCAAGATGAGAGAGAATAGAGGTACCTTCACTACAACAAATTTGGCCTAAGACCACACTAATTTTAGACAACGTTGGAAAAGTGTTGCCAATAGTGTCTATGGGAATGCTTTAAAAGTGTAGCCTTTATTTTGAGCTTTTGGCCACGGAAGTTTAAGCTACGTTTCTAAAGTGTACTTTCTAAACGTAAAGGCAACGTTTTTTAAGGGTTGCCAAATCATAAAATATTTGGCAACACTTATTCACCTATATACAACGCTTTTAAAGCGTGCTATCTTTTTAATCACAAAAATAACATAACAAGTGTGTTCTAAAATAAAGAAAAAGATTTCATCAAAAATTTCCCTCAATTATTTCTTTCAGTAAATTTTTTCCCTATTTTGAAAGGGCAAAAGAAAGAACCATCGAAGTCTTCACCCTCTCTATAGACCCGTCAAAATCTCCAGCTCCACCACTAAGCCGCTTGGTTCCACCGGTACCAAATCCAGCATCCCTGAAATTTTCTTCTTCATTGACCCAACATATGCGTCAAAGTCCCGCAGATGCGGGACTTTTTCTGCACATGCGGTTGGCGCAGAAGCGGCCAAGTTGCTGCAGGTGCGAAAACCTCTGGGCAGTACATAAACAGAGGGGTTCCGAGCTTTTGCCATTTTTGGGCATTTCAAGCTCAGGTTGGGCAATTTTGGGCAAGGTTTACACGGGAAAACTTGAGGTAAGTCCCTTGTGATCATTTCGACTCCATAATATTGAATTATCATCGAATAATCCGACTAGATTACATATTTTTGAGGTGTAAATCGGGGGTTTTGAACTTAGGGATTTGAAATAATATTTGATGATTTGGAGGTCGAGTTGATGTCGGATTTTGGTAAAATTAGTATGGTTAGACTCGCGGTGGAATGAGCTTTCGGATTTTGTAACTTTTGTCAGATTCCGAGACGTGGGCCCCACGGGCGATTTTTGAGCTAATTTTTGGATTTTTATGGTAAATCATTATTTTCTTATGGAATTAATTTAATGAATTTTATTGACTGAAATGAATTATTTATGACCAGATTCGAGGCGTTTGGAGACCAATTCACAAGGAAAGGACATTGCAGAATAAGAATTTCACGGCTTGAAGTAAGTAACATTTTTAAATCTGGTGCTGAGGGTATTAAACCCTAGATTTTGGTATCATGTCATTATTTTGGAGGTGACGCACATGCTAGGTGACGGGCGTGTGGGCGTGCACCGAGGGGATTGTGACTTGGTCTGTCCCGGGAAAGTGTAAAGTTGAATAATTTATTGTTAGCTATATGGTCTCTATGTGTTGATAAAATTTGACTATAAATCATGTTAGAAATCATACTTAGGCTATATGATAGTACTGTTGGGACCCACAGAGGTCGTGTACTTGTTGAATTGTCTGCTAAATGCTATATTTACTCCGTCTCAGTTTTTACTTGCACATTTTATCTCAGTCTCTGTTATTATTATTGATACACCATATCATTATTGTTTGGGCTAATTTCATGATTATTAAGAGCTCGAGAGACTGGAAAGATTTATGACTGAGTGAGGCCGAGGGCCTGATTGTGAGATATTGATACTATAGCACGTGAGTTGTCCGTGCAGCACGTGAGTTGGCCGTACAGATCCTTATATTATACTATAGCACGTGAGTTGGCCGTGTGTCACGTGAGTTGGCCGTGCGGATCC
This sequence comes from Nicotiana tabacum, assembly GCF_000715075.1. Lineage (NCBI taxonomy): Eukaryota > Viridiplantae > Streptophyta > Magnoliopsida > Solanales > Solanaceae > Nicotiana > Nicotiana tabacum. The sequence continues at coordinate 6,763,468 of NC_134101.1, read as the reverse complement.
AGATATTTATATTATGGCACGTGAGTTATCCGTGCAGCACGTGATTTGTCCGTGCAGATTATAGTGCTTGGGCTGTAGGAGCCCCTCCGGAGTGTGTACACACCCCCAGTGAGCGCGGGTACCCATTGAGTGTGAGTGCTGAGGGCTGAGAGCCGAGTGGTTGAGCTGAGTGACTATTGCCTGAGAGGCTGTACTTGCTTTGCATTTGTTGTTGCACTTGGTTGCTATCTGTCATTGTTGTGAAATATCTGAAAGAATTTATATCCGAATTACTTGAAATTGAACTGTATAAAATTGATTTGACTTAAACTGCCGGATTTGAAAGCATGTCTATTCTTTGCTGGAACTACTGAAAGTGAACTATGACTGTGTAGCTCGTCATTATCTTCAGTTCCTTAGTTATTATTGTTACTTGCTGAGTTGGTTGTACTCATACTACACCCTGCACTTCGTGTGTAGATCCAGGTGTTCCCGGACATAGCGGGTGTTGATTCTTCTGTACAGCTAATTTTTCGGAGATTCAGAGGTAGCTGCCATGTTTCGCAGACCTTGTCTCTCCTTCCCTATCTCTGTATTACTGTATTTCGGTCTTAGACTATTATAGACCGTATTTTCCAGACTTGTACCCATATTAGATGCTCATGTACTCAGTGACACCAGGTTTTGGGAGTATTGTATCATATTTTTCTAGATTTTGGTATTTTATTAAACGTTACGTTTTTAAATTGAAACGAAATCGTGGGTTATTGATGTTGTCAGCTTGCCTAGTACTGAGATAGGCGCCATCACGACAGGTTAAGATTTTGGGTCGTGACAAGGTGGTATCAGAGCCGAATCGAGTTTTGGCTTGTGTGGTTTCTCGGTCTTCTTTATATGATCGCATTAGAGAGCGCCAATACGATGATCCCCATCTGCTTGTCCTTAAGGACACGGTTCAGCACGGCGATACCAAGGAAGTCACTATTGCAGATGACAGTGTATTACGGATGATGCAGGGTAGGCTATGTGTGCCTAATGTAGATAGTTTGAGTGAGTTGATTCTCCAAGAAGCTCACAGTTCGCAGTACTCTATTCATCCAGGTGCCGCGAAGATGTATCAGGATTTGAGGCAGCATTATTGGTGGAGGCGAATGAAGAAAGATATAGTTGGGTTCGTAGCTCGGTGTTTAAATTGTCAAAAGGTAAAGTACGAGCATCAGAGACCGGGAGGATTGCTACAGAGACTTGAAATTCCAGAGTAGAAATGGGAGCGTATTACCATGGACTTTGTAGTTCGGCTCCCCCGGACCTTGAGAAATTTTGATGCTGTTTGGGTGATTGTAGATCGGCTAACCAAATCTGCACATTTTATTCCAGTTGGTACTAATTATTCTTCGGAGCGGTTGGCTGGGATTTATATTCGCGAGATTATTCGCCTACACGGCGTGCCGGTGTCCATTATTTCAGATCGGGGTACGTAGTTTACCTCACAGTTTTGGAGGGCAGTGCAGCGAGAATTGGGCACACAGGTTCAGTTGAGTACAACATTTCACCCTCAGACGGACGGACAGTCCGAGCGCACTATTCAGATATTAGAGGATATGCTACGTGCTTGTGTCATTGATTTTGGGGGGTCTTGGGATCAATTTTTGCCACTCGCGGAGTTTGCTTACAATAATAGCTACTAGTCAAGCATTCAGATGGCTCCGTATGAAGCTTTATATGGGAGACGGTGTCGGTCTCCGGTGGGTTGGTTTGATCCGGGTGAGGTTAGACTGTTGGGTACTGACTTGGTTCAGGATGCTTTAGAGAAGGTTAAAGTAATTAAGGAACGGCTTCACACAGCACAGTCTAGACAGAAGAGTTATATCGACAAGAAGGTTCTTGATGTTGGTCACATGGTTGGGGAGAAGGTTCTGCTCAAGATTTCATCCATGAAGGGTGTGTTGACGTTCGGGAAAAAGGGAAAGTTGAACCCTCGGTATATTGGACCTTTTGAGATACTTAAGAAAATTGGGGAGGTGGTTTATGAACTTGCTTTACCACCTAGTCTATCAGGTGTTCATCCAGTGTTCCATGTATCCATGCTCCTAAAGTATGTTGTGGATCCGTCTCACATTCTCAATTTCAGTACAGTACAACTGGATGATAATTTGACTTATGATGTGGAGCCAGTGGCTATTTTAGACCGACAGGTTTGAAAGCTGAGGTCAAAGAACATAGCATCAGCGAAGGTGCAGTGGAGAGGCCAGCCAGTCAGAGAAGCTACTTGGGTGACTGAGCAGGAGATGCGGAACAAATATCCACACTTATTTGAGACTCCAGGTATTATTTTAAACCCGTTCGAGGATGAACATTTGTTTAAGAGGGGGAGAATGTAACGACCCGGCCGGTCATTTTGAATATTATAACCTCGTTCCCCCATTTACTGCTCAAATTATGTATTGCAATTGATTTATGACTTATCAGGTTAGTTGGTTCGGGTCCGGAAAGAATTCGGAATGAAATAAGACACTTAGTCTCATAATTGAAAATTTAAGTTAGAAAAATGGATCGGATATGGACCTATATGTAAACGACCTCGGATTTGAATTTTGATGATTCCAATAGCTCCGTATGGTAATTTTGGGCTTAGGAGCGTGTCCGGAATATTATTTGGAGGTCCATAGTGGAATTAGGCTTGAAATGCCGAAAGTTGAATTTTTGGGAAGTTTGACTGGGGGATTGACTTTTTGATATCAGGGTCGAAATCCAATTCTGAAAATTTGAATACCTCTGTTATGTCATTTATGACTTGTGTGCAAAATTTGAGGTCAATCGCACGTGATTTGATTGGTTCCGAAGTCATTTGTAGAAATTGAAAATTTCAAAGTTCATTAGGCTTGAATCTATGTGTGATTCGTGTTTTAGTGTTGTTAGATGTGATTTAAAGGCTCGATTAAGTTCGTATGATGTTTTAGGACATGTTGGTACATTTGGTTGAGGTCCCGGGGGCCTCGGGTGAGTCTCGGATGGTTAACGGATCAAATTCGGACTTAGAAGAAATAGCTGAAGTTTCTGCACTCTGTTGCAATCGCACCTGCGGAAATTCCATCGCAGGTGCGAGCTCGCAGAAGCGAGCCTGTCAAGCGCAGATGCGCAAATGGACTGTGGGGCAGTGGTCGCAGGCGCGAGGAAAATTCCGCACCTGTATGAGCGCTGATGCAGAGGGACGCGCGCAGAAGCGGCTTGCGCAGGAGCGCAAATAGGCGCGCAGATGCGGGCAAAGGCGCAGATGCGAGACTTTTTCCGCACATGCAGTTAGCGCAGAAGCGGCCAAGTTGCCACAGGTGCGAAAACCTCTGGGCAGTACATAAACAGAGGGGTTCCGAGCTTTTGCCATTTTTGGGCATTTCAAGCTCGGGTTGGGCAATTTTGAGCAAGGTTTTCACGGGAAAACTTGAGGTAAGTCCCTTGTGATCATTTCTATTCCATAATATTGAATTATCATCGAATAATCCGACTAGATTACATATTTTTGAGGTGTAAATCGGGGGTTTTGAACTTAGGGATTTGAAATAAGATTTGATGATTTGGAGGTCGAGTTGATGTAGGATTTTTATAAAATTAGTATGGTTAGACTCGTGGTGGAATGAGCTTTCGGATTTTGTAATTTTTGTCGGGTTCCGAGATGTGGGCCCCACGTGCGACTTTTGAGCTAATTTTCAGATTTTTATGGAAAATCTTTATTTTATTATGGACTTAATTCCAATGAATTTTATTGATTGACATGAATTATTTATGACCAGATTCGAGGCATTTGGAGACCAATTCACGAGGAAAGGACATTGCAGAATAAGAATTTCACGGCTTGAAGCAAGTAACAGTTTTAAATCTGGTCCTGAGGGTATTAAACCTCGGATTTTGGTATCATGTGATTATTTTGGAGGTGACGCACATGCTAGGTGACGGGCGTGTGGGCGTGCACCGAGGGGATTGTGACTTGGTCCGTCCCGGGAAGCTGTAAAGTTGAATAATTTGTTGTTAGCTATATGCTCTCTATGTGTTCATAAAATTTGACTGTAAATCATGTTAGAAATCATGCTTAGGCTATGTGATAGTACTGTTGGGACCTACAGAGGTCGTGTACTTATTGAATTGCCTGCTAAATGCTATATTTACTCAGTCTCAATTTTTACTTGCACATTTTATCTCAGTCTCTGTTATTGTTATTGATACATCATATCATTATTGTTTGGGCTGATTTCATGATTATTAAGAGCCCGAGAGACTGGAGAGATTTATGACTGAGTGAGGCCGGGGGCCTGATTGTGAGATATTGATACTATAGCACGTGAGTTGTTCGTGCAGCACGTGAGTTGGCCATACAGATCCTTATATTATACTATAGCACGTGAGTTGGCCGTGCAGCACGTGAGTTGGTTGTGCGGATCCTTATATTATACTATAGCACGTGAGTTGTCCATGCGGCACGTGAGTTGGCTGTACAGATCCAGATATTTATATTACGGCACGTGAGTTGTCCATGCAGATTATAGCATTTGGGCTGTAGGAGCCCCTCCGGAGTCTGTACACACCCCCAGTGAGCGCGGGTACCTATTGAGTATGAGTGCTGAGGGCTGAGAGCTGAGAGCCGAGTGGTTGAGCTGAGTGACTGTTGCCTGAGAGGCTGTACATGCTTTGCATTTGTTGTTGCACTTGGTTGCTATCTGTCATTATTGTAAAATATTACTTGAAATTGAATTGTATAAAATTGATTTAACTTAAACTGCCGGATTTGAAAGCATGCCTATTCTTTGCTGGAACTACTGAAAGTGAACTATGACTGTGTAGCTCGTCATTATCTTCAGTTCCTTGGTTATTATTGTTACTTGCTGAGTTGGTTGTACTCATACTATACCCTGCACTTCGTGTGTAGATCCAGGTATTCCCGGACATAGCGGGTGTTAATTCTTCCGTACAACTGATTTTCCGGAGATTCAGAGGTAGCTGCCGTGTTTCGCAGACCTTGTCTCTCCTTCCCTATCTCTGTATTACTGTATTTCGGTCTTAGACTATTATAGACCGTATTTTCCAGACTTGTACCCATATTAGATGCTCATGTACTCAGTGACACCAGGTTTTGGGAGTATTGTATCGTATTTTGCTAGATTTTGGTATTGCATTAAACGGTACGTTTTTAAATTGAAACGAAATCATGGGTTATTGATGTTGTCGGCTTGCCTAGTACTGAGATAGGCGCCATCACGACAGGTTAGAATTTTGGGTCGTGACATCTGCGTTCGCGTAGAGAAAAAGCGGGGCAGCCTAAAAAAAAGTGCTTCGCGATCGCATGGGGTAAAAACCTGAGCAAACAGAACTACGTTTTGTAAATGGGATTTCCACCCATTTTCTACCATTTTCGATTTTGAGCTCGGGTAAGACGATTTTTGGGCGATTTTCACGGGGAAACATTGGAGTAAGTGTTCCTTACCCTATATTTGATTATATTTCATGATTCCATACTCATTTACATTATGAATCCGTGAATTTATGTAAGAAAAATCAGATTTTCATAAAAACTTCCAAAAATATAAAATTACGATTTGAAGGTCAATCCGGTGTCGGAATTGGATAATTTTTATATGGTTGAACTCGTATCGGAACGGGTGTTCGAATTTTATGAGCTTTTTCGGGATTCGAGACGTGAGTCCCACTATTGATTTTTTAGATGAATTTTGAATTTTTAATACGGAAATTAGTAATTTCATACGGAATTAATTCCTACGATTTGTATTAAGTATATTGAATTGTTTATGAATAGATTTGAGGATTTCAGACACGAATTTGCGGGGCAAAGGTTTATTGGAATTTTAAATTTGGTTGCAAATCGAGATAAGTGTCGTGGTTAATCTTGACTTAAGAGAATAGAACTTTTGAATTATTTATACGTGAATTTCATGTGTAACGATGTATAGGCAAGGTGACGAGTGCCTCTACTTTGTCAAATTAATTATTTGCTTAATTATTTAAAACATCTTAAATTATTTTAAGACACAAATTAATTATTATAATAATTATTTCTCTCATATTCCTTGTCAAGTATTAATTCTTGAATTGCTGCAATAATTGTGACATGTTTATTTGATTTATGTATCTTAAAGGCTACTTGACATTTAACATATTAAATATTAAACTGTCTATTTTCTCCCTAATTTCCACAATTAATTGCTACTTGTCATTATTTGTTTCATAAATAAATTATAATTATTATATGACTTGATGCTTAATAGTTTCTCATTGAACGTGGTATTTATTGAAGTATTTTTTTTATTATATTTAAGAGTTATTAAAATATATTGGGGGATCGGGTTGCACGCCGCAACGGAAATGAAAATGAATATATTGGGGGATTGGGTTGCACGCCGCAACAGATTTATTTAAAGTTTATATTGTTAGAGCGGGTTGCACGCCGCAATGAAATTTAATTGAAAGGTTATATGGTTGGATCGGGTTGCACATCACAACGGATTATATTTTAAGTTTATATTGTTGGAGTTGTTGGAGCGGGTTGCACGCCGCAACGGAAATTAATTGAAATAATAATTGGTTATGACTGCCGAATTGGTTTCAACTATTAAAATGAGTTACTTGTTTTATTTCTATTTTTGTTGTTATTATTATGATTGCCTACAGGTTAATGTAAGAGACCTACCTTAGCCTCGTCACTACTTCGTCGAGGTTAGACTCGGCACTTACAGAGTACATGGGGTTGGTTGTACTCATACTACACTCTACACTTCTTGTGCAGATTTCGGAGTTGGTCCCAGTGACGTACTGTAGATTTGCCCGGATACAGCTACCAGTGGAGACTTGAGATATAACTGCATGCAGCTATACCTCAAGTCTCCTCCGAATAGCTGAATCTGAGCAAATCTACTATACGCCGCTGGGACCAACTCCGGTATCTGCAAAAGAAGTGCAGAGTATAGTATGAGTATAACCGACTCAATGTACCCAGTAAGTACCGAGCCTAACCTCGACGAAGTAGTGACGAGGCTAAGACAGGTCACATACATTAACCTGTACGCAATAACAATAATAACAACAATAATAGAAATAAAACAGGTGTCTCTTTTCAACAGTTAAAGCCAACTAACGGTCATAACCAATTATTATTTCAATCAGTTTCCGTTGTGGCGTACAACCCGATCCCATAATATATTCATATTCAATTCTGTTGCGGCGTGGAATCCGCTCCTCCAATTTATTCATTTCAATCAATTCTGTTGCGGCGTGCAACCCGCTCCTCCAATATATTCATTTACCAATTCTTATAAAAGAAATTACTCCAATAAATGCAATAATTAATATGAAATTATAAGACAATAAGCATACAATAATTATGATTTATTAGAAATAAGTGATGACAAGTAGCAATTAATTGTGGAAATTAAGGATGTAATAAGCATTTTAATAATTAGTATGCTAAACGTCAAGTGGCAATTAAGTCACATAAATCAAATAATCATGTAGCAATTATAGCATGGATTCAAGGCATGATATTGAGCAAAGAATACGAGAGAAACAATCAATATAATAATTAATTCATGATTTAAAACAATTTATGATTTTTCAAGTAATTATACAAACAACTAATTTGACGACGTATAGACACTCGTCACCTCGCCTATATGTCGTTCACATGCATTTCACATAACAAATAATTTAAGTATTCTATTCCCTAGTGTCAAGGTTAACCACGACACTCACCTCGCTTTGCAATCAAATTCAAGATTTCAATAAACCTTTGCCTCGCGAATTCGTGTCCGAAATCCTCAAATCTAGTCATAAATAATTCAATATACTCAATACAAATAGTAGGAATTAAGTCCATATGAATTTACTAATTTTTTGGATTAAAATCCGAAATTTATTTTAAAAATCGATAGTGGGACCCACGTATCGAATCCCGAAAAAACTCACGAAATCCGAATACCCGTTCCGATACGAGTTCAACCATATAAAAATTATCGAATTCCGACATCGGATTGCCTTTCAAATCCTCAATTCAAGTCTTTGAAGATTTCTACCATTTTCTACCCAATCTTTACCCATTTGAACTCAACAATCTTCCCACAAACCTTATTGGTACAAGCATGTATAATTAATACTCTCACATCCAAGAATCATCTTACTAATTACCCATTTCTAGTTGGATTTCGAAATTGAAGAATTGGGGAAAGAAATTATTACCTCTTTGAAGCCTTAGCAACCTTTTGATGCGATTTCAAGATTTAATTCAAGGAAGAATAGTGAAATCGTTAGTTCTCCCCTTTCCTCTCTCTAGAATCGCTCTCCCTTCTCTTTAAAACACCAAAAATTGCCCCAAAAAATGAACCCCAATCGAGTTAAATAAAATGGGGTTCGGGTCATAAAAACCTGTTTTTGTTCAGCCGCGGCACATGGGGTGCCACGGGGCGTCGGGCGGCTATGCAAAAAGTGTCTGGTAATGAAATTTCGGAGCATTCTGGAATTTTCCACAGGCGTGGCGCGCCGGACGCCATGTGGGGCGGCGCGGTAGTACAAATTTTGCCAGCGTTTGGTAATTTGGTCATAACTTCTTGTAGGAGTGTCCAAATGACGAACAATTTGAAGCGTTAGAAACTAGACTCGAAAATAGTTCATTTGATAGGTTGTCCATCACATTACTCGTTATATATATGTACATATGCTCGTCCAAAAATTTGGTATTGTGCGTACCCATTTGGAACTTTAGTCTATTATGAAATTTTCCAACTTGGCTTAGACTTAGGACTTTTCTTAGACCCCATATCACTTATAATATGCCTCATACACTTATTATCATATCCAATAGGTGTCCATCATGTTAATAGTCCTCGAATGAGAAGTAGAGTATGCCCCCAATCACATAACATAACTTATCTCTTCTTTCGCACATTTCAATTTCCCGAATTTTACTAACTCCCAAAATTTCCAAATATTTCGCCAGAGTTTCCTTTGTAACTGGGCATATCCACCTGCCAGAGAATCCTAGAAACCAATCCTAACAACACATACATAATCCAATCAACGTAACATACCATGAAAACAATACTAATAGTGGCCTCATAAGCAATATATTTCTAGGAAATGAACGACATTAACATCAACTATTCAGGTGATACATAACTCATAGCAGGTAAGCTCCCAATATCTTCATAAAACACAGAAATGAATGTTTAAATTAAAGATGACATTTTTGGGTCATCTCCACCTCTAAAACAAACGTTCGTCCTTGAACGGAATTAGAGAAATACCTGAGCTGGTGAAAAGATGTGGATATTTGCTCTGTATGTCCGACTCGGAATCTCAAGTGGCTGCCTCAATCGGCTGACCTCTTCATTATACCCGAACTGAAGGATAAGCCGAGCTAGAATAGCTACCGGCTCCTACTCATAAGTCCAATCTTTGTCCAATTGAACTGAGCTGAAGTCTAACACATGGGACGGATCACCATGATATTTTCGGAGCATGGATATATGGAATACCGGATGAACTGCTGATAAACTAGGTGGTAGTGCAAGCCTTTAGGCTACTTCACCCACCCTTTCAAGAATTTCAAAGGGTCTGATATACCTAGGGCTCAACTTGCCCTTCTTTTCGAATCTCATTACACCTTTCATATGTGAAACTCAGAGCAATACTCTTTCTCCTGCCATGAATGCAACATCACGAACCTTACAGTCGGCATAACTCTTTTGCCTAGACCGAGCTGTGTGAAGTCGATCCTGAATAATCTTGACCTTATCCAAGGCATCCTATACCAAATCGGTACCCAACAACCGAGCCTCTCCCAATTCAAACCAGCCAACTAGGGAACGATATCGCCCTTCGTATAATGCTTCATATGGAGCCATCCGAATGCTAGACTGGTAGCTATTATTATAGACAAACTCCACAAGTAGCAAGAACTGATCCCAAGAACCTCCAAAGTCTGTAACACAAGCGCGAAGCATATCTTCCAATATCTGAATAGCGTGTTCTGACTGTCCGTCTGTCTGTGGATGAAATATTGTAATCAACTCAACCCGCATGCCTAACTCACACTGTACAACCCTTAAGAAGTGCGAGGTGAACTGTGTACCTCGATCAGAAATGATAGACACAGGCACACCGTGAAGGCAAACAATCTCGCAGATGTAAATCTCCGCTAACCGTTCTGAAGAATAGGTAATTGCTACTGGAATAAAATGCGCTGACTTGGTCAACCTGTCCCCAATGACCCATACTGCGTCAAACTTTCTATGAGTTGGTGGGAGTCCAACAACAAAATCCATAGTGATACGCTCCCACTTACACTCAGAAATTTCTAACTTCTGAAGCAAACCACCAGGTCTCTGATGCTCGTACTTAACTTGCTGACAATTCAGACACCAAGCTATATATGCAACTATATCCTTTTTCATTCTCCTCCACCAATAATGTTGCCGCAAATGCTGATACATTTTGGCGGCACTCGGATGAAAAGAATACCGGGAACTGTGGGCCTCTTCAAGAATTAATTCACGAAGCCCATCCATATTAGGAACACAAATACGACCCTACATCCGCAAAACTCCATCATCTCCCACATCAACCTGCTTGGCACCACTGTGCCGCACCGTGTCCTTAAGGACAAGTAGATGAGAATCATCATATTGTCACTCTCTGATGCGCTCATATAAAAAAGACTGAGCGACTGCGCAGGCTAGAACCCGACTGGGTTCTGAAACATCTAACCTCACAAATTGATTGGCCAAAGTCTGAACATCTGTAGCTAATGGCCTCTCACCAACCGGAATATATACAAGGCTGCCCATACTCACAGCCTTTCTACTCAAAGCATCGGCCACCACATTGGCCTTTCCGGGGTGATACAAAATGGTGATATCATAGTCTTTCAACAGCTCCAACCATCTTCTCTGCCTCAAATTGAGATCTTTTTATTTGAACAAATACTGTAGGCTACGATGATCAGTAAATACCTCACACGAGACACCGTAAAGGTAATGCCTCCAAATTTTTAGTGCATGAACAATGGCTTCCAATTCTAAGTCATGAACAGGATAATTCTTATCGTGAACTTTCAATTGTCGTGACGTGTATGCAATCACTCTACCATCTTGCATTAATACTACAACAAGCCTAATGTGAGATGCATCAGAATATACCGTATAAGATCCTGAACCTGTGGGCAGTACCAAACTGTTGTCGTAGTCAAAGCAATCTTGAGCTTCTGAAAGCTCAACTCACACTCGTCTGACCATCCGAATGGGACACCCTTCTGGGTCAATTTGGTCAATGGAGATGCTACAGACGAAAATCCCTCCACAAACCGGCGATAATATCCTGCCAAACCTAGGAAACTCCGGATCTCTATAGCTGAAGTAGGTCTAGGACGATTTTGAACTGCCTCAATCTTCTTAGGATCCACTTTTATGCCTTCAGCCGATATAACATGCCCCAAAAAGGCAACTGAGCCTAACCAAAATTCACATTTTAAAAATTTAGCATATAATTGATTATTCTTCAAAGTCTGAAGCACAATCCAAAGATGTTGCTCATGCTCCTCTCGACTGCTGGAGTAAATCAAGATATCATCAATGAACACAACCACAAAGGAATCCAAATAAGGCTTGAACACCCGATTCATCAAATCCATAAAAATGCTTCTGGGGCATTTGTCAGCCCAAATAACATCACTAGGTATTCGTAATGCCCATACCGAGTCCGAAAATCTGTCTTAGGGATATCAGATGTCCTAATCTTCAACTGAGACCTCAAATCGATCTTCGAAAATACCTTGGTACTTTGAAACTGATCGAATAAGTCATCAATTTTTGGAAACGGATATTTGTTTTTGATAGCGGCCTTATTCAACTGCCGATAATCTATACACATTCGTATAGAGCCATCTTTCTTCTTAACAAATAGAACTGGTGCACCCCAGGGTGAGACACTAGGTCTAATGAATCCCTGATCAAGCAAATCTTATAATTTTTCCTTCAATTCTTTCAATTTCGGTGGGGCCATAGGGTATGGTGGAATAGAAATAGGCTGAGTGCCCGGAGCCAAATCAATACAGAAGTTTATATCTCCGTCGGGTGGCATCCCCGGTAAATCTGCAGGAAATACTTCTGAAAATTCACGAACAACTAGTACTGAGTCCATAGAAGGAACATCCGCACTGGGATCGCGAATATGAGCCAAATAATCTAGACACCTCTTCTCGACCATACACCGAGCCTTCATATAAGAAATAACCCTGGTGGTAGAATGACCAGAAGTTCCTTTCCACTCTAATCGAGGTAACCCCGGCATGGCTAAGGTCGTTGTTTTGGAATGACAATCCAATATAGCATGATAAGGTGACAGCCAATCCATACCCAAGATGACATCAAAATCTACCATATCAAGAAGTAGAAGATCCATGCTAGTTTCAAGACT